>NW_015505309.1:393581-401897 GCF_001515645.1 Sinocyclocheilus grahami | reverse complement strand
CTGGACTCCGCTTCGTCCACGGTGAAAGCCGGCGAAAGCCACAGCACAAAGTTGATGTATTTTCTCAGCAACCAGCACGGATCAGCTCTAGGCATGACGAAGCGGATATCGTCCTCTTTTGGAAGACCAAACAAAGTAGTTTCGCCTTAACAAGGCAACACACAGTGCCTTCACGACATGGCGGCGGTGGCAACAACAATACTACAGCGAGAATAAAAGTTACGCCTTCTTTCTTTGCGTGAACATTTGGGCGGCGTTATGCAAATCTTCCCACATTGTGACGTAGACATGTGGGGGTGTGTTGGAACGAGCCGTTTTAGGTAGGCGTGGTTGACTCTTAACTTTTATAAAGAATATCTCTTTGGATATGAGACTTTAGTCTTTGCAACTTTACAGGTCTTCTTTATGCACCAAGAACTTGTAACACTCCAAAGAGAAAGGAAAAATTGAAATCGCTTTAGGGCCTGTACAACTTTTACAATAAAATATACTGTATAAACTTTACACCTTTTTAAACTGTAGACAAGGCTTTTTTTCCCACAAACATTTCTCATGACAAACCTTTTTAATACTGTGAAAATTACATTAAATTTTCTTCCTTTTCAAATGAATTTCTGAATTTTTTTTATTCATTTTTTTTTTTATTTCATTCATTTTCCTCTATAAATTCAAATTGCAATTCTGCATCCTATTTTCTGCCTAATTCAAATGAATAAAATTTTTTAAAATTTAATTACAGTTTTTCCTATTCAGTAGTGAATGGCATATTACCCTCGTCATGACCTTATGTATCTCACAACGCGAGTGAAAATTACATGAAATTTTCTTCCTTTTCAAATGAATTTCAGAATTTTTTTATTCATTTTTTTTTTATTTCATTCATTTTCCTCTATAAATTCAAATTGCAATTCTGCATCCTATTTTCTGCCTAATTCAAATGAATAAAATTTTTTAAAATTTAATTACAGTTTTTCCTATTCAGTAGTGAATGGCATATTACCCTCGTCATGACCTTATGTATCTCACAACGCGATGTGCCTGATTTGACCCTCTATTTCCATGTGAGTAGTATCAGCCCTAATTCACTTTCATGGCTTATTTGAAAGGACTAGTAAGAGTACTACTCTTTGAAATGTTTGTTGTGGCATGTACTATGTAGGGATGCAGCGATTAACTGGTTTCGAACTGGTTTCGTTTTTATTTAATACTGTGAAAATTACATTAAATTTTCTTCCTTTTCAAATGAATTTCTGAATTTTTTTTATTCATTTTTTTTTTTATTTCATTCATTTTCCTCTATAAATTCAAATTGCAATTCTGCATCCTATTTTCTGCCTAATTCAAATGAATAAAATTTTTAAAAATTTAATTACAGTTTTTCCTATTCAGTAGTGAATGGCATATTACCCTCGTCATGACCTTATGTATCTCACAACGCGATGTGCCTGATTTGACCCTCTATTTCCATGTGAGTAGTATCAGCCCTAATTCACTTTCATGGCTTATTTGAAAGGACTAGTAAGAGTACTACTCTTTGAAATGTTTGTTGTGGCATGTACTATGTAGGGATGCAGCGATTAACTGGTTTCGAACTGGTTTCGTTTTTAAAACGTCACGGTTAATTAATCGTAAATGTTCCGCTAAACCAAGTGTTTCTGTTACACGGAACGGAACTGTTGCAGCTTGCGCAAAACGAAAACAGTTACACTAGCGGTGCACCAGCTTAAAATGACGTGCTTATCAGAGGCACGGAGGCTAATACATGCATTAGATTAACTGTGACAGAGGGACCAAACAGCGAAGCTTTATTTCCACCAGAGAAATGCCTGTCGATAGTGTGGGACCATTTTGGGTACACCAAGAATGACCAGGGTGTCATTTAAATATTGCTGTAAAAAACTGCTGCTAAAGAGCGAATACATAAGGGATAAACCCTCGTCATGACCTTATGTATCTCACAACGCGATGTGCCTGATTTGACCCTCTATTTCCATGTGAGTAGTATCAGCCCTAATTCACTTTCATGGCTTATTTGAAAGGACTAGTAAGAGTACTACTCTTTGAAATGTTTGTTGTGGCATGTACTATGTAGGGATGCAGCGATTAACTGGTTTCACGATTAACCGCGCTTTAAAACGCTTTTTTTTGCATGTTGAATTTGAGTGGATCTTTAATTATTATTTGTTGTGGTGCATTCTAAAAGGAAAGCATCCATATTATAGTTCATACTTGAGGTTAGAGTAGTGGTTTTCAGCCTTTTTGACTCCAGGGCCCCTCTTTGTTCAGGATTTACTGGATAAGAATTAAGGATTTTTGAAAATATTTTTCACTCACAATTTCTACCTTATAAAATAAAAAAAAATCATAATAATAAATGTCCATCATTTAAGGTTTTAATTTTCATGACTTTTCCTGGACTTCCTGGTGTGCTTGTAAATGTGATTTATTGTCATGAAAATATTGCTACAATGCAAAAGAAAAAAAAGCCTACTTTTTTTCTATTCATTTTCTTTTAATTCATTATTTGTTTCTTTAAGTTTTGAGGTAAAATTATGTTCTTAGGTTTCTTGAATTTGCAGAGATGCAGTGGGCCTGGATCAGAACAGGTCAGATAAATAAGTAGTATTTTATTATTCCCACAGTGTCCGCGTATTAACTGCTGGACTATGAAGTCAGAGGAAAATCAGGACAGATTAAGGGAGTGTTGTTTGGTTTTAAGTTTCATGTGTGCACTCTCCCTCAAACCTTATTCATTCATTTAAACCATTAAGGTGTACAGTTACATATAACTATAGTTGTCAAACAGTCTCTGACGTGAGGCTTTGAGAGAACAGGCAAAGCAGCATTCCAGTGTCTGACTTTTCCTTACCGCCATGCCAATGACTGCAGGGAAATCTTCTCTCAAATATGTTTTCATTTATATATCAGCAATCAGTAGACTGTACTTTTCTTGTTTCCTTTCAGATTGTTTAAATTGTGTGGCAATGTTGAGAATCAGAATCTCTGCCAGCTGACACGTTTTTACGGTATATACTATCATACCACCCAGCTCTAGTGTTCGCGTGTGTGTGGCCTGTTATGTTCTTCGCCATCAGAGAGGCGGAAAAAGAGCCAGATAAAAGTGTGCTTGATAAACGAGTGTGCAACTCCCACCATTCCTGTGATGGATGATGCAAGAGAGAGGGGAGCCTCCACCCCTTGAGAGAGACTACAGAAGGCCTGCGACTGCCAGGGTGCTCAGCGGTGCAGAACAGGGCTCCCAGAGCACCTTGGGAAATGACAGATTTTTGCAAGCGATCGATAGTCTTCTCTCCAGCAGCCTAACTTACCTCCTGTGGTTGCTCAGACTATTAATCCCAGGCACTGTAATTTCCTCCTGAAATCTCCTGGAGGAGGAGGAGGAGGAGCAGACGGGAGTGGAGTCTGCTCTAAACGGTAGCCTTTAGAGGGCCAAAGTGCGGGCGACGCGACAGGGATTTGTCTTCGAAAGTTTTCCCTCACAAATAATACACTCTGCGAGTTCACAAACAAGCTTTAATAAATGCTTTGTAGACAAATTGCACCATAACGGTGAGGAAATGAGAGTCGCAGCAAAGCCTCGTCTTACTTCCTGTCCTCATCTCCTTCTCTTTGATTTTCTCTGTTAGTTTGTCTCCATTTCCTCCTATTAATGTTTCCTTTGCTCTCTTCTGTTACACACAGCATCCTTTAAGCCCGGCCCAGTAAACGGTGGACAGAATGAGTTGGGGAAAAGTAAGAGCAGTTGACAGGATGTAGGAACGCTTTGAGAAGTTGGGGGACACGATGCGTGGTCAAGTTAGTGAGAACATGTCAAAGAGGTTGTAATGTTAAAATAGCTGTTGTCACAAGTTTTATAAGGCAGAGACATCCAAACTCTCAATATGATGTACTGACCCTTATGTAGACCTGCCTTGGGAGTTAAAACAGTCAGGTGTTTGTTTACTCTAGAGTGTGCATGTTCATGTCTGAATATGTTTGGGGTGGTTTTAGCTAAACATTCTTTTTTGGAAAATGTAATGTTTGCATACAGTTATGTTCAGCCTTTCCTCATTCAAGTAAATAGGAGTTGTATTTGCATAGCTGAAAATCACTGTTAGCGTAAGTTACAGCAAACTGAACTGACTTGCAGTAAAGGGAATTTAAGATGTAACACCTGTGATTTAATCTTTATTTTATAAATATTAACCATAATTTTATTTTACACATTCTAATTAGCTTTATTTTACATTTTGCAACCTTTGAACACTATTGCCAAGAAACTAGCCTATATAAATAAAATTATCATGTCATTATCATAAATTAATATGTTTTAAAATGTAATTTATTCCTGTGAAGGCAAAGCTGAATTTTCAGCAGCCATTACTCCAGTCTTCAGTGTCACATGATCCTTCAGAAATCATACTGATATGCTGATTTTATGCTTAAGAAACATTTATTGAAAACAGTTGTGCTACTGCAGTTTGATATTAATGTCACATTTGATATTTAACACATGCTTGCAGGATAAAAGTTTTACTTTCTTTCAAATAAAAAAATTGTTTACACTTTTAAAAAAATTATTTTGACAGTAATCAACATCTTCAGTTTCAGTAAGAGACTGAGTTGGCGTTTAACTTGTATGTTCGAGTTGAAATGGGCGTATGACTTGCTAATGGAATCAACAAAAGATATAAAGAGATCAAATTGGAAAAAAAATAGCACAGTCGTTTGCAAAACACCATGTTGATAGTCGTCCTCTCATGTCAGAGATCATATCCTCTCCTAAAGCTTTCACAGTTACAGAGATGTCTCCTGCAATCATAGCAACGCTCAGGGCATGGCTGCAACCTCCTTCCTGTTGCACACACTGTTACCAGTAGGATATTTAATCAACAGTGACACTTGCAGGAAACTGCTAAATATCAGAAATGACCTGAGGTCATGCTCCCTGTGAATTACTGTGTGGTTAAAGTCTGATAAGGTTACATACTCTTCTGAATAGTTTCACTGTCGCTCAATAATATTACTCATACACCAGCAGCAGACACCTGTCTGAATGCCGTCTTTTTAGAGCACATAAGGAACTAGATGTTTTCTGAATTGTAAAACTGTGAGAAGTGCTGTGGGTGGTTGCCAGGTCATTGGAATGTGGTTGCTAAGGTGTTCTGAGAGGCTGCTAGCATGTTGATATGCAGTTGCTAGGGTGTCCTACGTGGTTGATAGGAGGTTGCTTAGTGACCCAAGTCAAAAGAGACCATCTCCAGGTCTCTGATATTCTCCGTTTCCTTCAATGTAAAACTATTAGATTTTTGTTTACCCATTATATTGTTCAACCAAAAAAAATAGTAAAAGACATTGTATGTCTGATTGCTTGTAAAAGTAATTGAGATATCATACTTGATGGTGTGATATTGATGTTCTCTTGGTAGCAGCCAGCTACTGATTTTGTCTGTTTGTCTTCATGTTTCAGGATGGCTACTACTCACACCGGCCCAAGGAGAAAGTCCGCGTGGACAGCAACAATGAGAACTCCGTTCCCAAAGACTTTGAGAATATAGACAACAGTAATTTCGGGGCACGTTCGCAGACTCCGAGACACTCACCCGGCGAGCACAAACAAGGCCTTCTGGAGAAGGCGCATGCACAGCAAAGCCTGAGCAAGAACTCCAATGAGGTCATTCAGAATCAGTATGCACAGAATAAAGGTGGCTTTAATCAGACACGCACCGAGCTTCAGCGGAGGGCCGATCCCACCCTCCGTCCACAGCAATCCCAGCAGCATCGGCACCACCTTCAGCAGGCCAAGCGATCGGCCACGCCCACCGCCGACATCAAGTACGATCAGCCGCCCAAATGCGAGATCAGTGGCAAAGAGGCGATCTCCGCCCTTTCTCGTGCCAAGACCAAGGAGTGCCGGCAGCAGATAGCAGAGGTTTACTGCCGCCACAAAGAACGCCAGCTCATGCCCGAGAAGGTCACCCGTTACTGCCCCGCAGAGGGTGAGTAGACTCTTGACACTGCATACTCTATGTTAAAGACCTCATAAAATCAAAATGGGAATTTTGTGACTTTTAGTCCATTTATTAGCTTTGAAACCTTCACTAGTGGACAAATTATCTTCAAGTTCACATGAAATAAAAATTACAGCTGCCTGTCTGAGAAATGCATGTTATTGATCTTATTGTGAATGATTGTTTCATGTGTTTAATTTCAAATAATTTTTTGATCTATAATATTAATCAAAATGTTAAAACTTGATATTCCAGTCAAAAAGACAATCGACTGCAACATGAATTCATTTTTGAGTGCAATGTCTAAATTTTTCAAAATCCAATCCACAACCAATGGATGACACAAATTTCCGTCCTACATTTTTTCTTTTTCAATAATCCATTACACTCGGATGTACGTCACAATACAGAACAAAAGATCTGTAGCTACTTTAGTTTCATTGTGACTTTTTCAGATATATGCATTTAAAAGTGTTTATTTTCCTGGAAAATGGACCAAAAATATTGGTAATTCATCCTGCACTACACAGATTTTTGTCCAATCAGATGTTCTCTAGAATGAAAATGACCCACCCCCTCTGACTGACTAGCACTAGCAAATGGTTCATGGTTTTGATGTAGCTAAAGCCTTTTTTTTTTTTAAATGGGCAAGCCGTTTGATATTCACTGGCCAAATTTCATTTTTAAATAGGAAGTACATCACCACAGGAGAGAAAACTGTACTTGTCAGGTCTTTAACTCAATGTCCTGATGTTTTCTTTTGGGATAAGGACTGATTATAATCATCAACCTGCACTGGCATGAAAGGAGACATTAGCTGGAGTTTATGGGAATTTAAGATAAATAATGGTCAAAATAATGATGGTTTTCCCAAATTAATTGCCATCCTGTCTTTGGAGGTTTATGGAAGTAGCGCATTAAGAGTCACAGGGCTGGTAACAGACATTCACAGCACTTGTAATTATAATCAGAGACAGGCTGGAAATGAGATTCTGGATTTCTGCACAAGGTTAGACGGATGTAATTGCTGTACGGTGTCTCCCCCCGTCTCCATCTCCCATAGCTGACTACAGAAAACATATTCATGCAATTATGCAGTACTCAGTCGTCTGCACACAAATCAGGGCTGTGGATGCTTTCAAATAGAACAGTGACAGATCTTCTCAGGGCTCAGAGCCTCTGCCCGGAGAAACTTCCGGAAGCCAGAATGGGTTTTGACAGACATGACAGGGACATCACCACAGAGACATGAGTCTGGGACATGCGGAGGTTGTAAGGGGGTGGGGGTGGGGCATGAACGCATCTATTTCCAGCAAGTACAGTAGACCGAACAAGCCACAAGGATGGTGTTTGTATGTATTTATAAACTGTAATTGCATTATGCGGTAACAGACGAAGTCTTTGATGGCAAACATGTGAGTGGTTTGCCACAGTTGTGGCAATTAGCACAGAAACTTAAATTGGAAACAAATGGCAGGTTTTTAATGAACGTTGTTGGATGAATGAGTTTCAAATGTGGTCCATGCTGTCAGTCATGTGGTCCCACAAGGAATTTTTAACACTTTTGACTGTTGAGGGAAATCTGCAGAATAGATTTACAGAACTGAGTGTGCTAAACTCAGTGGCCCATCTTGGCTGCTTGTTACTTGAATGGAGAAATTTCCAAAGCGGTTTATGAAATTTACTTTTCTGAAATCTGACTTCTGTGGAAAACTCTATTCGGACCAGTCCAGTTATTACGATGCATTCTCTAGAGTTAAAATAAGCAATGTTTGTAAACAGAAGTTGAGATTTTTTTAACTGAAAGGCAATGGTGGCTCCTGCCAATTCTCTCGGGGGGGGGAAATGTTTGCATGATTAATGAGGATAGGTCACCCATTCAATTGATAAATTAATGGCTAGTCAAAGGAAACTGAACTACTATAGTATTAATTAAAAATAAACTGACTAACAATCAATCTCTTGCTCTCCTTATGTTTCTATCAGAATCAGAATCAGAATCAGAATTAGCTTTATTCGCCAGGTGTGCAAACACACGAGGAATTTGTTGTGGTTTTTTAAGGTGCTCCTGGTACATACATACATACATGCATACATACACATTTGACATGAGAACAGAAAAAATAAAAAAATTGTAAAACCTAACAATAAATAATGTGTATGAATCTGGAACAGTAGATTTATGTACAGCTTTGTGCATCATTTACTCTATATAGAACTGTATAAATAAAGAGATATGCATATGTATTTACATAATACTTGAGAAAGAGGCATTAATTAAGGATGTAGAATGAATTATGGAAAT
>NW_015505309.1:382703-392361 GCF_001515645.1 Sinocyclocheilus grahami | reverse complement strand
TATATTACACTGCTCCCTTACATTACTCACTTATATTACATTACTAACTTACATTACACTGCTCACTTACATTACTCACTTATATCACACTTCTCACTTGTATTGAAATTTTGCTTGCCTCTCTTTCAAAGCAGCAAAGCGATCAATTACTCTCTCATTGAAAGCAGGCATGTTCCGGACTAGTTCCCTCTCCATGGAAAGCATGGCCAGTGCATTCAGACGTTCCTGTCCCATTACATTTCGGAGGAATGTCTTGATTCTCTTTAAGGTTGAGAAGCACCTCTCAGCTTCAGCAGTTGTCATGGGAGTGGTTATGAGGATGTTCAACAGAGCTACAGTCTCAGAAAAAGTATCCTGGAGGTTGTACTTCAGCAAAACCTGGTACAATGCCAGTGCACCAGAGCAGCCCTTGAATTCTGGACTCTTATAAATGAGAGAGAGTTCAGTCTTAAGCTTCGCCTTATTCAACATGGGGTATGCCCTGACAGTGATGTTCAGAGCCTCAACAGGGAACGTATGGCAATGCTGTTCAAACCTCTCTACTTGTAGCAGCGTGGCACTCACAAGGTGGTCAGTGAATGAGAACCTTTCTTTGGTGTGGTTCAGGACTGTGTCGCAGATCTGTCAAAAATAAGTTTATTTTGGGAATAAAATTAATTGTTTATTATAATAAATTAGGGTTGTCAGAAGTATCTACTTTTAAAAATGTGACAATACCAGCATTTGTTCACACACTCAGCAGATATCACTGTGATTGGCTACAATGATCATTGCTTCACACTTTTCACTAAGCGCTTACTCAGAAGCACACGCGAGCATTTGAAAGCCGCATCTATCAGCGGATCCCTAATATATCTGCTCATAGACAGATCCGCTGATAGATGCGGCTTTCAAATGCTCCTGTGTGTATCTGTGTAAGCACTCAGTGAAAAGCGTGAAGCAATGAAAACCAGTCCAAAACGGTTTCTTTTCAGGAAACAAAAAAAACCTGTATTTTTTAAATAATTGTAGGTAATTCAAAAGTACAATACTAGGAGTAAAAAAGACTGCTACCATCCATTCATGAGCTGAATGTAAAAAAGTGTGTGATATTCCAGCACTTAAGTAGACCAATTAAATGGTCAATAATAAATTCCTATACCTTTTTAGACAGCCTCTGCTTCTCTTCTTCTCCCAAGGCCCTCCTAGATCTTGTCGTTTCTGTTGCTTCTTGCTGCTGTTCTTGCTCTTGAAATGAGCTCTGGTCCCTGAAAGCAGACAGATCAACAGTGTTTGTATATGAATAAAACTGTTATTCATTGACAATACCTGCAACTCGTGTCCTACAAAAACAGAAAAAAATTAATAAAAATTCTGACAATAGCCGGGAAAATATAAAAATTGCTGGCTTAATGTTGTTACACATACGGTAACTACAATTTCAAAAGATGCATATGACTAAATTAGTTTCCCACTTTGAAGTTTCTAAATCTTGTTACCATATAGCATACATTATGAAATGACATGGTTCTATATTGAGAAGGTATGAACAATGTTATGTGATCTAACCTTATGGTCTGCACTTTCATTGTGAAGTTCTGGAGGGCTTTTTTGATGATGACTGCATCAATGTCCTTATTCTCCAGCTGCTGGTACATCATGTCAACGTGGGGCATTATTTGATGAAACAGTTGCAAGCACCTCTCAGCTTCAGCAGTTGTCATGGGAGTGGTTATGAGGATGTTCAACAGAGCTACAGTCTCAGAAAAAGTATCCTGGAGGTTGTACTTCAGCAAAACCTGGTACAATGCCAGTGCACCAGAGCAGCCCTTGAATTCTGGACTCTTATAAATGAGAGAGAGTTCAGTCTTAAGCTTCGCCTTATTCAACATGGGGTATGCCCTGACAGTGATGTTCAGAGCCTCAACAGGGAACGTATGGCAATGCTGTTCAAACCTCTCTACTTGTAGCAGCGTGGCACTCACAAGGTGGTCAGTGAATGAGAACCTTTCTTTGGTGTGGTTCAGGACTGTGTCGCAGATCTGTCAAAAATAAGTTTATTTTGGTAATAAAATTAATTGTTTATTATAATAAATTAGGGTTGTCAGAAGTATCTACTTTTAAAAATGTGACAATACCAGCATTTGTTCACACACTCAGCAGATATCACTGTGATTGGCTACAATGATCATTGCTTCACACTTTTCACTAAGCGCTTACTCAGAAGCACACGCGAGCATTTGAAAGCCGCATCTATCAGCGGATCCCTAATATATCTGCTCATAGACAGATCCGCTGATAGATGCGGCTTTCAAATGCTCCTGTGTGTATCTGTGTAAGCACTCAGTGAAAAGCGTGAAGCAATGAAAACCAGTCCAAAACGGTTTCTTTTCAGGAAACAAAAAAAACCTGTATTTTTTAAATAATTGTAGGTAATTCAAAAGTACAATACTAGGAGTAAAAAAGACTGCTACCATCCATTCATGAGCTGAATGTAAAAAAGTGTGTGATATTCCAGCACTTAAGTAGACCAATTAAATGGTCAATAATAAATTCCTATACCTTTTTAGACAGCCTCTGCTTCTCTTCTTCTCCCAAGGCCCTCCTAGATCTTGTCGTTTCTGTTGCTTCTTGCTGCTGTTCTTGCTCTTGAAATGAGCTCTGGTCCCTGAAAGCAGACAGATCAACAGTGTTTGTATATGAATAAAACTGTTATTCATTGACAATACCTGCAACTCGTGTCCTACAAAAACAGAAAAAAATTAATAAAAATTCTGACAATAGCCGGGAAAATATAAAAATTGCTGGCTTAATGTTGTTACACATACGGTAACTACAATTTCAAAAGATGCATATGACTAAATTAGTTTCCCACTTTGAAGTTTCTAAATCTTGTTACCATATAGCATACATTATGAAATGACATGGTTCTATATTGAGAAGGTATGAACAATGTTATGTGATCTAACCTTATGGTCTGCACTTTCATTGTGAAGTTCTGGAGGGCTTCTTTGATGAAGACTGCATCAATGTCCTTCTTCTGCAGCTGCTGGTACATCATGTCAACATGGGGCATTATTTGATGAAACAGTTGCAGAAAAAACGTATCTAGGTTACGTATGTAACCATGGTTCCCCGAGGGAACGAGATGCTGCATCGAGATTCGCTTTGGGAATGCCCTTGCGTGACCGCGTTCTGAAGCACATGTCAAATCTGTCCAATGGAGCAGCGAGACGTCACGAGCAGGGTGACGTAAGCACCAGAAAGCATAAAAGCGCATCCGGCCAGGCGCCACCCAGCTTCGATGAAGTAGCGCCTGCAGGGATGCAGGGAGTATGGCAAAGAGATGCAGCGTCTCGTTTTGTCTAATTATTTTTAGGACGAGCGTCCTGTTCCTAGGCTGGCCAAACAATATTTTTATTTTGGCAAATGCACGAAACACCCCATAATCATGAATCACACCTCATACGCGAGAGACTATGGTGGCGAGTCCACAGTCTCCTCTGTCTCGACTCTCATCACATCCACCTCCTCGGAGGAAGATAGATGAAGCGTCTCGCTCTCTCTCTCTGGGGGGGGTGGGAAGAAACCGCAGCGCGGGCTTCCGAACCGTGAGAGAGAGAGCCGCGGATCTAGCGGGTGAGGACCGAGAAAAGGACGAGCCCGTCTCGGATCCCTCCGCTAAATCCACCCGCGATCCCCACGACAACAGTCTGCGCTGTGCCTCGGTAACAGCGGATCCGCTGCCAGCGGGATCGCGAGCCTGGCCGCTCTCATCAAACGCAGCCAGGCGAGAGCGGAGCGTGCGCAGCGAGAGCTCGCAGTGATGACAATCAGCTGCTCGAAAGCTGACTGTGCATGCTCCGCTCCTAAACAAACGACACACAAATCGTGTGTATTCCCTGCCGCCAGATATCGTGGGCAGGGGGAACACAGCGTTTGTAATGTCGTTCGCTCGCCATAGACTTTCTCATTGTTTTATATATATATGAGTGCTTGTGGCGGACAGACAACAGTAAATAGACAGACACATACGCAGAGCACTACTGAAGGACAGAAGCTGGGTGGCGCCCGGCCGGATGCACTTTTATGCTTTCTGGTGCTTACGTCACCCTGCTCGTGACGTCTCGCTGCTCCATTGGACGGATTTGACACGTGCTTCAGAACGCGGTCACGCAAGGGCGTTCCCAAAGCGAATCTCGACGCAGCTCGAGTTCCTGAAGGGGAACTGTAAGTCTTCATCCTGCAGCATCCTGATAGATCTGAAACAATAGATCTGAAACACTCTTTGAGATTATCTAGGTTCTCGTATACAGTGTTCACGATTCTGCTATTGAAGTTCCATCTTGTGGATGAGGCTCTTGGCAGCCTTCATGCAACAATCTGGTCGAGAATAGTAGTGCGTTTCAGTGACCGTGTAAAAAAGCTGGTGATGCCACCCAGATCAGAAAAGAAAACTCTCACTGCTGGAATTTGAGAAGTAGCTTGCTGCATGATCAAATTCAGCTGGTGTGCATAGCAATGCACATAATGGGCATGGTCATCATCAGTGAAAAGACTGTTCAGCCTCTCCAAAATCGCACTTGCAATCGAGTCGGCTGTTGCATCCAAGACAGGGATGAACTCAAAGAAACGTTCTTGCACAGCATGGCTCCTGTCTATGTATATGAATACAAGCACCAACTGAGTCTGTGTTGCAACGTCCGTTGTTTCATCTGCTTGGATTGCTACGAATCTAGCTGACTTCACCTCTTCCATTATATGCTCCCTGATGATTGATAGCATGCAATCCAAAAGCTCATTTTGCACAGTCTTTGATGTACCTTTGAAGACTGTGGCAGTTTTCAAGTGTTCCTCAAACACCTCGTCTAGCGACGCTACTAAGTTGACCAGTCCACGAAAAATGCCAGCGTTGCTTGAGCCTTCGCTCTCATCAAGGCTAATTCAAACAGGCCGCAAAACTTCACACAGTCAATAAGACGGCCTAGAATATGGCGGTTCTTACTAACCTCATCGTTGTGACGACGTACAGCTATACGGTAGCTGTCATCCAACTGTGTGGCAATATTGACCGTCCCGAAAGCTGCCAATTTTAGGCAACTGTCCATATGCATCTTTGCGGTTTCGTGTTTTTTCAGCTTCTCTGAGAGATGATGCATGTCAGTGACACCTGTAGTTGTCCATGCGATGTCCGTCACACTCTCGGGATGGAACAAAATGCAGGGGTAGCAGAATAAAGTGTTAGCTACTTCGCAGACCGCTAGCCATTTTTTCAGCTCATACCACGTCCTCGAAAATCCCCGTTTATACGACTTCCCGCCCTTTGTAGATACTTGTTTGATGTTTAAATTTGGTCTTGGTGGTCCTAATTCTTTAATTGCCAATTTATCCTTATTGCTACGACGACTGAATGGTATTTCTTTCAATGACACGATAGAATTAATCTGCGCTGAAGTAACGTTCGCCATGATGTCGATCAAGTTCAACTGACAACTGAATTTGAGTTGGCATAACGTTAGCTGTTCCCGTCTCTCTCTCTGTTTTTTTTTTCATTTTTTTCACATTTGATAAAGATATTAAAGTAGTTTTTAATTTTTTCTTGTTAAAATTCAAAATAGTTTTTAAATATTATTGGATGTCACTGTTCCCACCAATCCTTGCACAAGTTAAGGTTACGCATGATGACGAAAGCACATTAGGGCTAGCCCTCCCGGAACTCACAGATATTGCATTGCAGTGCCTGCAGTTCGAAAAAAATTATCTTTGTATGGAAGTCTATGAGAGCACTCGGGCGGTTCTCAATCTGACAGAAATCGCCCAAAAAGGGGCGGTACTACAAAAAACGCGACTCGACACTGATTGGACTATTTAGAGGCAGACCAAACAGTGAAAGCTAGCCTAACACTGTGGTTGAATGTGAAAGAAAAAAAAATCCCTCCCTTTCGGGCTTTGGTGGTGCGTCGACCAATCGCCCTAATGGAGAAACCGCCCCTGCTGAAAGGTAGGATGTCCATTCCTACAGCTACCATATTGAAAGTTGCAGTATCTCCCATTCATTTTTCTATTTTTTTTTCTTTTCTTTTCCTACTCCTTAAACTGTTTGTATATTTGCTCTGCTCCACTCCACTCTGCTCTGCTCTGTGAGATTTATATTGTTACCTCGTTATGCAATAACACTTTTTTCCTCTAAATATACACTACTGTTCAAAAGTTTGGGGTCAGTATGATTTAAAAAATTTTTTAAAGAAATTAATACTTTTATTCATCAAGGATGCATTAAATTGGTTAGTAGTGATAGTAAACATTTATAATATTACAGAAGATTTCTATTTCAAATAAATGCTGTTCTTTTGACGTTTCTATTAATCAAAGAACCATGAAAAAATATAAAATGTTCCATGAAAATATTAAGCAGCACAGTTGTTTCCATCCCACTTGTTACATGTTACAGTGTTGACTGCATTTTTGATCAAATAAATGCACCCTTGGTAAGCATAAGATACTTCTTTCAAGAATATCTTTAAAAAGTCATACTGACCCCAAACTTTTAAACGGTAGTAGATTTTATAACAAAGTCCATTAAGACTGTGTTTAAGTTGTAGCGAATTCTTGCATTGTGGGCTGTTGCCGTGTCATCCTCGTGATAGAGTGGTATCGGAAAGATCTTGGCGCGAGAGGCAGCACAGATGCTCCAACTTTGAAAAAGCTCACTGTTTCAGGCGAAATCACACAACTTTGTTTCTGTTCCTAAACGTTAGCATACTCTTATAGCAGGACCAGTGTTTCACTGAGAACACAAAGGAAATGCAGTGAAACACAGGGACAGATGATGGTCAGGCCTTAAAGACAGAGGACACTGAGGGGTTAAGATGGTGTAATTGCTTTTAATAAAGGACCTTAATGCCTTTCCCAGCCTCCACCCATCCAGTGACGGCCATGTTCTCCCTGAGGGCCAGGAGCGGTGCCTTCTCCTGCCCCAATTCAGGCTCCATCACAGGGTCTGGGAGGCCGGTGCACTTTGAGACCGTAACGACAGGCTCGGCTCTCAGATTATAGTCATTACCCCTCATGGCCCATGTCTTCAGTCAGCATGGCCTTGTGCCAAAACATAGTGCCTTCAGTGTAATTTTACATGAGCATTTAAAATTAACCTCATGGCCTGTAATGAGTAATTCAGCTTGCCCTTCTTTAGAAGTGGCAGGCTATACCATGACATGGAAAGAGAGGCAGTCAGCCACGTATTTATTTTGTGGGCATTTTTAGAAAGCCACAAACGACCAAGGCTCAGCCCTTGTGGTCTGCGCCAAGCTATTTGTGAGTGCTGAATGTATGTCCGAAGGAAGGCGGGGATGGTGTCTTATATCAGCCATTGTGGCGATGGTATCAGTGAAACACTTATAGGCCAATAAGTGATCATGTGGTGGATCCCTGCGGTTCTGGATTCCAGCGTTACAGCAGTGTCTCGGATGGATTGAGGTACCCTCAACTCGGTTTAAGTGTTACAAAGGCTTGTCTGTTTCATCTGGACCATTGAGGGATACTCTCCATCTCGATGACTATTTATTGATAGGAGTTTGTCCCGAATTGTCCTGTTCTTACAATAAGCCCCTTTTATATTCCTGTAGTTAGAGATGTGAATAGTAACTATAACCATATTTGCAAAAGATGGCAACCTCCAGAATGACTTGGCAGCTTGTTTTTTTTTTAATAGACTAAAATAATCTTTAAAAGCATGGAAAGCATTGTTTATATGCACAATATGTTTGTGTAAGCTGTGATGCATTATTTTCAGAGTTCTAGAAGGCTCAAAAGAACAACATTTAATCTTTTGTAACATTATGTTTTTACTGTTACTTTTGATCAGTTTCATGCATTATTGCTTAATTAAAGTGTTCTTTTTTTATTTTTCAAAAAAGAAAAAAATACTCATCCCAAACTTTTGAATGGTAAGTGCCTATCAATTAAAGGAATAAATTGCAGTTTTTGCCAAACTAATTAAATTTGTATTTGTGTATGATTAGAAAACAACATGCCCTCATAAACATAAAAATGCCCCTGAAAACCAGTGACAGGGTGCAAATATTAACCTTAAGTTAATTTCTGGCAACTGACAATATGTTTTAAGTTTAGATGTGGCTAATTTAGTCTTGAGTCCATTGTGGCTCATGAATGTGTGTGTGTGTGTGTTTGTGCAGGCAAAGTGAATATCAATGTGCAGTGGGAGGACGACTCTATGGAGACTGTTCCTGCGGTACCGGTGCGGATAGCCTTCATCTTGGTGGTCCACGGACAGGCCTCACGCCAGGTGCAGCGTCTCTTCAAGGCCATATACCACACGTCTCATTTCTACTACATTCATGTGGACCAGGTATGTCTTCAGCACCCATCCAGTTTTATAACTATTACCTATCCATAATGATAAGAATATTCTGAAATTACTGAACAGCAGGAGAATAGTTGTGGGGTTGTTAGTATGTTAACTATATAAAATGTAAAAAATTTAATAAATTGAACAATTATTATATAAAATGAATATATAAAAACTATTTAAACTCACTCATTAACTAATCCATTGTTGGGGGAATAGTTGACCATGTCTAAGAGCAATAGTGGGGGATGGAAGAGGAGAGGGTAAACAGTGGGCTCCAACCCCTCCATTCACTCAGTAAGCTGTTTCAAAAGCCTGATGGAGGATTATTAAAGAGCCATACTTCAGTGTCTTTCACACCATTTACTCTCCCAGCTTGGCAAGTGATAGAGTGTGAACATGAAAGGCTGTTTGTTCACACACACACACACACACACACACACACACACATAATGGTGCAATCCCCCTCCCTTAATTACACACATAATTCAATACACTTAATGAGCTACTTGAATTTATGGCAGGAATGCGTAGGGTGAGTACGCTGTCTTGTAATTTCAAAAGAGCAGGATAAAGAGCTGCTTTTCAATCAGTCCATCATCGTGGAGACAAGCTTTATGACTCCATAAAACGAGCAGAGGAAAAGAGAGAAGTTAAAGGTTGGGTGGTATAACACAGAAAACACACAGGGAATGAAAGTCTGTGATGTGCATATCTCAAGAAGAACATAGTGCTTCACAGTCACATGCCAAATTCGTCACTTTTTCGCCAAAAAATAACTTCAGCATTTTTGTAATGTTTTCTAGTAAAATAACTAATCATCCCCAAAACAAGATATGTAAACTTGAGAAATAAGATTTTGTTAGATCAGTAGATCTCAACCCTTTTTAATCCAAGGCCCCCCTCCTCTCCGAATCAATACTGCAAGCCCCCCCAACCTTTTCTATTCACAAAAACCTTTGTATTCTAATGTTATTACTTTTCAATTCCATGTAATTATTTTTAAACAAAACAAATTCAAGATAGATTTAAAGGGGTCATATGATGCAATTTAAATTTTTCCTTTTTTTTGGTGTTACAAGCTCTTGGTGCATAAAGAAGATCTGTAAAATTGCAAAGACTAAAGTCTCAAATCCAAAGAGATATTCTTTATAAAAGTTAAGAGTTAACCACGCCTAGCTAAAACGGCTCGTTCTAACACACCCCCACATGTCTACGTCACGATATGGGAAGATTTGCATGATGCCGACCAAATGTTCACACAAAGAAAGAAGGCGTAACTTTTATTCTCGCTGTAGTATTGTTGTTGCC
>NW_015505309.1:360901-381685 GCF_001515645.1 Sinocyclocheilus grahami | reverse complement strand
GAAGGCGTAACTTTTATTCTCGCTGTAGTATTGTTGTTGCCACCGCCGCCATGTCGTGAAGGCGCTGTGTTTCGTTGTGAAAGCGAAACTACTTTGGTTGGCCTTCCAAAAGAGGACGATATCCGCTTCGTCATGCCTAGAGCTGATCCGTGCTGGTCGCTGAGGGAATACATCAACTTTGTGCTGTCGATCGCCGGATCGGCTTTCACCGTGGACGAAGAGGAGTACAGCCCGGGGTCGTCACATGTGGTTGCCGCAAGCCCGCCTTCGTCGAATTCGCCGGCCACGCCGTTCTCAAGCCCGCCCGCCTCTGCTCACTCAAGCCGGCCTCCGCTCACTCTAGGCTGCGGCTCACTCAAGGCCGCGGTGTGTGACGCTGTTTCGTTGTGAAAGCGAAACTACTTTGTTTGGTGCGTGTGTGATGCTGTGTTTCGTTGTGAAAGTGAAACTACTTCGTTTAGCCTTCCAAAAGAAGAAAGAAATCACTAGAAATCAGTGGTTAAGTTGTATTTGCAACACTGTTCCAGAACAGTTTAAGCCAAATATTCAGATCATACCACTGATCCTCACAAACTCACAAACACGCATATTGGATATGTATCAGTCGATTTTGGTTATTTAATTGTGCATTTATTTTGTTTAGATTAACTTTGTGTTTAGATTGAAAAGGTCATCTTTAAAAACTAATAATTTAATAGTTTAGTGTAATCTTTAGCAAAATTTTTAAATGAATATAATTTTCATATTGTACATTACAATCTTGTGATGCTTAAATTCACTTGATTGATTTGAATTTTTAGTGTTTTATTTTTTTTATTTAGACAAAATAATATTGAATATTAATATTTCCTATTTATTGGTCATAACTTCAAAGTAATTGTTTGCTATTGGATTGAATTTTAATATCTGTGCATCCCTACTAAATGGTCTTAGATTTGTTTCAAACTTTTTACCAATGGGGTAAGAAAAGTCTATTTAATTTAATTTAATTCTTTGAAAACAAGTCCTATAATATATTGTGCAATTTTGCTTTTCAAGTAAAAATCTGGAAAACCAGTAACCAAAAACACATTTTCTAAGAAAATTTTCTAAGAAATTTTCTAAGAAAATGTTGCAGTGTACACACATTACAGGAAACTCTGTGCCACCTGACCATTTGAAAAAGCCTCATCCACTTCATTCAATCAGTTTTTCCCCACAAGGTGCCCTTAGTGGATGGTCAGACTTTGTTTATCTCATAATAACACTGGTCACGTTTGACTGACTGATCCCAGATAAAGTTCTCAGGCTCCAAATTAACCAGAGCCTGTCTTTTTTCACCCCGCAGCGTTCCAACTACCTGCACAGGCAGATGGTGGCTCTAGCTCGCCAGTATCCTAACGTCCGGGTCACACCGTGGCGCATGTCTACGATATGGGGTGGTGCCAGTCTGCTTACCATGTATCTGCAGAGCATGAAGGATCTGCTTGCCATGCGAGATTGGTCCTGGGATTTCTTCATCAACCTGAGTGCTGCCGATTACCCAATCAGGTGAGTCATCATTATCTCGCATTACTCCACTTTTGACTGATTATTCTGTTGATATCATTTGCATTGCTTGGATTGGCATTGTTTTCTCTCAGGAATGATTCAAGTTTATTGGTTGCCACAGAGAGCAATTGAGTTAACACCTGACTATAGCATTTAGCTGTGGGCTGCTGGGAGATTAGTTCCAAGCAATATCACAATTTAGTTTAGCAGGGGATTATGGGTAATTGTGATCACCATTGGCTGTTTGATCTGGTGTCAACAAGCTTGATGGTTCATAGAACTGTTAAGGGATTACATCTACGCATCTTGTGGAGATTGTACTTGTTTATTCTGAATTAGCTCAATTTAATATTGACAAAGCCCCACAACACAATAAAAAAAACAAGGAACTTGAAGATATTGAACTTAAAGGGGCTCTGAAATTAAATGAGAGCTTGTGGACTTTATTTATGTAAAATAAAGAGATTAAATAAAGAGATTGTGAATATTAGAAAGTAGCTGCGCCAGAAAGTGATGCATAGTTTTTAAAATATATTTTAAAAATGACTATATAGAGAGAGAGATATAGAGAAAGGGATATATATTTTTTTTTTTCTTTTTTTTTTTTTGAATAATATTATTATTAATGTTTGTGTTATTTTAACAGAATCCTCATTGCAGCCATCTTAAAATTCTAAATAAGCAACTAATAAGAAGTAATAAAAATAATTACTACTGGTATTATTATTATTATGTGGTTCAAATAAAAACATATAATATGAAAACATTTGTTCATAATCAGTTTGTTTATATTTTTCAGTTTTTTTAAAGTCCGCTATTTTTCTTTCCCAAATATTCTTCACATTTAAAAAAAATAATAATAAAATGCCCCAGTATTCCAGTATCTCATCACATTACCTGTAACTCAATGTGGCAGTTCTGTCTGTAAGCCGAACTGTGTCTGAAAATTTGAATTATCACCATGATAAATGCCATTAGCGTGCATAACTCTTCAGTCCATAATGAGAGCAGGATGAGAGGTAGAGTAACCCAGCTACTCCCCCGGCTATAATCAATATTAAAGCCATGTCATTTTCTGCAGCCCTCAGAAATCAGGGTGTTAGAGATCGATACAGCCCTGTGATGAATTCTGGCCTGCCCCACGCTGCCGTTCAAGGTTAATCCTGCCTCTCTATCACTCCGTCGCACGCCACACCTCCTGACCAGAGAGGAAAGTTAGCTATGAGCCAAAACCCCTTTAAAGCGGAACATCAAAGAAAAATAAAATCATTCTTTTCATCTCAAGCTCGGAGTAGGGTTCAGGTGCAAGCTATAAGTAGTCTGTCAGGGTGTGTGTGTGTGTTTGTGTGTAGTGCAGTGATGTAGTTGCTATCATTTGTATTATACTGTGCAGAAACACCATTTCTCTAAAACATGAGGACAAATCGGTCCATTAAGGAGTCCGATCCGGCTCCTCCGGTTGTGTTGATGGAGACTTATTTCTCAGTCCACTATCACAACAGAAACATGGGTCAGCAGAGATGAAGCTGCGAGGAAAATAAATTCAACAAAAGAAATGTTGACAGTGTGAAGTCCACAGCATGAAAAAGTATGTTTATATAAGTATGCTTATGCACTCTTAATCAAGGGTTGCTACCACAAAGCATTGTTCTGTTTCTGTCTATCTGTGGCATTGAAGTGTATAGAGTGCAACAGTGCCTGCCCACTTGTTTAGCGGCCATGGTTCCGGAAGTATTTTTCCCATTCAAGTCTTTATATGAACCAAACCAACCAGCTATAAGGTGAACTTTGATTTGAAGCAAAGAAACATCTGAAAACAGGACAAAAAGACATGGGTACAAAGGTACAAAGATGGCATGAATGCATTTAACTGCTTTAATGAGGGAATACTGAAAAATATAAATATCCATTTGCTTTTAATTTATGAATGATGAATGATGAATGAGCCCTTTATTGTCACTGATCACAGGTACCAGCGAAATTAGCCATCCACCTGTCCATACATACATACATACAAACAAGGGGGTAGACAGGACAGGAGGACAGGGAATTTTTAGAAGAAATACAGCATAACATGAGGGAGGGGAGGAGATAAAAAAAAAATCACAAGGTTAAGAAATGTCACACGGGATCACAAGGGTGAAGTCAGGCTGTATGCATGAGCTCTGGCTCTTTCTAAAATTGGTCAATCTATTAGAGTGACGGACAGAAAGATAAAAGGGGAAACAAAAAAAACAGCAAACCTTTTATAGGCTACTTTATAAAGTAAAACATGGTATAGGAAATACAGTTCTGTCATGACAACTCTCTGAGGGATTGGCATGGTAATGTACATGACAATGTTAATGTATTTGGTCTTGCCGGAATAGATCTGCTACGCTGCTGCGGCAGAGCAAGTACCGAGACTTGCTACTGCCAATACATCCACAACATGCTGCTGTGAGCATGTAAGAAATATTGCTGCTGCAAATATAACATACATGAAATAGCCCCCATATAGCATACATGAATCACCTCGTAGCAGATCTATACAGGTGGAGCTGGGGAAGGTGGAGGGTTTCTGACAGCTTCCTGTCAGTTCTGATCTGTCCTATCATAATAAAGGTGAAAATGGCAAAAATAAATCTTTAAAAAAATTATAAAATAAAATAAATTTTAAAATAAATTTAAAAATAAAATAAAAAAGTTAAGAAACACTCAAGGTGGGTACAACCCACTAGAAAAGGATTTCCGGAAATCATTAAGTGTCACTAAAACTAGATCGGCAAATTTCCTCTCTGTGACACATAAACTGCTATTTTTAGGAGGAAGTAGGCAAAGAGATCTCAGACAAACTACAGTAAATTAATCAAAGTTACACTGTCTAATGCGGAGGCAAAGACAGAGGATGTGCACACTTACTCCACCTAACTTTTGTCATTCACACGCACACACACACACACACAAACATAAATCTTATCTAGCACCACCTAATGAAATTCAAACAAAGAGACTAACGTGGGAAAGAGTCATTCAAGGACACAGGTGATGTAAACATGTTTAAATCATGTCATGGGGGCTGTTTTCCTCCATTTAGCCTCACTGCTGGATTGATAAAACAAATGCATTTGAACTTCAGCATGGTCACTTGCTCTGTAAACCTCATTCCATCAGTATTCAGTACACACTTGATTTCATTAATCAAGAGCCTTAAGAAGGTACGTCTAGGACTGTTTTAGTTTCAAGAGAGCTAGAAACACCTAAGGCTTTGAAACACTGGCTTTAAAATGTTGTATGACTACAAGGAGCCCTTTGTTGTAACAGACTCAAGTGATCTCATGAAATTAAACATAACAACAGAAGCACTCTTAGAAACAAGAACAACTACACTGCAAGAAAGTAATCCTAATTGTTATTTTTTTCCTTAAATCAAGACAAATTTACTTGAAGAAAATTATTTAGATTTTTTAAAATATATAATATTAAATTATACACACATTGTGCATCATAACTTTTCAGAAAGTACAATACTGTGCAAAAGTTTGGTTTCAGTATGATTTTTTTAAAGAAATAAATATTTCATTTAGCAAGGATGCATTGCATCAAAAGATCAAAAGTGAGAGTAAAGACATGTATAATGCTACAAAAAATATATTTCAATAAATGCTGTTCTTTTGAATAGCTTTCTATTCATCAAAGACTACTGAAAAAACGCATCTCATTTCCACAAACTGCAGCACTGTTTTCAACTGGTAATAATAAGAAATGTGTCTTGAGCACCAAATCAGTATATTACAATGATTTCTAAAGGGTCATGTGACTCTGAAGATGGAGTAATGGTGCTGAAAATTCAACTTTGCCATCACAGGAATAAATTACATTTTAAAATTAAATATATATATATATATTTTTTTTTTTTTTTTGAATAATATTATTATTAATGTTTGTGTTATATTAACAGAATCCTCATTGCAGCCATCTTAAAATTCTAAATAAGCAACTAATAAGAAGTAATAAAAATAATTACTACTGGTATTATTATTATTATTATTATGTGGTTCAAATAAAAACATATAATATGAAAACATTTGTTCATAATCAGTTTGTTTATATTTTTCAGTTTTTTTAAAGTCCGCTATTTTTCTTTCCCAAATATTCTTCACATTTAAAAAAAATAATAATAAAATGCCCCAGTATTCCAGTATCTCATCACATTACCTGTAACTCAATGTGGCAGTTCTGTCTGTAAGCCGAACTGTGTCTGAAAATTTGAATTATCACCATGATAAATGCCATTAGCGTGCATAACTCTTCAGTCCATAATGAGAGCAGGATGAGAGGTAGAGTAACCCAGCTACTCCCCCGGCTATAATCAATATTAAAGCCATGTCATTTTCTGCAGCCCTCAGAAATCAGGGTGTTAGAGATCGATACAGACATGTGATGAATTCTGGCCTGTCCCGCGCAGCCGTTCAAGGTTAATCCTGCCTCTCTATCACTCCGTCGCACGCCACACCTCCTGACCAGAGAGGAAAGTTAGCTATGAGCCAAAACCCCTTTAAAGCGGAACATCAAAGAAAAATAAAATCATTCTTTTCATCTCAAGCTCGGAGTAGGGTTCAGGTGCAAGCTATAAGTAGTCTGTCAGGGTGTGTGTGTGTGTTTGTGTGTAGTGCAGTGATGTAGTTGCTATCATTTGTATTATACTGTGCAGAAACACCATTTCTCTAAAACATGAGGACAAATCGGTCCATTAAGGAGTCCGATCCGGCTCCTCCGGTTGTGTTGATGGAGACTTATTTCTCAGTCCACTATCACAACAGAAACATGGGTCAGCAGAGATGAAGCTGCGAGGAAAATAAATTCAACAAAAGAAATGTTGACAGTGTGAAGTCCACAGCATGAAAAAGTATGTTTATATAAGTATGCTTATGCACTCTTAATCAAGGGTTGCTACCACAAAGCATTGTTCTGTTTCTGTCTATCTGTGGCATTGAAGTGTATAGAGTGCAACAGTGCCTGCCCACTTGTTTAGCGGCCATGGTTCCGGAAGTATTTTTCCCATTCAAGTCTTTATATGAACCAAACCAACCAGCTATAAGGTGAACTTTGATTTGAAGCAAAGAAACATCTGAAAACAGGACAAAAAGACAAGGGTACAAAGGTACAAAGATGGCATGAATGCATTTAACTGCTTTAATGAGGGAATACTGAAAAATATAAATATCCATTTGCTTTTAATTTATGAATGATGAATGATGAATGAGCCCTTTATTGTCACTGATCACAGGTACCAGCGAAATTAGCCATCCACCTGTCCATACATACATACATACAAACAAGGGGGTAGACAGGACAGGAGGACAGGGAATTTTTAGAAGAAATACAGCATAACATGAGGGAGGGGAGGAGATAAAAAAAAAAGTTGAGAGACCAGTTGATCAAATCCATGATTTATTAGATTTTTCTTTTTAAGTCTGGAGAGCAGTGCGGAGAGAGTCTCTCATCAAGACAGTAGACAACACGAGAGGAGCAAAAGCAGAGAAGGTAACGGGGAGGAGAGGGAGAGAAAATGCGACCGCCTTCGCTGAGAGCCAAACGAGAATGTCTTATGTAGACAAAAGACAAAATAGGTAGCATTTTAATATCTGTGCATCCTCTCTAAGTTCTTAGATTTATGCTTAAAACTTTTTACCAATGGGGCAAGAGAAGTACAGTTTAATTAAATACATTTTTTTTTTTTTATAATTCCTGATATCTTGTGCAATTTTGCTTCTCATGCAAAGTGATTTTATTTTCCAGAGGGGTATTCCAGAAAACAGATTATGTGACATACCCGGGTATGTTTAAGGGTACATAAGTAGATAAACTCAGCATTCGGTTCCAAAAACGGAGGTAATTTTCAGGGTATGTAAGTAGACATAGCAACTTACTCTCTGAACATAACCTACTCCCGGATGCATTTTTGGAACTAGCATACCTCAAGTAAGCAAGGTTTGGGTTAATCAACCAAGAGTTCAGGGTATATGTAGTTTCGCGTAGCCAGACCTTCAGGCTGACGGCTGAAGGTCTGGAATCCATGGCAGCTTTTATTGGCCAAGGCCCGCCCATGAGGCCGTTTGACCGACATGTCAAACAACCAATTCAGCGTCACGTTTTGGGGCGTGGAAATGTCACCACAATAACAGACTTTCTGGAGTACACCCCTGATGTTTAGATATTTATATACAACAATATTTTATATTTATTGCAAAATATGCATATTAAACATGCAAATATTTATGTAGTTTGAGAGTGTAGGGAAACTGACTACATAATTCACAGTGCATCATGGGAGTGGGCTGGCACTAAAATGCTCTTTAGGTGTTGTTTCTAAAGTGTAATTTTGGCATAGTTATATATTCCTCGATTGGTGGAGGTTTCTCTGCATAATCATGGGTTATGTGTATTTTACCAGGGTTTTCTGCTGTTGAACACAATTAATTTAAAAAGAAGTTGAAATAATGCTTGCTGATGGCTTCAACAAAAGCATGTACCATCGATTAACAACCATAAAGCTCACCGCACATCAGTCTGTAAAGGTTTGTAAGTTACCGTTAAGTCCCCTATGGAGAACCCGACTTTTTTACTTCCGGAACCCGACTGTTGCACTCCAGTACTGTAGGTGAAAGATCTCCTCTGATTGGACAAAAGTGAGCACAGACTGATAGATCAAGTGGGCGAAGCCTGTTTGGACTCCATTAGACCTAATCTCAATTTGGCCAGAAAGACTTGAAGGGTTATCTTCCTGACGTTGAATGTTTTTCTCACTCTTGCAACCAATGGCCTTTGACAGACAAAGCGAGTGTGAGACAGGAAGTGAGGTGAGAGACAGACTGAGGGAAATAGAAACAAAGCCAAAGACAATGTTCAACTGCACGCCTGACTTCAGTGTGTTTGCAGAAGGTTGACTTTAGAGACACTGGAGACTGCTTTCAGCTTCATAGCAGCTGCTCCCATTACCGGCTAATTGCGTATGACAGTGCGTGTTAGAGGACCTGAGAGGATGTCTTCAGTCTTGGCCTTCCTAAAGACATGTGCACAGCCCTTTTGCAGAACGCTTTGTCCGCATGTCGTGACTGCGGTGCTGAGGGAGGTGCGGTACCTGTGTCTGGTGACTTAACTGCTTATTTTCCCCTCTAATTCCCTCCTGATGTCCGTCCTTCTGCATGGATGACTGTGAAAGGGGCTCTCTGCTCTATAGGCGAGCCTGGACGCCAGGGGTGGGGGGCTCTGTTACACAGTGGCTTTGTTGCGAGCGCCGGACTCTTTTCTTCTATTTATCTGCACCATCTTGCTCTTTTTCTCCAGCCCTGTTTTTAAGTCAGCGCAGCTGTATTTATGGCCTTTTCATGAAGAGAGAAAAGGAGAAAACAATGAGTCTGGACTCTGTTGTTCTCCTCTTCCCATGTGGTCACATGGGCTCCATGACGCCCTCTTCTGGAACGGAGCAGCTCTACAGACCGTTTCAGAATGAAATACTAGCTTACTAAGTACTATGCAGTATATATTGTATTTAATATATGTGCTATAAATAGTATATTCACATTACTAAATGAAAAAAATAGTATGCGGTATACTTGAGAATGTTCATAATTCATGTCTAACTGTAATTTGCATATTGTGTTATGATTGGTCTTCTTGCATTTATTTGCATTCTTATAGGTGATTATTTGTTTTATATTATTTTTTTTGCTTATGCAGTGTGCAATAAACATTTCAAATTGTATTATGCTACATTGATGTCACATTAACTCACTGTTGCATTCAGTTATTTAAAAAAATGTTTCATTTTTATTTTTTCATTTTTCCTTCTTCATTCATTTTTCGCAGTCTGGTTTAAAAAGGGGTTAAAAAAGATATAATTTGCTTCCAGTTCATTCATGAGATCCAGTTGGGCACATTGCATTATGGTATACAGTATTCCTCTTGCTGTGCTCTGGTTGCATTCTGTGCAATTGTAGCAGGTCATTCAAGTATTCCGTGCCTAGAGAAAATTTGCATACCATGAAGAGACTTCAAAAATTACGCGTAAACAATAACATCCCTTCTGTCTCTCTCTTTCTCCTGCTCCCTCCCACTCGGACTGATGCTCATTATTATTGCACAGTTTTGACAGTACTGCAGTCATATTTCAAATCTCGCTGGTAGCTCGGTTACAGAATACAGTACTCTAATAGCCTGAGGTCTGAGTTTAGCCAGAGTAGGGAGTGACTGGCAGCTGTACATGCGCTGAGCACTGGAGCAGGCTTTCATTTCAAATGCTACGCTGGGTTTCCCGTGCTGATCTTTGGCAAACAGGAAGACACTGTAGGTCAGAGTGCATTTGTGTGTTTTGATCTATTTACCACAGCAGTTAAACATTTAATGTGGCTGTATAACAAATGATGATATAGTGTCTTAAGCTACTGAAACTTAAGAGACGTGTGAGATAATGTAGGTGTGTGATTGACGTGTGCGGCTGTAGGCATGTAGACGACATCATGCAAGTGATGACGGGATGACAGAGCGTTTACTATGGAGCTAAAAATCACATGCAAGCTTCAACAAATTCACCTCAGCTATTTAGATCTGTTTGGTTGCAAACAAACATTTGTTGCCTTCTTTTGGACACAAAATAGGAGACAGTTGTTTTTTTGCAATTACCAACCAATCCTAGTTAATTTTAGCGTATAGGACTAAAACTTACTGACTTTGCACGTACAAGGTATAGCAATTTCCTTTTTTTTATTTTTTTATTTTCCTGACGTTGTTACACTTGTGGTGTACCTGGCCAAAAATAACTGGCCTACCAAAAATTGCTTGTAAATTGTTTTGCTATATTGTTGCTATATATTGGATTTAATCTTATTATCTTATAATCTTATTATATTATTAACTTGTTTTCTTTCAAATAGCACAAGTTTTGTATTTGTTGTTGTTGTTTTCAACTGATGGCCTTATGATCTGAGCTTATGCTCCACATTTGTGGGTTGAACATTGCCAAAGTAATAATTTTTTCGCAATCCGTTCCAAAAAGAAAAAGAAAACCTGTGCTAATTGAAAGAAAACAAGTTGACAAAAAGATAAAATTTATAGAATAGATTTTGTAATTATAAAGCATAATGAGAGACTTACAAGACATTTTTAATGGCTGGTCATTTTTGACTGGGAACACTAAATTAGGTAAAGGATTTCCACCACAGTACAAGGGTTAAAATTTGTAAGCGTTATAAGAAGTGAATTATTAAGGTTATAATAAGAATTTAAAAGTCAAATATAATGGTACAGCACCTTTAACATTGAATTCTCTCATTGACTTTCATTGCAAGAATGTTCGCAAATACTATCTAACAGTAATTTGCAAATTTTATTGTGATTCTTGTTCATAGTCAAGGCTAGTAACCAAAAAGTTGCGGGTTTGATCCCCAGAAATGTGAGCTATGACTGCTGTTCCTTTGAGCAAGCCATTTTTCAAATTCCACTTTCCCTGGTATTGCGATAAATAAAGACTTTATTATTATTTTTATCTTTAGTGTGAAGTTCTTTCTTCTGTACCAGAAGCCTGCAGTGAAAAAAAACTAATGTGAGAGAGGAATATGTATGGGGAAAACTGACTACAGACTTTCAGGCAATGCATTGCGACAGGCGGTGAAACAGGGCAGCTGGCATTAGGGGCGGAATCTGGCTCTGTATGTGAGCTTGGACTCACCCAGAATCCCTCATGCTCCGCGCTCATTTACACTGTGGCTCACTAGCCTGATTTGCAAACTCTCTGTTACTCTTTCTCTCCATCACTTGTTTTCTGGTTTCTCTTCCAACATTTTTTCAATGTCTCCTCAGGACCAATGATCAGCTGGTGGCCTTCCTGTCCAAATACAGAGATATGAATTTCATCAAGTCCCACGGGAGAGATAATGCTCGGTGAGTGCTGACGTGTGATCACGCTGATGGCTTATGGTGCCCAAGACACTCAAACACGTGCCAGTCACACAGAAGGGTGCCTTTTATAACAGATAAAAATACATTTGTAATTTGCATTGTTGATAATTGCCAACAGATTCATCAGAAAACAAGGTTTGGACCGGCTTTTCTTTGAGTGTGACACCCATATGTGGCGGCTTGGAGACAGAAAAATTCCAGAAGGCATATCCGTGGATGGAGGCTCTGACTGGTTTCTGTTGAACCGAATTTTCGTGGAGTATGTCATAAACTCTCAAGATGACCTTGTGACCAACATGAAACGTTTCTACACGTACACACTCTTACCTGCGGAGGTGAGACCCCAAAATAATGCAAAATTAATGTTCAAGAAGTAAAAATGTGTTGTTTTCCCGCAAAAAATATCTAAATATCCTTAAAACAATTAAAAATTAACTTGCCTGAATAAGATATTTAGAGAATGTATATTGCATTACATTTATTATTGGATTTTCTTATTTTGAACAAATCTAAATAAATTTATGAGCTGAGTTTAAGTTTAAAACAAGAAAAAAATGGGGTAAGAAAATTTATGTATATTATTCTTATATTCATGATAATATTATATATTCAAGATATATTCTCTGAAAAATACATTCTTACACAATTTTCACTGTAAATTACATTTATCTTGTTTTAAGGATATTTAGATATTTTTTCCTACAAAAAGAAGACAATAATAATGATCAAGAAAATGACTTTGCACAATATTACAAGGATTCTGCTACATTAATTCACTAGATTGGTGTTTCATTAATATTTCTCACTTATTCATGAGTTTGAAGTTTACGATGATAAATTGAGTAAATTTCCAAAAAGCGAGATGAATTTGCAGTTTTATTTGCTCATTTGCATTGTGTATTTGCTCATTTGAAATGACTGTGTCAATGTGTTAGTTTTAATGAAGGGCTTTTTGCCGTGCTGCAGCGAAATTGGATTCTTCGCTCTGTCTAGGTCTAGTTATTCACCGCTGAGATATTGGATATTGTGGCTTGAGAAGGCAATTGGCTCTTTTTTACTGATGTAGACATTTAACACACTAGACCTCCTGACAGGGCCATTCTGTTAGACATCCATCTTCGTTTTATCAGATGTCATTATTCTGTTTCAACCTCTTAGTCATCTATTTGCTTCTCTTTCTCTTCACCTCTCACCGTCCCTTCCTATTTATCATCCTCCTCCTCCCCGATCCTCTCTCTGTCTTCACAGTCGTTCTTCCACACGGTTCTGGAGAACAGCCCGCACTGCGAGAGCATAGTGGACAACAACCTTCGTATCACTAACTGGAATCGAAAGCTAGGCTGCAAGTGTCAATACAAGCACATTGTAGACTGGTGCGGCTGCTCGCCGAACGACTTCAAGCCCTCCGACCTGCCCCGTTTCCAGGTGAGCATCTCGTACCCTTCCCGCGATGCTTTCAGCCCTCTCGGTGTCTGACTGTATCAGTGCAGCTGGCGCTAACAGGAGCAGTTCAATGAACCCGATCAGTAGTTAAACACTTTTAAAGCCTTTTCCGTCACAGCGCTGACCTCACGCCTCAAGGAGACCTACGCCGCGTCCTGTTTAGTCTGAATAAGCACAATAGGCCTTTAATTTACCTTAAACCAACACCTAATAGTGTGAGACCAGCTCTCCAGTCAGTAGCGATTTCAATCAAGATTAGAAATCCAATGAGACGCAACTAAAGGAAAGCCTTGCTAACTCGTGCCTACACAGGGGATCTGTAATTAACTCTGGCCGGCAGAAAAGGACGATGAGGGATCAATTGTGAGGCAGTCTCTCATCAAAAGGATTCTGGTAGTGAGTCTAGTATAGTGGAATGAGGCTGTGGAGCTTGACCGCAGCAGCCAGTTCCCTTCTCTCCCCCCTACCTTTGGTCTGGAAGTCTCTCATTAGCCTCAAGTACAGAGTCAATCTTAACGTGGTCATGCCCGACCCCGGTGACTCACTCTCTCTACTGTAAAAGGAGCTACAGACCCAGTCGAAATGAGTTTAAAAGTTGATTTTTCACATAGCTGGCTGTGCTTTGTTTTCCATTCTGCTGCAACCGAACTGCAGCTTTGCATTTTCTCTCTAGGCCTGTTTTTCTCCATGTCGTGTTGCTTGCGGTATGGTTTCACATTAAACGATGCAGCAGTCTGTTCGGCAGGCCGTTTCCTCATAAACTCCCTACTGTGCGCTTGTGTGCCAAACCATGACATCAGCACTGTCTGCCACATCAGGCAGATTTTGCCACTTGCTCGCTTTTTTCAAAGCCAACCAGCTGATGAAGACACTTTTCTTTTTTTTACCCATTTAACCACAATGGTGAATCTTGATGTTCATATATTCGAATTAAAGTACAATTTCTCTCATTTTTAAGTTATTTTGGCCCTGTTTTATTTATAGCTAGTTTTTCCTGTTCTGAATAAGGGCTGAAAATCCAGCACAATCATCTGCGTATTTCGAGCATCGCTAAATGTTTACAGCCACAACCGCTCTACATAATGGAGTCCTTTCATAGAGCCTGTGGTTAACTCATTCAGGCCTGTGCTGGGGGAAGGGTCTGCGAGTGTTTAGTGGGACAATTATCACTGAAGGCATGACCATATTGAGTATTGAGTAATTATTCTGTGACAATACCTCCTTTCTCACAGACAGCTCTGAAGAAAAAGTACAATGGGAGAGGAAGGGAGGCTTGAAATGTGTCATGGCAGTTCAGTTTTTATCCAGGCATTTCTCACCCCTCACCCTAGAAAGGTCCAAACCATATAAAAGAGCTTCCTCGACATGCCTCTCCAAATCACTTTATTATATTTCTTATGCTTTCTCTCTTTCTCATGTGTTCTTTGCCTTCTATAACTGTTATAGCTGAATTCTGTTTAAAGGGATAGTTCACCCAAAAATTTAACTTCTGTCATTTACTCACCCTTGTGTCATTCCAACCCTCTATGACTTTCTCTTTTTTTTGAGGAGCACAAGAGGAAATATTTTAAAGGGTTAGTTCACCCAAAAATGAAAATTAGCTTGTGTTTTACTTACCCTCGAAGCATCCTAGGTATATATGACTTTCTTCTTTCAGATGAATCCAGTCGGAGTTATATAAAAAATTGTCCTGGCTATTCCAAGCTCTATCATTGCAGTCAGCGGGTGTTGCAGTTGAACAAATAAAGCACTCGCATTCATAATAAAATGCGCCACAGACGGCTCCGGGGGATGAATAAAGGCCCCCTGTAGCGAATCCATGAGTTTTTGTAAGAAAAATATCCATATTTCAAACGTAATAAACAGTTTTCTCTCACTTCTGTTATCTATCATACGCGGATCCGTTCCGGCGGAAGGTGTATGACGTATGTGCGCGCCTCTGAGATATGCTAGTCTCGCGAGTTTGTTTAATAGGAGCAAAGGAAGCAAAGTTTCCTTACTTTGTTGCTTGCGGTATGGTTTCACATTAAATGATGCAGCAGTCTGTTCGGCAGGCCGTTTCCTCATAAACTCCCTACTGTGCGCTTGTGTGCCAAACCATGACATCAGCACTGTCTGCCACATCAGGCAGATTTTGCCACTTGCTCGCTTTTTTCAAAGCCAACCAGCTGATGAAGACACTTTTCTTTTTTTTTACCCATTTAACCACAATGGTGAATCTTGATGTTCATATATTCGAATTAAAGTACAATTTCTCTCATTTTTAAGTTATTTTGGCCCTGTTTTATTTATAGCTAGTTTTTCCTGTTCTGAATAAGGGCTGAAAATCCAGCACAATCATCTGCGTATTTCGAGCATCGCTAAATGTTTACAGCCACAACCGCTCTACATAATGGAGTCCTTTCATAGAGCCTGTGGTTAACTCATTCAGGCCTGTGCTGGGGGAAGGGTCTGCGAGTGTTTAGCGGGACAATTATCACTGAAGGCATGACCATATTGAGTATTGAGTAATTATTCTGTGACAATACCTCCTTTCTCACAGACAGCTCTAAAGAAAAAGTACAATGGGAGAGGAAGGGAGGCTTGAAATGTGTCATGGCAGTTCAGTTTTTATCCAGGCATTTCTCACCCCTCACCCTAGAAAGGTCCAAACCATATAAAAGAGCTTCCTCGACATGCCTCTCCAAATCACTTTATTATATTTCTTATGCTTTCTCTCTTTCTCATGTGTTCTTTGCCTATTTACGTTACACTAGAAAGGTCCAAACCATATAAAAGAGCTTCCTCGACATGCCTCTCCAAATCACTTTATTATATTTCTTATGCTTTCTCTCTTTCTCATGTGTTCTTTGCCTTCTATAACTGTTATAGCTGAATTCTGTTTAAAGGGATAGTTCACCCAAAAATTTAACTTCTGTCATTTACTCACCCTTGTGTCATTCCAACCCTCTATGACTTTCTCTTTTTTTTGAGGAGCACAAGAGGAAATATTTTAAAGGGTTAGTTCACCCAAAAATGAAAATTAGCTTGTGTTTTACTTACCCTCGAAGCATCCTAGGTATATATGACTTTCTTCTTTCAGATGAATCCAGTCGGAGTTATATAAAAAATTGTCCTGGCTATTCCAAGCTCTATCATTGCAGTCAGCGGGTGTTGCAGTTGAACAAATAAAGCACTCGCATTCATAATAAAATGCGCCACAGACGGCTCCGGGGGATGAATAAAGGCCCCCTGTAGCGAATCCATGAGTTTTTGTAAGAAAAATATCCATATTTCAAACGTAATAAACAGTTTTCTCTCACTTCTGTTATCTATCATACACGGATCCGTTCCGGCGGAAGGTGTATGACGTATGTGCGCGCCTCTGAGATATGCTAGTCTCGCGAGTTTGTTTAATAGGAGCAAAGGAAGCAAAGTTTCCTTACTTTAGCAAAGGAAAACCAGTCTCCTCTTGGTTTATATCGAAATCCTCCGACATTTGTCTTCGCAAATCTTCGGTTAGTACTTCTAATTCGTGACCGGCATTTTGTTTGGTTCTCTCTCCGCATTCGTCACTAATCACGCAACGCCGCGCGTCTTACGTCATCCGCCAGAACTGCTTCAGTGTATGACAGTCAACGGAAGTGAGAGAAAAGTGTTTATTACGTTTGAAATATGGATATTTTTCTTACAAAAACTCATGGATTCGCTACAGGGGGCCTTTATTCATCCCCTGGAGCCGTCTGCGGCACGTTTTATTATGAATGCAAACACTTTATTTGTTCAACTGCAACACCCGCTGACTGCAATTATAGAGCTTGGAATAGCCAGGACAATTTTTTATATAACTCCGACTGGATTCGTCTGAAAGAAGAAAGTCATATACACCTAGAATGCTTCGAGGGTAAATAAAACACAAGTTAATTTTCATTTTTGGGTGAACTAACCCACTAAAGAATTGTACAGTTTGCTCTTTTCTATGCAATTATAATAAAAATAATTGTTGCAAAGAGTTGCGACGTCCTATTTTCACAATTTTCAAATAAATACATCAATCCAGTTTAACAGTCTGAATGATTTATGAATCAGATCTTTCCAATGAATCACTTGATTTAGTTCATAGTAGACCTTAGTTCACTGCTAAATGGAATTTAACAACAGTTTTTACAGTGGCACACATGTTCTTCAATAAATAAATGTTCTTCTGAACTTTCTCTTTAGTGGTGCATGGAATAAAGAAAGTCATATGGGGTTGGAAAGCTATGAGGATGAGTAAATGATGACAGAATCTTAATTTTGGGGAATTTTCATTCCTTTCATGACTCGTGTTTTGATTTTTCCATCTTCTAGGACGGTCTCCTGAAAGATGTCTGTCAGGGGTCTGATGTAGCCTGAAAACTATTTCAAGCATGAAGATTTTTGATATTTTTGGTTCTTCACAGATGTTGTCCTTCTTCTTATCTGTTTTACGTTACATATGTTAGTCTGCGGGGAGGCGAGGTGGATCTGAATAAAAAGCAATACCACTGTTTCATACCAGAGATATGCCACTTTGATTCAGATTTTTTGCCGTCAATTATCTCTGGAGAATTTCCGTATCTGATTCTTTTAGCTTGTTCCCCCTTCTAGCACATCATACTGGATGGTGTGCCACGCTTTTCAGTTTTCAGTCGCTTCGCTCTGTCACTATCTCTCTTTCTCTTCCTGCTTCTCACAGTCTCAGCAGGCTGTCTTGTCTCTCAGCGCCTCTTTGTCTTCACACTCACGCTTTCTATTACTTTCTTTCTCTGTCTTTGTCTCCATCAGCAAACCACCAGGCCCACATTCTTCGCAAGGAAGTTTGAAGCCAGTGTAAATCAAGAGATAGTGAATCAGCTGGACGTCTTCCTGTTCGGGAGTATGCCCCAGGGCACGCCGGGTCTCAAAGCCTACTGGGAGAATGTTTTTGATGAAGCGGATGGTATTCACAGCCTGTCCGACGCGCATCTCACTCACTATCATGCCTTCGCCCGATTGGGTCTGGCACGGACTGCCAACTCATTACAGGGTGACACCAGTGACAACAGCTGCAGGTCAGTACACAGTATATTGCATTTTTCCTTAAAGTGCAAAATGAGTTGTCAGGATTTGCTCTTTGCGTTTAGGTGATCTAAATCTATTGTTTTGACTTGTTTGGGGTTTGCCATTGGCTTTTGTTGAATGGAAAAGAGCAGCTTGCACCTTTCTGAAAATCAGTGGGTTTACGTCAGTACCCAGATTTTACACTGGAAATTGTGAGATGACTTAAATCGCTGGATGGTAATTGAATGATGATGAATTCATACTCTGCAATCAATAATTCATAATTGCACATTATAGTCGACACAAACCGTTTTTTAATTCTCATTGCAAGAGAACTTGTTTTTAATGTAGTTTATCTTATTTTACCTTCAATAGGGTTGTTCATAGTTTTCAAGGATTTCCAGATTACATCTCATTGGCTAGATTCTAACAAGTGACAGATTAATTTTGCATAAAATTACAAAGAATCTCATTGGATGCACAGCTTTTGACGTTGTTGAGAAAATATGTGAAGTATTGTAGTAAAGTTAATTTTCAATCATTTTTGAAAGTGATTTTAAAATTATAGATCATTTAATCAATAATATTAAATACTACACACTCATTTTGATTATATATTTATAATAAATATAGTAAAGAATTGGTATTTCATTTAATGCATTTTTAGCCCAGTGTTTTAATACATTTTGACTATTAATTTAGTTTAATTTACTGTTAATTTTATTTTAACAATAATTTAATTAGTTGATTTTATTACTGTTGTACTCCATTAAAACCCATTAATATTTCTCCATTAAAACCTCCATAAATATGTTTGGACTGTGAAATATTTCAGAGATTACTTTTGACTTTGAATTTCACTTGAGTAATGATTCTGCAACTCTAGATCATCCTTTCTGATTGGCATCCCACCAATCACTGCTCTAAATAAATTATATTGTTTAAAACATAATTTCATTTCAAGTGCATTGTTCCTCTAACATTTGTGTGTCCATGTTTTTGTTTATGTGGGTTTTTCATAGTAATAATTATGTTTTGTTTATAACCGTATGTATATTGGCATTCTGGTTGTTCTGAAAGCTAAGAAGTGCACACTCATTTGTGCTGTCTGCCGAGGGAAGCGCGGCTTTGTTTGATCTCACTCGCAACAGATCTGAAGTTCCTCAGCTGTCCAAACATCTGTCATTACTGAGATAGAAAAGAGAGAGAGACGGACGAACAGAGCCGAGAGAGTTTGTCAGTCTGGCTGCTGTGTTTATGTGTTTATCAGTGCAGTAATGCCTGGCATCGCTGCTGTTTCTGTGCGAGGAGAGCGCTGGCGCATTTAGACAAGTGAGCTACAGTATTTGGACCCTGCAGTATTTGGACTCATCAACACAAGGAGGCGGTTGTTGCTGGTTGGTGGGGGTTGGGTGGTGGTGCTCAGGGTCTGCGAGTGAGGCAGCACTCTGTTTTTCACAGGCCTCTGTGACATCAGCGGTTAGAGGCTGAGGTGGGCTGCTTGAATAGCTGCTCTGTTAGTCCCTGCATGCTGCCCACCTCCTGCAGTGACAGAGGATGGGGGAGGAGGAGGTGGGGGGTGCCACACTGGTGTAAATATTTGCTGTTCTGCTTGTCAGGCAAGCGGTGCTGGAATGGAGCACCTCCAGCCTGTGCTGGAATACTGATGAGCAGCGGAGATCGCCGTGAGAGCAGCCATCCGCTCCGCATGGCCGCCTGTGTCTCTATCAGCTCCTGCTGCTCCTCCTTCTGTCTGTCTGTCTGAGTGTCTCACAGCCCAGCGCTTCTCTCACCTATCTACAACCTCACGTCTAGAGAAAATAAACTTCACTCAGAATACAAAACTATTGGTTTGGTTGCTCAGAAGTTTTTTCAGGGGTTTTTTGCGGTGAAGAGCTTGTTAACAAAGCCAGAAGTAATTGTGAAATACTGAAGACAATTACTAGTCAAATAACTGGTCTTAAGGAAGTTCTGTGTTGGTTTTTACAGTGCAAACTGTCTTAACAGTTTATAAAAAAAATATACACTACCGTTCAAATCTTTAGGGTCAGTAAGATTTTTTTTAAATGTTTTTTTAAATAAGTCTCTTATGCTCACCAAGGCATTTATATATTCTATCCAAGCTGGCAAGTCTTCCAGCCACTTCTATCAAACCTCTACAATTAATCCAAAATGCCGCTGCAAGAAAAGAACGCATGTCACACCTCTGTTCATCAATTTGCACTGGCTACCAGTAGTTGCTCGCATTAAATTCAAGGCATTAATGTTAGCCTACAAAACCACCACTGGCTCTGCACCCATTTACCTAAATTCATTACTTCAGAGTTATGTACCCTCTAGAAGCTTGCGTTCTGAAAGTGAACGGCGTATTATTGTGCCATCTCAAAGAGGCACAAAATCACTTTCACTGACTTTTTCATTAACTGTTCCCTCCTGGTGGAATGACCTGCCCAAATCAATCCGAGCAGCTGAGTCCTTAGCCATCTTCAAGAAACGACTAAAAACACATCTATTCTATTTTAATTTTAGTTTATTTCTATTTATCTTCTTTTTTTTATTAAAAAAACATTATTTATATTTTTTATTTAAATACTTTTCTATTTTTTTCCATTCTATCTACTTGTTTTTCTTTGTGTGTGTGTGTGTGTGTGTGTGTATAATATATATATATATATATATATATATATATATATAATCCTTGCTACGTGTTCTGCGTTAGGCTTGTCATTTGCACTTATATATTGTTGCTCTTTTGTTAGTTTTGACTGCTTTTATTGTCCTCATTTGTAAGTCGCTTTGGATAAAAGCGTCTGCTAAATGACTAAATGTAAA
>NW_015505309.1:345698-359313 GCF_001515645.1 Sinocyclocheilus grahami | reverse complement strand
TTGTGTGTGTGTGTGTGTGTGTGTGTATAATATATATATATATATATATATATATATATATATAATCCTTGCTACGTGTTCTGCGTTAGGCTTGTCATTTGCACTTATATATTGTTGCTCTTTTGTTAGTTTTGACTGCTTTTATTGTCCTCATTTGTAAGTCGCTTTGGATAAAAGCATAAATGTAATGTAATGTAATGCATTTATTTGATCAAAAATACAGTAAAAACAGTAATATTGTGAAATAATCCTTGCTACGTGTTCTGCGTTAGGCTTGTCATTTGCACTTATATATTGTTGCTCTTTTGTTAGTTTTGACTGCTTTTATTGTCCTCATTTGTAAGTCGCTTTGGATAAAAGCATAAATGTAATGTAATGTAATGCATTTATTTGATCAAAAATACAGTAAAAACAGTAATATTGTGAAATATTATTTGTTTAAAAAAAACTTTATTTTTAGCCATTACTTCCGTCTTAAGTGTAACATGATCCTTCAGAAATCATTATAATATGCTGATGTGGTGCACAATGAACAATTTTGAAAACAATTGCACTGCTTATTGTTTTTGTGGAAATCATGTTTTGTTTTTTTAAGAAGGAAAATCTCTTTACTCTAACCTTTGATCAATTTAATGCATTGTTAAAGAATAAAAGTATTAGATTATTTCAAAAGACCCCAAGCTAATGAAAAGTAATGTATACAAGGAAAAAATCTAGACTAATCTATGTGGGAATATATAATGTTGTCAAAATCAGTCTTTTGTCAAAAATATTCAAAAATATATTTTTTCAAAAAATGCTAAATGCATATATATCATTACCAGTAAGAAATAATATATTTTTTTAATTCCCCAATGAATACGCCATTGGCAAATGTGGCAGAAGTTAATTTGGCTCCCTAAATGCAAGGGTTGTGAATTATTAAATGAGGGTTAAATTACTTATTTTGTGCCCTTAGGTATTTTGCCATGGGACATCCTGTGTCTGTCCACATCTACTTCCTGTCTGATGAGTTCCAGGGATACCTGGTCAGGCATCATGCCACCAACCTGGCGACCAGCAAACTGGAAACCCTGGAGACCTGGGTCACGCCCAAACAGTTCTTCAAGTTCACCAATCCACCCAATACCTTCAACAGACTGCAGTTTGCAGAGGTTAGTAAACTCACGCTATTACAATACACACACACAAACACACTGGAGAGAAAATGTTTTTGTATATTCTGATAGTTAAGCGATGATGGGTAGCACATTTATGTATTTTCTGTTTGTCATTTTTATTCATGAACAAACTGTCATCATGCAGTTTTTCATAAATAAAAGTTTTAAGACAATGTTTATTTTCTTCTGGCTCACTGCAGTAGAAATGTATTGGCAGTCTATAGGTGCAGAATCGCCCCCGCAGTACCCTCAGAATGTATTCATTGCTAAGAAAATTGACCTCTGAATATTATTGGCAATCTTACACTGCTGCACATTGTGCTTGACATACTCTGTTAAACAACCAATAATTCAGGCGTTCTTCATTGATTTAGCTGTCAGGCAGCGCCATACCTGTCATCTTGCCCTTTGGCGTAATCAGTGATTTGTCTGCCACGAGTATGGGGATAAAATAATGACTTCACGCTGAACTGCCCTCAGTTTATCTGTTGGAAGCCAAGGGTACATGTTCGTTTCAGACACAAGAGTTAGATGTGGATAGATGACTTTAAACTGGATGTGAACATCTCTAACTAGCTAATATGTTTTTTAAATATCCGGTAAAAATTACACACTTCCTTTTGCTGATGAAAGAGACAAGCAATTCAAATTAAAGGTGAACAATCACTCTACTCTACTTTTAGTTCAAATATTTAATCTTTTATATGTGTTAAATAATAATAATAATAATAACGTGAGTAATAAAAAGAAATAATCTTTTTTTTGTGATGCATGCAATTTTTCGGATGTATATTTTTTCATTTGAAGACTGGAGAGTATTTTTGCCATCACAGGAATAAATGGCATTTTAAAATATAATAAAATAGTTATTATACACTGTAATAATATTTCACAATATTACAGTATTTTTGATCAAGTAAATTCGGGTTTTATGAGAATAAGAGACTTCTTTCAAAAACATTTAAAAAATCTTACAGACACCAAACTTTTGAATTTTAGTGTATATTATATATTGTATATAAATTTATGGCTAGTAAATGTTCTTAATTCATCTGTGTGGCAAACATTTCGGAGCCTGTCTGGACTTCATTTCCCAGCATCCATCGTTGGGGGGACACTCGTAGACAAAACAGCAGAGCTGTAAAGTGCTTAAACCAAATCCAGCTGGGTCTCAGGCATCTTCCAAACAGAATGATCAAATTGATTTGCCCTGTTTTACTGAGGTGCAAGCACGGCCAAGGAGGGATATGGGACAGGTCAGCCGTAAGAGACTCCAGCTGTCGGTCACGTCCTTCGGTAGAAAACTCTGTTGTTTCTAAGAGTGGCCTGAGTTAGCTATTGTTAGACAGCTCCAAGCCACCAGCACCCCCCGTCCCACAAGTCAAATTACCTCACAGTGGTAGAAACATTACACTGGGCACTGCTGATCGTTGGATGCAATTATGCTCATCTCAGCTGGTACTGGCTGTCCCAATTGATGCCATCTGTTTACTTACGATGGGATCTTGTGCAATTCATTTGGCTGTATGTGCCTCTCTTATGTGTACAGAGCTGAGGCATCCCGGTACTCTGGTTTCTTAGGGGACTGAATTTGAAGGATACAGAAAGCTTGTACAGCTTCCATAGCAATGAGAGCCTGTGTAGTGTCTGGAGAAAGAAAACAGAAAGAAAACTTTTTTTTTTTGAAAGACTTTTATTTTGCAAGGATGCATTAAATGTATCAAAAGTGGCAGTAAATTATAATGTACAATGTTACAAAAGATTTCTATTTTAAGTAAATTCTGTTCTTTTAAACTTTATATTCATCAAAGAATCCTGAAAAAATATATCATGTTTCCATAAAAATATTAAGCAGCACAACTGTTTTCTACATTTATAATAATAATAAATGTTTTTTGAGCAGCAAATCAGTATATTAGAATGATTTCTGAAGGATCATGTGACACTGAAGACTGGAGTAGTGATGCTGAAAATTCAGCTTTGCCATCACAGGAATACATTACATTTTAAAATATATTCAAATAAAAACTATTTTACACCATAACCATATTTCATAATATTACTATTTTTACTGTATTTTCATCAAATGAATGCAGCCTTCTTAAGCTTAAGAGACTTTTTTTATATATAAAAAAAATTTGACTGAACCCAAACTTTTGAAAAGTAGTGTATGTGATTGTTGAATAATTTATTTAAAAGTGACTTTAATATCATTAATTTTCATGTTAAATTATATCCAGAGTGAATGAGAAAATTGGTTTGTGTCAATAAAGGGGTACTTGAGCCTTACTCAAGGGGCTGTGAATGTACGTTAGGATAAAAGATTGTGCTGCTCTTGACTTTCTTATTAATTATCTGTTCTTTGTTGTCTTATCTCAATCATCAGATTGGAACAGACTGGGATGCTAAGGAAAGGATATTCCGGAACTTTGGGAATCTGATGGGACCCATGGACGAGCCTGTAGGAATGCAGAAATGGGGGAAAGGGTCTAATGTGACCGTGACTGTGGTGTGGATTGACCCCACCAATGTCATCGCTGCCACCTACGACATCCTGATCGACGCCAGTGCTGAGTTCACTCACTACAGGCCTCCACTGAACCTCCCCCTGCGGCCCGGCATGTGGACCGTACGTGTGCTGCACCACTGGAGCCCTGTGGCAGAGACACGCTTTCTCATCACTCCCCTTACCCACCACAAACACCTACCTATACGCCACGGTGAGAGTTACACTGTAGACTGAAGATGACATGATTCACGAACGAATCATTCTCTTGAACCGCTTCTTTTTACTGATTCAGTGGAACTGATTCCAAAGTGTGAGAATCTTCAGTGTAAGAAAATGTGAGTTGGGAGACATGTTAGAATTTATGTTGCCTTATTAAAAAGATTTAACAACATTTTTCATAAAAAGGGAAGACAAAAATACACTGCGTGATGACTCAAATAATTCAGTCAATCATTTATTGAATCTTTTTTTTTTAAACAAATCATTTGAACAAAACAGTTCCCTAAAATGAATTAAACTTTTTAACGCTACTCTTTACAACCGTGTTCTTATTGTTATTAAATTAACTAAAATTAACTATTTAATATTATAACTGTTTCATTTCATTTAATATTAACTAATAAACGATTTAATATCTATTAAAAATACTTTTTGTCCAATGAAATAAAGCTAAAATATAATAACATAAATATTAGATGAAAATGTAAACTTAAAAAAAAAATGTAATTAGAAAGTTTTCCTTGGCAATAGCTGAAATAAAATAAGTTGAAGTTGAAGAACTAATATTATTTACTAATACTAGAATAAAATGTAAATTTAAAAAAAAACGAAATGACATACTGTAACAAAATATAATAGTAACAAAACTTGTGGTCTAAACTGGCCATCGTGGTATAGAATATCACTGGAGAAAATGCTCTGTGTTTGAAGCTTTGATTTATGCGATCTTGCAAGCTCATATATTTAAAGAGGAATGAGAAATGCTCCTTCCTCCAGGTGTAATGACTAACCCTCTTGCATTTTGGGTGTTTTTTTGTGTTTTTTTTTTTGAAGACCATAGTCTGACACTATGATACGCTGTATATTAAACTGCCTCAACCTTTCAGGTCATCCCACCCACCCCCATTTTCAAAGGCACTTTCTGCCTTCACGTCTAGCTCTGTGCCTGGGCTGCTTGGTTGCCTATATATAGCCCCAGCTCACAGTCATGAATGAGTAATACACCAAGCCGGGTCACCTTTCATTGGAATAAACTCCAAAAGACTACTGTGCAGGGGCCGCGATTGGTATCTCTAGCCCATTAGGGACATTTCGAAATAAGTGTGGTGTGCGGTCATCAGCAGATCTGTCCTCCAAACGCTCCTAATGAGGGAGAGCTTGTGATTGCGTTTCGGTAGGCGGGTGATAAACACACGTGATTTACCAGACTGTCGTATGATTAATGTCTACGGCAGGCACAGAGTCCTTTTGCGCGCCGTGCCTCTGCACCCACCTTCTAATAAAAGTTTATGGAGTGTGTTTATGCGGCCCAGGTCGGGCAGCACGCTGTAAGCAACGACACTAGCCTATCCATGCACTTCCTATGAGCGTGAAATGGCATGTTCTGGAAAGGAGGTGGGCGAACCTGGAGAGAGGGGTCAGGACAAGGCACAGAGGGTGATCTGTGAAGGGCAGCTGGAGAGAGAAGTGTGGGGAGCCCCAGGAATTCACAGCTTTACCTCCAGGGCCGATGTGTCCATCCTTACAGCTAAATGGGCTGTTTTTAGCCGTCTGATGTTAGAGCATGTGATGCAGGCTAGTGGTCTAGATTATATGTAAAGATGTGTTTAATATTTAAACTAAAAGTATAGATATTTTATGCCATTTTGATAGAGATTTTGTAAAATCCCAGCTGTACAGTTTTTTTCATCCCCTCAAAAAGAGACTATATTAAAACTAAAATTACTCCGTAAATGTTGTTACAGCATAAAGCATCTTGTGTCTGGAGACTCGTCTTCTTTTTTCACCATCTTTCTTAGAAATCTTCGGTAACATTATAAATGTCTTTACTGTCACTTTTATTCAAATAAATGTGTCTTTGTGGAATATTTAATTAAAAGAAAAACTAATAAATATAACTAAAGCAAATAACAGAATTACTAAAACATAAACTAAATTTAAAAAATGAAAAAAGCTAATTCTAAATAATTCTAAAATAACATTGGATTATATGTAAAAAAATTTACCCACACAAATAATAATCTCGTCAATACAAGACCAATAACCTCCCATCCACCAGCTCAACACACAAACTCAGCACTAACAAAACTTAAAGCTAATGTGGAGCTAACTTAGTTAACCAACATCAGCTTTAAAGTTAATTCCGCAAATATAAATCAACAAGCAACAGCTCCCATAACTGAAGAAAATGCAAAAAGTCCTTGAGTCGTCTTATTTTCCCAAAAAAATGAAATCAGGGAGACTGTTCTTTATTTTTCATGTCTAAAAATGTCAAATTTTCCAACAAATTCAGTCATAATCCTGGTTTCGCTTTGCTTGCATTAAGTCTTTGTGTGTGTTTTTTTTTCTTCTCCTCACAGAGGATGCTTTAAGAACCCACAACGGGCCGGCCAAGAACAGCTACATGGAGCAGAGTTTCCATGGCCTGAACCCCATCCTCAACATCCCGGTGCACCTGGGTCAGGTCGAAGCGGCCGAACACAACGCAGAGCTTACGGGCTCCGAGCTTGAGCGCTGGGTGGACAGTCTAGTGGGCGAGGTGTGGTCAGCTGTGGACATGTGTTCAACAGGCCCCAGTGGCTGTCCGGTCATGCAGACTTGCAGGGAAACTGTTTGGAGCTCTCTCAGCCCAGACCCAAAGTCCCAGCTGGGCCCAACCAAAACCAACGGACGAATCAGGTAGCAGCATTCACTGCCCTGAAGAACCCGCCTTTTTCATTCCTTAGGCCATTTTGTTTTTATTATTTATTTTCCAGCATCGCTCATGTGAATATGAGCAAAACGGCCCTCTTTCAAACGCAAGACACAGGGCCTCGAAAGTGTACGCTGGGAAGTTTTTGATGATTTTTTTTTTTTTTTTAAATATGTTCCCTCTCAAACTCTTGAGTGCTCTAGTGATGTGAGTGCTGTCAGGCTTCTCTATATTTTATTTATTTTGATTACTGTGATTGAATCTTTGTCAACTGGAAGCAGCAGGTGATGCCTAAGCTGAATGCTGGGATTGGGATATTAAGCACAGAATGGACCTTAACACTGGTTGTAAGACCAAAAGGGATGTTTGTATACTAAGCCTCTATATTTAAAAGCAAACACACTTACGCCTAACATAAATGATAGGAGTGTTTTTCGACCTATACCTTATTAAAACTAGTGTTTCAAATTGTATATATAACTGTCCATTGCACAACATTGTGTTTCTTTTAAATGCTTCCATTTTTATAAGGCTTTCACTGGATCAAATGCAGTCAAACAGGTATTTAAATCCTTCAGACTCCCCTAATAAAGTCTCCTATTTAGTTTTAATAAGCTATTGGTTGAAAAACATCTGTTTTTATTAAAAACAAAGCTTTTGACAAGTAAAAGAGATCCAGTGTCGTGCAAGATGCCAGCCTCCACAGTATTCTATGACCTTTGGAGGCAAAGAGGTAGCAGTTAGTTAGTCTGTTCAAACATGTGTCACTCTTCTGTATAATCAAAATGGCCTCTTTGGTTATACTTTTGTAGTAATGGTAGCTACAATTAATAAAAAGGACAAATAATTGGTGGTTGCATGTGTGTCAAGCTAGCAGGCTGATCGATTATCAGTATGCTAAGCTGGCAGGATAAATATTTAGTGGTATGCTAAATGCTAACAGGCTTATAGGCTAGAGATATGCAAAGCTAGTGGGCCGGATAGCTTACAAGCTAACAGAGAACAGAACAGGAAATGTCTTATTTGAGCATTTTTAGATTTAGTTATATAATGTGATATATACTACCATTCAAAATGTTGAGGTCAGTAATATTTTTTAAAGAAGTCTCTTATTCTTACCAAGGCTAAATTTATTTGATCAAAAATACAGTAAAAACAGTAATATTATGAAATACTGCAAATTAAAAATGAATGATATTGTAATATATTTAAAAATGTGATTTATTCCTGTGATGAAAAAGCTGAATATTCAGCAGTCATTCCTATCTTAAGTGTCACATGATCCTTCAGAAATCATTCTAATATGATGATTTTGTGCTCAAGAAACATTTCTGATTATCATCAGTTGAAAACAGTTGTGCTGCTGAATATTTTTGTGGCTTTTTTATTTTTCATTTTTTTAACAGTAATTTATAAAAGTGTAAAGACATAACAAAATTGTTTATAATCAGGCATCAAATAGAGTACTCAAAGTTATTTTAGTCAGTTAGTTAGCTTTAGGGTCCAAGGAGGATAGGATTCTGTGGAGAGGTCAAAACTTGCACGATATGGAGCTACAATTCTTTAAGCGAGAGTCTAGAGTATCTTGTGCTCTGGAGTCAGAGACTGTCTGAAGTGTCGTTCTGTCTGAATGCTGTTCCCTTCAGGCTGTCGAAACTGGAAATGGAAGGTGCCAGCTGTGCTGGCACACCAAAAAAAAAAAAAGTAAATTCTTTGCCTTTTTATTGTTTTATCTTTTTTCCTTTCCCCTGAACAGAGGTACTGAGTTGCTAAGTTGGATTGTAAGTTGGCTATTTATTCATGTGTTTACATAAATGAAATAGATATTTTTTAGTCAATGACTAATGTCTATATGCTGTTTTTGCAGCTCATTCAATACCTTTTGTAAACAAGCTGCCTTTATTTACAAAGGCTATCATCCCAACCATATTACAACTATAAACACAAGATGCGGTACTAGTATAGGCGTTAGTAAAGACCTTTCTGCCCCTCCACCTGAGGTCCATCTGTTCATTTTATAGACGTTGAGCTCATTGGAAAACTAACTGGATGAATGACCTTAAATGACCTCAAGAACTGAGATTCCAGTCATGCTGCTTGTCTTTTCTTTATTCTAGTGTTTTATACGAGCCAGTGTTTGGTACTTTCGCCATATATTGCTCAAACGAACAAAAACGGACATCGGCTGGACTGGTTGGTAGCATCCATGCAATTTTAACATGGTTCCTAAAGTTCCTGTGCTCAGTCTCCTCGGCCGCTTTTTTCTGCACGTACGCCATTTGGACATCACATTTTCCAAATTGGGCCGTCCGGATTACTCGCATCCATAATAATGATAGGGTGGCCTCTCAGATCTGACTGAGATGTATTTTTAGTGAGGAAGATTGCAAGCTTGCTGGACTCTACAGTTTGCATTTGGAATAACATTTTCTCAGTTTTTACAAACCTATTATGTCTCTACATTGCAAATGTACGACACCATATTTAAACTGGGCTAGTGTGGCTTGTTGCACTCGCTCATTTGAGGAGCACGTCTCTTCTGGGACTCTGTGACCCTGGCCTCGACATCACTTTGTATGCAATCTGATTGTTATCTGGTCCTCAGAGATGTGGCGTCCTGCCCGGGGAGCGCAAACAATGAAATGTCATTGCTGTCATGTGATCCAAAGGAGGATGCGACCCTAAATTTTCAATAAAGCACTCTTGTCATTCATATGTTCCCAGCTGGTGAGAAATGGGAATGCATTGTTATTTAATTTTTTTAATAGAGCGTCTAATGCTTGTCTAAGTGGTGTTAACATCCGTACTGTATGTGTGAAAGTGCAAATTATTTGATATTCTTAAAAGAGAAAATATATGAAATTATCTATTCACATACATCTCATTGACTTCTGAGTTACAATCTTGTCTGTAAGTGAGGATTTACCACTGGATAGTTAAATATTAATGTTAAGAACCATTTCAAGGTGAAGTGTGTCATGTTCAAATAATCTCCTATCACAGTTTTGTGTGCAGATTCCTCCCAAGGAGTGCAAACACTTTTTTTTTTTGAGCAGTCCGGCTCAACCAGTGGTGTGAGTTTAGCGGAGCTACTTGTTTATGAATGGAGAGAGATGGGGCGTGGTCTAAGACAGTATGTGTTCGACTTCACCTGGTTTGAACAGATTTGCCGCTTGTAGTCACGGAATGAGTTAAAACAAAGACGTCAAGTCAGTCACTTTCTGCTTCCTGTAGTGTTGCTTGCTCTGTTTGTGTACTTTATTACAGATGAAGTGGATTAGATGCAATATTTTCAAATACAGACATTAGACATTTTCATGCAGAAACAGAAATGCTTTTCATTCAAAACTTTATGTACTGCTTAATACAGGGCCTGTGCACAAGAAAAAAGTTCAACATAAGCCTATACTATTAAAACAGTAAAGTGGGTACTATATTTTTTATCAGTTTTATTTTGATAAACATGGCACAATATAACATTAAGGTAACATGAACGTTTTCATTGGCATATGTCAAAGTACATATTTTCTAACTGGCAGCACTGCATGAAGTCAAACACATCTAATAATATTTGCCATTCCGTTTGTTGCTACACAAATTACACACTTCACCTTTAAAGGGATAGTTCAGCCAAAACTGAAAATTCTGTCATGATTTACTCACCCTCATGTTGTTCCAACTCCTGTGGGACACAAAAGATGATTTTTGTGAAAAATGTTAATTGCATTTGTCAATGCAATTAAAGTCAGTGGGCTTCAAAACAACTGACTTTCATTGTATAGGCAAAAAAATATCAAATTTCTTCATAAATGATGACAGAAGTTTAATATTTGTACCTTTTAAGATGTCTGCAGTGGGCGAATCTAACCTCACAAATACAGCAACATACCTCTTTCTTTCACATTACCTTCACTGAAATATCTAATCTAACATTTACATAAAAATGATATTTAGTTCCACATCACTCAGACATCTCTTCTGTACTATAGCTATTTTGGTAAGAATGACCATGTAAAGTATTTTGTATTGGACTGACGTTCAAGAAGTATTGTAAATAACCTTGTTTTTAAAAAGAAGTGGGTCAGGTTTTGGTGTGTTCAGTGGCAATGTAGACTGTCAAAATTTTCATGTGAAGGGTTTGTGAAGGGCTGTACAGGTCTGAGTTTGTGGTTCGGGCTCTTAATGAACATTTTTGCCTTTCAGAGAATCGTATGCCAGATTGCCGTTCTCTGTGCTGGAATGTTTTGTTGAGCAACTGTTGCACAATTTATTTAAACTCTTCAGTCGGAGGGGACCTCTGTGCCTTAGCTGTTGTTCCCAACCTTTGTGTCTGTAAGCATCAAACATGTCCACGAAACCAAAAAACTGCTGTTGTAAATGCCTTCTGTATCAATGTTCTTTTGGTTTTGCTGTTCTTTTCTTCATACTGCATTTTTGAATAAAAAAAACACCTTTGTCATCTCATTTCTCCTCATCAGACACAATGCTTCAATATCACACCAGTAGCAAGGCAGGAGAACCACTTCTGCAAGGTTTCTACTTCTAAAGACTGTCACATTTGCAGTAGATAAAGCAGCTGACATGTGGAGCGCTGCTCTTTAACGCTGTTACAAGACACGAGGGTGGAGATGAGAATCTGGTGCTGACGGGGTCCCTAAAGCTGTGTGTGGTCCCCTGAGGCTGATTTCAGGACTCCCCGCATCCCTCTATCCAGGATCAAAGAGCCACTTTTAGCCCATCTATCTTGTGCTGCTTCCACCGACTGAATAGGAAAAGGCGGTCTAATTAGCAGCTACACGGCATACACCGGTCTCACCTGCAGCATGGAAACACAGCTGTCCCCTTTTTAGTGTGTCTGTCACTGCTTTGACAGTGTGTACTGATGTAATCCTGCAGGGCTAAATAGATACTGATATGGGTAGTTAATTGTTGCCACCCTCACCCTGCATCTGCAGCCTGGCAGCTATAAATACACTTTCTTAACCAATGGAGATAATCCAGTGATGTAGGGCTACATCACTCGCAAATGCAACAATAAAAGAAAGTAGACCATGCGGCATGTAAGGGATGATGTACAACCAGCTGAAGGTGGCAAGGTATCATCCTGAAGGGGTTTATTTTGCAATAATATTATGAAAATAATATAAAAATACCAATTAATACTAGTAACATTATTATTTAATACACGTTTATAATAATACAAATTTAATAAGCAATAATATACACCCTTTTCAGTACGATTTTTTTTTAAGAAATCAATAATATATATTTAGCAAGGACACATTAAATTGACAAAAGTGACAGTAAAGACATCTATAATGTTACAAAAGATCTATATTTCATATAAATGCTGTTCTTTTGAACTTGCTTTTCATCAAAGAATCCTGGAAAAAACTCATGGTTCCCACAAAAATGTTAAGCAGCACAACCATTTTCAACATTGGTAAGAAATGTTTCTTGAGCACCAAATCAGCATATTGAAATGATTTCTGAAGGATCATGTGACACTAAAGTCCGGTGTAGTGATGCTGAAAATTCAGCTCTAACATCACAGGCATAAATTAAATTTGAATATATATTAAAACAGAAAACAGTTCTTTGAAATCATGAATTGAAAATAAGATTATTTTATACTTCCGCTCATTGTGCCTCTTACAGGTTCCTGGAGACATGAAAGCAACACTGGTATAACTGCCATAACAGTGGTAAAATATACAGTCTAGCAGTCATTAGATGAAAAATTTGCTTAATGCCACCATGACTTACCAGGAGAAAAGTCGTTTTATACAGATGTGTAGTAATACTTAATCCATATGCTTGATAAATACCTCTCCACATTTATTATATGTTCAAAAGTGCAAGGCTAAAGTGAACTCACTGAATTGACTTTTCCCAGAAAGCATTCAAGCATCTGTGCTACTTCCTAGAATCGGAGAAGATGCTATTCTCTCTTGTACACAGTGGAAACAGAGGACAGGGGCACTTAGCACAACAGATTGCCAGTGTGTCCCTCACAAGCCCCCTTTCTAAGCTCTTCTCTCTGGCTGCGCTGATGTGTGCAAAACTGGACATGTCTCTAGACACCCTGTTGTAGCGTGGGTCGCCGTGGTCCCAAACCTCCATTAGGTCTTGGTCATCTGAGTGGCAGCACCAACACAGCACACTAATGCATGGCCTCTCAGGGGTCTGCTTCAGCAGAGAGCCCATTGCTTTCAGCCTGCCATGTAAAAACCTCAAACAGGGAAGCAGACACCACTTTACACTGCACACGTCCCTGTGTGCAAGGACCACTTGCTAAATTTACTTGACCTAAAGTGCATTGTGCATCTGGAGCAGCTCTGTTTGTGAAGCCAGGAAGGGTCTTAATGATCTCCTGTAGTAATAGTATAGCATCTCTGTTGTGCTGTGTTTCAAATTTGGGAGAAGATGTTTTAATAAAGACGACGTTATTACATAGAAGTTCTGGAGCTTTGAAGTCCTGACATCTCTGAACACCTAGCAGTCTGCTGACTTTGAAGGGAAGTTCAGAGGCTCTACAACCGCAAAATCCACAATCAAGCTGCAGGGCTGCTTCTTAATGAGAGACTGTAAAGGGGAACAGGCTTTAGTTTTAATCTCTTTTAGAACAAGTTTGAGCGTGTTTGGTGTCTGTATCCAGTGGAGGTCTAGAAGTTGTTGCAGCTCTGTTAGTGAAATAAAAAATGTAAGCATTGCTGTCTAGGGCAAGTAGTTTAGCAAGGGTTTCTGCTTGCAGCCTAAAATATGTCCCTACATAATGTAAATCATGTGGGAGTCCTAACAAGGTGTACACATGCCCAGAAGGAGGTCACTCACCCGTGCCGCCTGATATCGCTCATTTCGTCCTTGTGGCATTTCAACCAAAAAGTGTAGTTGGGCTCTGGCTAACAGTGGCTGCGTTTTCACTTGGCATTAACATGCGATAACCGTGATCCAATCAAGCAGATGGGATCATCAGTCAATCAGGACACAGCGTGTTTACACTTGGCAACATCAAGTGACTTCTCTATCTGGATA
>NW_015505309.1:334550-344231 GCF_001515645.1 Sinocyclocheilus grahami | reverse complement strand
CTTAATATTTTTGTGGAAACTGTGACATATTTTTTCAGGATACTTTGAAGAATAGAAAGCATTTATATAAAAGGATTTGTATAAAATCTTTACTTTCACATTTGATCAATTTAATTTATCATTGCATAAAAGTATGACACTCCAAACACAAATTGTTTAAATGTTATCAAGAAAATATATATTTTTGCAAAACTGTATATAGTTTTCTTCCTCATTACTTTTTAAAAACTGTCAATGCTGCCACCTTGACAGTCCCAGAATTACATTTTGTAAAATCATATTTTTCTTTTAGATTTTCTTGCAGACACCCTAGTTTTGCAGCCCCTCCTGGGATATTAGTGGCCCCCTTCCATCACAGGCCCTGATGATACAAGACACATTTACATTTCATGTCATAAACTGGAACACTTTTCATTTTACAAGGATTTACATTAGAAATGTATATGTGGAAAATGTATTATACAGCCATTATGCCACACCGAGACATGGCTGCAAGCTTTGCGACTCCATGGGGAGGTGCTGCGAGGCCTCGAGTGAGAAAACAGCAGAGCTTTTCCTGTTTTCCTACAGTAATGAGCATTTCTGCACTTTGAAAGTAGCAGTTTGGCTTCAGCAATCATGCACCTAAAAATACCACTACGTCATTTTCAAACTAGTGTGACAAAATGTCGAGACTTGCAGAACAAGCTGCTTTTTTATTTTATTTTTTAGAATATATCGGCATAGTTTGCTGCCTTAACTCTTGTCTTTAGGTGCCATGGGATAAATGGAGCCGTTCTCAATGTTGCTTTTCTCAGTGCTGGTGGAGCGAGGCATTGTGCTTAATACCTTGTTTAATATGCTAGCGTGCCAGTGTGTGCCCTGATATCACTCTAATTGATGCTGCCGCCACATTTGCTCTGTTGATAAATTGTTAAATAAGCAGGGCTCTCCGCTGCCCCCCTCATCTTGGGCTTTGTTTGTGCGCCAAGTGAATGCTCGGCTCTGACAGGCATTCTGTTGGGGGATTTGAGTTTGTGCATGGCTGGTCAACCTTATTTGTATTGTTTGTCACGAAGACACTGTTGTTCTAAGGCTCTGCGGGGAGTTTGTTCGGCCTCTATCTCCTCTCTGTGTTTTATCTCTCTATTCGCACACTTCCACAGAGCACGCCGCCAGAGCTGAGATCCACTGTCTGTTGGCTCTGTGATGATATTGTTAGGGATTGTAGAATCGCATCCTAGAGAGCTGACTTTCATCCAAACCCTGAGAAAGGAGCGTGGAGACACTGAACATGGAGTACTCCATCTCCATCGGGGTGGATGCGATCGCATTGCACTTGGATTTTTGGTTGAGGTGGAAAGTGTCTCATTGTGCTTTGCTTAATTGTTGGCTCGGTGAAGGGGATTATGGGGTTTCCTGACTTCCTGGCCCCTGAATGAAGTGAACCGATTTCTTTTCCATCTCTCTCAGTGTCACATGATTAAGCAGCACAACATGCTCAAGAAACAATTCTTATTATTTTCAGCATATTAGAATGATTTTTAAAGGATCATGTGACACTGAAGACTGGCGTAATGATGCTGAAAAATCAACTTTGCCATCACAGGAATAAATATATTTAAATAGAAAACATTTGTTTTTAATTGTATTAATACCTCACGATATTTTAGCTGTAAAGTTGAATTTTGAATGCTGTGTTTTTTTGTAAGATTTAATATATTTAATATTAAATCATTTAAAAAATAGCTGCCTTTATATTTCAAGCTTTGTGTCATACAATTTTTAAATAACACATATCACACATAAAGCAGTTAACTGCACTGCCTGTGTTAACTGATCCAAAACTTGCATCAGCATGAATCAATAAATCAGCTGTTGTTCAGTAAATCCTTCAGCAGCTGAAGTAAGGGCTGTAATTTATGAGTGCTTCATTCTGACATTCTGCGTACCAGATGAGCACTGCAGCAGGTCAGTACAAATCTAGTGTCATTACAGTCCAGAGAGGGCTCTTGTCAAAACCAGTCAGCAGTGCCCTTTTCTAACAAACACCAGCCCAGATGTGAGCAGTACCTCAGCCTCCAGCAGTCTGGACTGTAACGACACTAGATTTGTACTGACCTGCTGCAGTGCTCATCTGGTACGCACAGATCCATCAGCTGGGTCAGAATGAAGCATTCATAAGTTACGGCCCTTAATTCAGCTGCTGAATGAGTTACAGGACAACAGCCGATTTATTGATTCGTGCTGATGCAAGTTTTGGTCTGCAGCTTGAACGACATCATAGTCCACAGTTTATTATGCTGCAAGCTGCAGCTGATTGACAGAAAATGCCCTTGAAGTTGGGCACGCTGTCACAATTATTTCAAACCCGCCTCATAAAGCCACTATCTGGTCTCTCACACTCACAGCGTTGAGTTGAGTCTCTTTTAAATGGCAGGAGATGAATGAGGGGTGGGATTTGTCCCTTGCTCCTTCCATTATGTTGCTGGATTTATTAGCTTTTATCTATGTGCTTGTAATTAACCCTCCTTGTAGCGGTGTGCAGCCCCAGTACTATGTAACTAGTACTGGCAAATGTTCCAATTCCTCTCACTCAACCCCGTGTGACCGCAGTCATTATTCAGAGGGACTCGCAGAATTAGTCTGGTGTCCCTGGGGAACGCACAGAACCTGGATCCACTCCATCATCAGCCTCTGAGGCTGAGGGGACATCGTGACCACGTACAGACATCTGCCTGCTCCTGAGCGACTCCAAACAGCAAGGAGATGCAGCCAAGGACGTCCACAGCCACAATTACTGAGGCGCTAAATCAATATTGATAGAAGTCTTATTGATAGCCTGTGGAGCCTGCATCCTGACCATCTAGACAGGGAGCACAGTGACACACGACTATTTAGTATCTTGTTTTGTTTTTTAAATGGGCTCAACTGGAAAAGTACCCAAAACCAAGAAAACATGGTGTAGGTCCTTGTGGGTAGACATGTTGATCTGATTAAATTAGCGTGGTTAAATCATGCACTAAACGTTTCCAACCCTGTTAAATGAAGTATAAAAAATAGGCTTGGACAGTGTATAAATGTGAAAAAAACAGGTCTAATATGCAAATCAAACTGATGCCAAAAATTTGACATGACGTTGACTTGATGTAAACTGAATGTCAAACCAATTTCAGTGTGGGATTAACTTCCTATTTTCACCCACTTACCACTGCAAGAAATTGCTGCCCAAGCTGACATTAAAAGGATGTTACAGCATCTTGGTCAGGTCATGACTAATATTTGACGTCAAATTGTCATCAAGGTGCCCAAGGGGGGGAAAAAATCTTACTGACCTCAAACTTTTAAATGGTAGTATATACACCATAATTACCCTTATATAATACTGTTTACTTATTCTTTTCTGAGACTAAGTATAAGTATAGAATCAGATTTATACATTTTTCATAGCTATATTCTGATAAAACAAATTATGCAGTTACTCACCAAAGGCCTTTACATTACATATATGATGCATTAGGAATATTAAACATATTTACAAGATAAAAAAACAACATAATGAGATGTTAAAATATATTAAATAAATTGTTACCGCAATTAAAAGTGGTGCAGTACACATAAAAAGCAGATAAAACATCCAGGGTTTAACTCCACAGCCTAGTCAAGCCCCTGATTGATCTTGACTGTTGGTAGCACAGGAGGGTGGATATGTTGTGGCACCACACTGAAGGGCAGGTGTGACAGTCTTTTAAATTAATCAAGTATTAATCATTAAAAGAAAGGACACGGCGTCAATTCACAGGGCCCCAGGGAGCGATTCCAGGCCTTTTCTTTTAAATCCATGAGTTCACCTTTATTCTATATGCAGGAATATGCATATTGAACAGTCTGCAATCTTGGCGGCCCATCAGAAAATGTAATAGGCTCCTCAGAGAAAAGACAGTCACCTTGACAGTTGCTATTATTCAAATGTAAACAATAATGAGAAAAAGATAGCTCGGGACACCTTCCCCCATTATTAAACTCGTCCTTGATGGTTAATAATGTTAGAGTTCAGGCAGCTGAATATACAGTGCTTTTCGATGGCTGTGCAATAGATCCTCAGTATAGTCAGTTTTCCAACCACATGGCCAGCACTACATGGTTATGTGACACTCCACTTCTCCAAACCAGACAGCAGGATCAAGCAGTGCAGGCTAACCACAGATCCCATTGACTCAGCAGTCTAACACACACACAAAAACACATCCACTCCCTTAATAAGAACAAGGGCAGTCTATCTGGCAGAGCACACAGTGAGTTTGGAAGGGAGCAAGTTGGGACACTGGTGTGGTTAGAGAGGGACGTTAGCGGGCCCGGATCCAGCAGAAATAGTACTGTACTGCGGCTTCCTTCACCCTGGACCTCCATCATCACCTGGCAGATGGAGAAGCATTAAAGCATGATCAATACACAACACAGACTGCAGCAGCTGAGCCCATGCCTGGAATCTATCACGGCCTTTGCTTGCCTATAGTTCTATAGTGCCAGACACCAGGAGTCCAGAGACATTTAGAACCAGCTTTCATCTGTCTCTGCTTGTAGACATTGCCTTTCAGAAGGCAAAACTGATCCAGGAATAGCACTTCTCCAAAGTTAATCATCCTGAATATGCTTAAAAGGGATTTCATATTTATGTTCCACTGGCTCTTAGGTCTGTTTTACACCACACACATAAGCAAAGCAGTAGCGCAATGCAACAGCAAACTAAAACAGAACTTCAGTTTATACAGAAAACTATTTCTGTAGTATTACTTTTAATATTTCTTTTAATATTTTTTAAATAATAATTGTATTTAAAAACAATTATGTTTGAATAATTATTTATTTTTTATTTCAATACTTTTTGTTTTATTGTTTATTTTTTATTAATATTTTTTTCTTGTAATAATTATTTTCTTTAATGTACATTTTACTATTTATTTGTTTTAATAATTCACATTTAAAATGTTATGCTTTAATTGAATGTTTATTTATTTATTTTAATTATACTATATTATTTAATTATGTAATTGTTCATTTTAATAATTATTTTTAATATCTAATATTTTAATAATTATCACTTTTAATATATTTTAGTAATTATGTATTGTGATTAGTAATTAAGTGTTTAATGCTTCTTTATTTCTTATAATATTTTTTAAATTATTGTTTTATTTTTATTTTAAAACAATTATTTGTTTGAATAATTGTTTTTATTTTCATATTTTATTTTATTTATTTAACTTCTTTTAATACTTGTTTTTAATTATTTTTCTTTTAATAATTATTTTAATATTTATTTCATAATTACATTTAATAATTACTGATATTACTATTTATTATTAATTTTAATAATTTTTATTTGTATGTTTTAATGTAATGCTTATTTAATACTTTATTTTGATAGTTATTCAATTATATTGTTTATAATATAATTATTCATTTGGGTAATTATCATTTTAATTTTTATAAATTTTATTTCAGTAATTATGCTTTTTTCTGTTTAATGCTTATTTAATAATTCTTTTAATGACTATTTATCTAACAGTTCATCTTGGGTAGAATAAAATCACCTTCTCTAGACCACTAAAACCATAACTGGGCTTCATCTCATGTTTATCAAAAGTTGGGGGGGGGGGGGTAAACAATTCTCTGAAAGGGTGTATTAATCTGACAGATGATCTAACTGCGACTATATTATATTGGTATTATGTTAATATAATTATACAGGGAGAGCTATGCTACAAAATGGTGCCTTCGGCCAGTTATTTCAGACTTGTGTCTATAAGGAAAATGCTTGCTTAGCATAGCCAGGATCCACTGTAACACCTGCCCCACGGTGTACAGATTTGCACATTCATGCATGCGCACACACACACAGCACATCACTGCTGCAATCTGCTACAAGTCACCTGTAATGGCAGCATAATTACTTGCTGCTGTGCCAGGGCCTCATATGAGGCTCCCCTCAGTGTCGTTATGAGACAGGTGGCTGAGATAACCATGACTCCTCTGTCACTCTGACTGACTCAATCTCAGACCTGCATTAAATGCGGGAACAGCAGTCCAGGGAAGCCACCGCATCAGCATAACACAACAGGAAAAGAAGCCCTGCTGAATGGGCTCTCACTGCTTGCTGCATGCTATTTCTTTCTATGATAAAGGCCAAACCACTCAAATATTGACCAGGAGGATAATGAATAACTTATTGCTAACACCTGCACAAAAAGTGATCGGTAGCATGGCTGTCATAGCTGTTTATTTCAAATAATGAAATAACATATTTGGGCAATATTTCTTTTGATTGATGAGACAATAATGATAAGAAATGGTTTCAGATTCTTATTGCAAAATGACAGCTTGAAAACAGTTAAAGCCAGGGCCAGTGTTGAAAGGATAGATACATAAATATATATTGTCATTACCAGGTTTCAGGTCTGTAAGATTTTTTTAATTTATACTTTTATTCAGCCAGGATGAAAAAAAAAATTATTAAAAGACAAAAAAGACATTTATAATAGAAAAGATTTCTATTTCAAACTAATTCTGTTCTTTTAAACTTTCTATTCATCAACACTCTAAAAAATGCTGGGTTGTCTCAATCCAACTTTGAGTCAAATAAGGACTACTTTGGGTTAAAAATTTAATTTAAGCCCCTCAGACCTGATTTTTTTTCTGCTGAGCAAAAAAAAAAATTTCTCAGTTGATTTTTACTCCCTTCCAGCATAGAAATAAAGGGGGAAAAAACATTTTTGATAACTCATGTTTTTATTGGTATTTTTTCATGACCATTACAATGGACGCCACGACTAAATGAATGTAAAATGCCATGAAATCTTAGATTAAAAAAGGCCATGTTTTTAAAATAGGAGGTTGGCGGATTGAATGGATTGAATGATTGTGGGCAATGTAACCCCAAGAAATCAGTCTTGCATTCAGATATCATGGAACTTCCAAACGCATTGCTAACTTTTAACATAGTAAGCTAATAAGAGATCATACAATTACTAACAAATGGAAAATAACAAAAATATATCTGCTGGATATTCCCATATATTCTCTCATTTGCGATGAGCAGCCTTGAAGCCGTTTCTGTGTGGCACAAAGCAAAGGTGGATGTTGCATTTGTCACAGAATACATGTGTTTTCCCTGTGCAGTATGGCCTCTTGCATCTGGTGGCCTCTGTCTTCTCATAATAATTCGGCATGTGGTCAACCATATCATACTGCACTTCAGGTAGAGGCCTTGCATCCTGAACTCGTGGTCTGTGGGCATGCGGTTGTGGTTCTGGAGACATACTGGGTCTTCCACGTTTTGCTGCCACTGGTTTATGGACACTCACCAGACACTGGGCCACATTCATCTTGAAATGGAGGAGATCCAGTGTGTCTTTTGTCTGGAGATTGGCCCTCTTAGCATCCAGCCTGTACTCTACTCAACTGTTGACCACAGCTAGATCAAAAGCATGTGTAATCATTCTCAGGGTCCACTTTCTTGACCGAATTTCTGTGCGGTACAGACTAACAAGTTGATTGAGCAGGTCAACACCTCCCATTGCTTCATTGTACAGCTTGACCACCTCCGGACGGGACACCTTCAAAAATCTTCCCTGCTTTTTATCCCACCGCTGCACTTCATCCATTGTGCCGACACCAACAAAGTTGGAGGCCATGACAACTGATCTGCTGTCAAACCATTTGACCAGTGCAACCTTACCATCACGGCTTACAGCTTCATCGCAGCTTCCTCGCGGCATTTTTGTCATCACTTTGTCAGACTGTAGAGGAGGGTTGGTAAAGCGACAGACCCTTGCTGTTCCAGCGGCATGGATTTTCTTCAGCTCCAGAAGATTGTACGTCGTGAAATAATTGTCAAAATACAACTTGTGGTCGGCCTCTGTAATGCGCTGGCTGAGATGGTACACCACTCCAGCTCCAAGTCCTAGCTGTGTCTTAAACTGCTCTGACACTTCCATTTTCCATTGTAGCTCCTTGGTGCAGCAGGAAATCATAGGCCATGCCACTTTTCCCACACAGGAAGTATATTTTCACCCCCCAAGGGTGTGGCTTGCCTTTTACGTATTGCTCGACAGAGAGAGATCCACGAAATGGCACCATTTGTTCATCAACACAAAGGTTTTCCTCTAGTGGAAGCTCCAAGCATCTTCTGCGCATGGCATCATAGAGCGGACGTACCTTATAAAACACATCATTGTTCTCTGCCGGCCTCTCCAAATTGTTGACCAAATACAAATGTGACCGAAGCTGGAAGAATCTGTCACGGCACATGGTGTTTTGAAAAATACCAATGTCCATCCCGGCTTCCCAGTACATGGAGACTCTTGGCGTTTTCATCACGCCCATAGCAAGGTGGAGACCAATGAGGGTTCTGATTTCCCCTGAACTGGTGGGTTTGAAACGTAGTGTGCCACTTTGCATGGCATAGATGTTGGTGCTGTCAGACATCAGATCGAAGAGCGCATCTGGTACATACTGTTTGAAGTATTCGTATGGGCTCATGGGATGTCTGTCATAAATCAGATGATTCTGAAAGGAAGTATCGATGATTGTGGTGAATGGCCTATGGTGCCACTTAATCTCATGCTTCCTGGTTATTGTCATCTGCTCATGATCATCTTCCTCTCTGTTCACTGTAATCTCCTCCTGATTCTCTGTCACTACACTTTCTTCTACCTCAACCTCAGCTGCCACCTCAAGTTCTTCAAGCATGCATGCATCTCCACTGTCCCTTATCTCTGTCCCTCGTCCTATCCAATAACAAAACAATCACATCCATAACTCTTTTTCCATGTTCTCAATCGTGACCTCATATGCATTTTCTGCAATTTACATATTATATAAGGCATAAAACTTTGTACTATACTCTCAGCATCTACACTTACTCTCGTTTTCATCTGCCTCATTTCCTGAATCCAAGCAGTCAAGATCGGATAACTCTCCATTTACAAGGTGTTCAAGGAAGTCTATGACTTTATACTCTAAAGGAAGATTGTGTGAAAAACAGGTTATATACATAAAATAAATCAATTGTGAAGTCATAACTTAGCTATGAAATGCTTATAGGTATTTTGTTTCTTTGCATGAACTAACTGAGTGATGGCTAATATCTCTTGACTCCTGATGTCCATTGGGATGGACATTAAACTTTGAAAAAATCCTATAACTTAATGAAATGAAATATTTTCAAAATAACTTGAAATATTAACACTTGAAATTGTTAAAATTATGCTGAGAGAAAATGTATTAGGCTAGCATGAACATAAATTTAATTTTTTAATGAAAAATAGGCACTTACTCCTCCCTCTCTCGAGCTTCAGAGCCATGCTTGTCTTGTCTGATGTCTGAAGCTCTCTCAGATCAAGTTAAAAGTCATTTCTCCATTGTGATTGGATAATCAGGAACCAATCAGTAATAAGCATTATTCAAACAATGAAATCAGAGATTTTTTATTGGTTTAGACCCAGAAATATGTAATGTCCATTCCAATGGACGCCAGGTTTGAAGGGGTTAATGTTATATTAGGATTAGAGTTTTGAAGAATGGCCACAGATGACTGACTAAAGTGCTAAAGAAAGACCACTGATCAAATGACTAACAATCAAAGGTGATTTATTTTGTGAATGACGTGTCAAACAACACACTGTCAAGCAAAAACAACAT
>NW_015505309.1:304832-323904 GCF_001515645.1 Sinocyclocheilus grahami | reverse complement strand
GTGAAAAACAGGTTATATACATAAAATAAATCAATTGTGAAGTCATAACTTAGCTAAGAAATGCTTATAGGTATTTTGTTTCTTTGCATGAACTAACTGAGTGATGGCTAATATCTCTTGACTCCTGATGTCCATTGGGATGGACATTAAACTTTGAAAAAATCCTATAACTTAATGAAATGAAATATTTTCAAAATAACTTGAAATATTAACACTTGAAATTGTTAAAATTATGCTGAGAGAAAATGTATTAGGCTAGCATGAACATAAATTTAATTTTTTAATGAAAAATAGGCACTTACTCCTCCCTCTCTCGAGCTTCAGAGCCATGCTTGTCTTGTCTGATGTCTGAAGCTCTCTCAGATCAAGTTAAAAGTCATTTCTCCATTGTGATTGGATAATCAGGAACCAATCAGTAATAAGCATTATTCAAACAATGAAATCAGAGATTTTTTTATTGGTTTAGACCCAGAAATATGTAATGTCCATTCCAATGGACGCCAGGTCTGAATGTTAACCCAGTGGTTGGGTTAGTCCATATTTGACCCAAAGTTTGGTTGAAACAACCCAGCATGTTTTAGTGAAAGTATCCTGAAAATAATAAATGTATCATGGTTTTCATAAAAAAATATTAAGCAACTGTTTTCAAAAAAGTAAGAAATGTATCTTGAGGAGTAAATCAGCATATATCAGAATGATTTCTGAAGGATCAGGTGACACTGAAGACTGGAGTAATGATGCTGAAAATTCAGCTTTGCATCACAGGAATAAATTACATTTTACATGTAATATATTCAAACAAACAGTTATTTTAAACTGGAACAATATTTCACAATATTAATGTTTTAGTATATTTGTATAGTATCAACTCTAAACTTTGGAACAGTAGTGTGTATATATTAGTTACAGTAGGCTTACTAACAATTTTGCTACAATATCATTTTATCTGTATATCTAAAACCATTAATCAAAAAATAAAATAAAATAAAATAAACTTCTTTACTTCTGATAATTTTCTATATACCTTGATACAATTTTCTAAGCTTTTGAAATTTAGCATGGAAATTAAATTTAATTAAATTATCCAACAATCCTAAAATAACATAATGGCTGCCCTCCTGCTACAATGTGATCATATAGGATCCCCTCCGAGGCCCTAGTGTACCCACCCATCCGTTTGAATAGTGCGCCCCATTGTTTGCTTATGGATTGTTTTTTCATCAGGTTAAATTAAATTCAATATGGAAGTCAAATATGTGAGGATGCTCATCCAAGCATAAAAGCACTTCTACATGTTTGTTGAGGGAGGCCTATATTTGCCTCAAGTATGTACACACACACACACACACACACACACACACACACACACACATGCTTTAAAATCATTGGCTACAGCTGCAAACTCAGGCTGTAGAATAGATACAAATGGGCTGGAAGGGAGTGTGCCTGGGCACTGCACGTCTGGCTATGCCTTTAGCAGCTGCTCTTATACCTCCTCATGTGAAACAGTTCCACAACAATAGTCTCGCTTTCCCAACTCAAGCTAATGATAAACACGCTGGCATCTGGGAGGTTTGATAGCAATTTCCAGCAGTGTCATCTGCAGAGATGTGGAGATGCCAGGGGCGGCACTGAGGGAGACAGCAGCACAGAGATAACAGAACCAGCTGCTGAAACATAGATCCTACTTTGGGCTCATCTCTCTCTCAGAAAGGCCAGATCTGCGCAGTCAAGCAGGCTTATGGACTCAGTGTGCTGCAGAAAGATGTTCACAGAACGGTACACGGTGAATACAGCATGCGGTGAAGGCACTGGGACCTTGGAAAAGCAATGTATCCTGGTAAGAGCGCTAAAAGTACCAGAAATGTTAAAAAGCCACCCACAATTGCTCTACAGAGACAACAGAAACTGCTAAAAACTGCTCAGAACACGCTAGCTTTGTGGTGGTAACTGTTGAAGGAGTCAAATCCAACATCCATCCATCCACTTTCCAAACTTCACGTCCTAGGTAGGGTCATGGGGAAGAACCAACATATTCCTGAGAGGAAAAAAAAGAATAAAAAATTCTAGTAGCTTATAAATTGGTAAACCATATAAATCATCCCTGACTAATCATTTAGGCTGATCTTTCTTTGTGACCTTGGTTGATCCAGCTGGAGAGATCCATCTCCCGCCTGTTTGCCTGCTGCCAAGAAGATGTGTGAATGAACAGGGGACAATTACACTCTCTGAGACCCTGCTAATGAAGTCATCTCCCTCGGCCCAGCCAGCCAGTCAGCTTTTTAATTAGTAACTAATCAAGTCAATACGGTACTCACCAATGAGCAGCGAGCTGGGCCTACACACACAAATCTGCCTTAGTCCCTGCGTCCTTCTTTCCCAGCAATAATATTTACTGACTCCTCTCCTTTGGCAGCGTGGGTTTAGATTACGTCAATTACTTGGGCTTTAGACGGCATTAGTGAAACTTGATCTCCAGTGTATCGGCTGTACAGAACTGTTAGCTTGTAAATAGAAAACCATAGGATGCTAAATGTGTTTAGAGTCGCTCTACTGTCTGAATGCAGAGGTAGCAATAGAGGAAGTGAAGTCAGAGCAGCTGCCTGAGAGAATAAACACAAATACACAAACAGCCCCCAGGAGATACATCTGACACTGTGTGAACACATTCTTCCCTTCAGTCGTTCAGCTTTCACTCATGCAAGCAGGAGTGGAAAATTATGTACAGTGAATATGACTATTTTTGGACTGGACCTTCAAATGAGACAGATTTGAAATTAAAAGGGAAAAATGACATGCCTTCTGATTGGTCAATCACATTCTGTTGTCAAATATTTTTGTATAATAACCTCTAAACTGTACAATTAAGGTAACTTATTTCCTTATCCACTTGTTGAGTTGTGACGTATTGTATATTGTTTTACGGATGCAAGACTTTGTTTTAAGTGAGAATACAATATATCTATAGATTTCATTATACTATATCTCAGCTATTCATTAATAGCACATATTTAAGCAAAGATTTTAAATAAACTCTTAGGTTACTCTGTAGTCTCCAGGCTCATGGTGTCCTAGACACCAATATTTTATTGATTCAGAAAAGATGAATCACTGTCTGGCCAACTGAGATATCAGTATGAAGATAAAGGTTATGATCGCGATTTTTTTAGTATACTATAGCACACTGTAATTGTATAGTAGCGCTTTTTGTTGTTTGCTTTTGGGATTTTTGGGACACAGAAACGGTGATGATTGCCATTAGACTTAACAATCGGATAGCTGTGGTAGATTCATGTCTCACTGAACTGTCTGTTTCTTCTCACATTATAAAATATTTTGGGCATGAGAATAGCAAGATTCCTGTTCTTGCTGTGATTCTAATTCCTCTTAAAGATTCTGCCTCTTAAACGGTTTTATTTCATTAAGCCTGCTTTTTTTACTGGCTAAACAGTTTAGAAGTTCATAACTGTCATTAGTTTGGGAATCAGAACTTGTGCCCACTTTAAAGGAGACATACTATGTCCCTTTTTACAATATGTAATATAAGTCTCTGGTGTCCCCAGAATGTGTCTGTGAAATATCAGCTCAAAATACTCCACAGATAATTTATTATATAATTTTGAAAATGCCTATTTTGAGTGGAAGCAGAAACACGCTGTTTTTCCGGCCTGTTTCTTTACATGCAAATGAGCTGCTGCTCCCCGCCCCCTTTTCCAGAATAGAGCTGCACCATTACAGCTCGTACCTGCTAAAAACATCTGTTTTGGTTCTGATTATCATGTTTATCGCGCTGAAATCATGCGTTTTAAACCATATGAGTTTAAACTTCTGATATACAGTTTTCTGAGTGCACACATCCGAAGCACACGGACAGAAAGCGGCTGTCACAGCATGTGAGTACTAAACTAAGTTCTCATTCGTAAACTAAGTTTACGTTAAAAACACACATGAGTTACAAAAACAGTCGGTTTTGTCTGTGAAGGTAAACTGCTGGGAAATAAATCTCATGTTTATTTTAGATCTGTGTGGCAGCAATATACAGTAAATAAATCTATAAATCCACTGCTCTGTTGTCTCCTCTGAGGCTGGGACTCTAAATAGTGTTTTGTGCTCGTCTGTGCAGCCAAAGACAGAACAGTTAGCATGTTTTGCTCAAACTTTCTCCATGGCATTAGAGCTGGTACACCATTGTCACTTGTGAAATCAAAATGATGGCTCCGTAGTTGGAAACCTACAGATTAAGGGGCAGTAATATTATAATGAGATCCCTTTGCCATGTCACCGAGGGAGCGAAATCTAACACGTTCATTTTCTCAGACGCTTGCAAAATAAGGCTTACCAAAACAAAGTTACTGGGTTAATCTTTTTCACGTTTCCTTGGTTGGTTTATTTTAGATATGTGTGGCAGCAATATACAGTAAATAAATCTATAAATCCACTGCTCAGTTGTCTGCTCTGAGAAACGGACGTTTCTGTCCATGTGCACCGGGGACCTGATTATAGCACTTAAAACCTGGAAAAGACAGATTTTCATGATATTACACCTTTAAAGGGGACTGGCTCATTTTTTCACCAATCGGACTACACTGTTCATGCAGTATGTTTTAGATTCATAAAAACAGGCTTGTAGTCATTTGTTCCTGAATTAGACTACATTGTTTGTGCTGTATGTCTTAAGGTGTGGTCACATTACTAAAACTTTTTGGGCAAAAAATGGTTTGTTGTCTGTTGTCAATGGTGTAGATATGTATAAAGCACTGCTCACACAGAAGTCACAGCTCATGTGTTGTGATCTGTGCTTCATAAATTGATACACTATTGATAACAAACTGGATCTTTGGATTCACTTAAAAAGAACTAGATCACAGGAGTGATTTGTGCAGGAATCAGACTACACTGGTCGCTGTGTTTCACGCTGTAGATTCAACCTTGACATTGCAATTCCACTGAATAGTTAACTTGGAAACATTGTGAGAGCAGAAGAATGCACCAAAATCCATATAATTTAGTTCTATTTTTTATAGAGCTGTTTCTCCATCACTGTTACAATAATAAGAGGGATCATGTCAACCAGTAATTTTCTCAAAATAAACTCCTATATGCTGATACAAGACCTCTTCTTGGTGTAATTCTGCGATAATGACCAGCTTACTGTATGTTATTCCTCACATATGCATTTCCTCACAATTATGTCACAATTCTCCCTTTCAGTCACATAATTGTGAGGAAAGTTTATATTAGTTACACACTTGCACAGCTATTAGATCCATTGCACATTCAGCCATAAATTATGCCAAAGCAGTGCATGATGCAGTTTCCTAGCGACATCCTAGCGATTAATACAGATACCTGGGGTCACCTGATTGACATTCTATTAATCAATATTTATTTATTCACCCGAATCTAAGACCAGCAGATGGTTTGATAATAAAAGCATTTGATCAACACTTTCAAGACTCACTTTGGCCATTTCGATATTACAAAGCTAATTCCGTTATCAGCTGGACCAATCTTAATTGGGGTTTTAAGCCTTTCAAACACGACTAGAGAACAGTGATACATGAGCCTTGTGTTACACTGTTGTTAATATTAGGAAAGCCTCTACTGCCCCCAACCTATATGCTGTAGAACTGCATCCTTTGGACATTATGATTTCATGAAAAGTTTATTGCAAGAAATTGCTAATATGGACCCTCTTCACAGACTGTGATGAGACATTCAACAGTTAAATAACATCGTAAATCTAGGTTTTTTACATTTTCATTGTTAAAAAAATGTAATATACATTTATAACACATTTAAATTCTAGAAAACTAGTTAACGCTGCTCTGTGGGTTTCTAACACAAAGGCTCAGGGAGGCTTGACATCAGTTTGATATCTTTCTCTCTTCTGATCACAATAATCAGTTTCTCAATATTTTTTCCCTCAATATTGGACCACAAATGCCTTCTTCAAGGCAAAAATCCATTTGAAACAAACCATCAAAGTGTTTGAGTCTTCAACGGCGAGAGGCTGTTTACTCACACACCTCTCCCAGAAAAACAACTCCTTACAAGCATTTTCTGAAGTCCACAGAGCCACTCTGTTCAGCCCTCGCAATCTGCCCACGTCCTGAACATCACCTTGGGTCTAGACAGGCCCTCTGCCTCTGTAAACAGCTCTCCTCACAGCTCAGCTCAGATCGCGCTCATTCATTCTCACCTCCAGCATCATACAAAATCTCACCTCACATGGCTTCATTCATAAATGATGATGATTAGCTCCTGGTTAGGTTTCAACCTCTCTTAGATGAACAGGAGGGCCGGCTGCCCTTCGACTGCCATTGCGCTAATTGACTCATCAGCTCTGTGCTTGGCCCGGCCAAACTGGCCATTTCAGCTAATGCCGACAATATGGTTCTCCGTCAGGCAGGAGGGCCAGCCTTCTGTCCTCTGCTTGGTCTCTACAGGATGCCTGCTCTTTTATCACACTCTGAGAGAGGCTGGTACTGCTACTCTAAATGCATAAAGAGAAAACAGTGATTGACTGATTTATGACTGACCTTTACGGGATTAGTTCACCCGACAATGAAAGTTCATGATTTATAAACCCGTACGACTTTCTTTTCTTCTGGGGAACACTATTGGGAGACATTCTGAATTATGTAATGTTCCATTTACAGCTTCAAAAATTACATAAAATCACTGTAAAAGTATCATAAAAGTATATTCCGAGTCTTCTGGAATCATACAGTAGCTTTGTGTGATCGACAGACTAAAATGTAAGTCATTATCCACTGATAATATGAATAATGACTAAATATTTAAGATTACACTATTGCGAACAGTTTGAGTCAGTGAGTAGAACTTAAAAACAAACCTGTCAGATTTGTGAATAAATCATTCGGATGGGTTTTGTAAACTGGACAAAATGATTAATTGAAGATTGAATTGGACATTGCTACTTACCTTATGAACATGTCAAGACTTACAGTGAATAACAAAAAAAGTTTTTTCACACTAAGCTATTGTATGACTTTAGAAGACTTGGAATATTGCATATGAAATTGTATGAATCACTTTTAAGATACTTTATGCTGTCTTGTGATTTTTTCCAAAGGAAAAAAAATATACCTTTGGTTCATTATGAAACTCACATGGGAACAATATAAAGTTGAATAAATAATGATAAACTTTAATGGTAACTTTAATTGTGGTGGAATCAAGTACTCAAAGTCGGCATGAAATTAAAATCCGCTCTATCTATTTTCTAAATGCATGTTATTGGTCTTAATGAGAATGATTCATCATGCATGTTTAATTTTTTTTTTTTTAATTTTGAGCTTGTAAATTTTAATCCAAATGTCTTTCTGTGAAATGACAGACTACTCTCCTTGGTGACGTACTGTATGCCAGACTTCTCCAATCATTTCACCAACATAAACCCTTCCCCTTTCTTACAACTGACTACAATTTTGTATTCAGATCTGACTTCCTCCGATCAAAAGCTGGAAAACAGACTACCCTCGAATGTCACAAAGCATGTGATTGAAGAGTATTTATTTCTATACAGTGATAAGAAAATGACAAATTGTGAAAAAGAAAAGATGCATTCACCATGATTCAGTCTGTGGCCTTCTTAAACCTCTTCTCCCATTTTAGGACTCAGAAGTGAATAGTGGAATCTGGTCAGGTTCTACACTGAAGGTGTCAGGCAAAGCAACAAGGTTCCAAATTAGTGTTTTGCCAACAGCCTACATTTTTTTCATGCCAGTTTCTTGTTTCCTTGATTCTGAGTTTTGATCAATTTTCTTGATAAGCTCTACACTGCTGCTGAAAAGCACCTATTAGGAAGTCTGAGATGGAGTGAGCGCTACAGCGGAGGCATCTATTTACAGTGCCTGTTTGTGCTCAAGCCCCAGGCTGCCCGCCACTTTCTGTGTCTCGCTCTCTGTTTCATCGTTCTAATTACTAGTTGTGTTGTCACTGTCAGCAGGCTGTCTGTCTACAATCTTTTCCTTTTTCTGGGGTTTCCTTGAAAATCCACCACACTGAGTCCTCATATAATTTCTGTTCTATAGGGATCAAAGCGACAAGACATACCACAATGCACCTAAACAGTATCATGCATAAGACTACATGTTACTAATGCATAGTCATTTGAAAGATGGACGAGATTACAATGGTTTAAGGAAGAGTTTCATCCCCTACTCTGCAAATGAGTTATTTTACCATCCATCCATATAGTTATTCGTATATGATGTTTGGCCAGTGATTATAAGATGAAAAACTTCAGAAGGCACATGATGAGGCACTACTAATAGAATTATAATGATTATAATAATAGTCTTTAAAAAACTATTTGGTACTATGGCATATTATTGCATTTAAATGTCTAGTATAGTATATGTTGACTGTATGAAAATTGTTTAAAAAGTATATTTTAATTTTATATTGAATTTTTTAATGCTTTATTCAAGTGAATAGAATAGTTATGATGAAAAAAAATTGTTCTATAACCTATTGTTTATTGTATACAGTATATGTATTATGACTTTTTTGAATAACTATAAAAATCAGTTTAAAAATAAACTAAAGAACTTTACATACTCTTTGGCACTTGATGTGAATAGACTATTCATAGGTGATTGGTTTAGCTTTTTCGTAAGTGAAAGAGCCTTAAGATGAATGTTTAAGCAAACTGACTGATATTTAGGGATTTATTTACAGGCAGAATGAAGAGTGCTATGAATTTCTTTAAGGGATCTCATGTAGGAGAGGCAACTAACTTCCTTGAAACATATGAAAGCTTCATTCTCTATATTAATAGCATGAGCAAACGTTTAAATTCATGTAAACATTAGCTTATGAAACAGACTCTCAAGCTACATGTCCTTTGGTTCAGAATTGAACTACATAAACTATGGTTTTGTTAGCATCACGTAGCTAATGTATGCACAGAGGATATGAATCAGGGAAATGTCACTTTAATCATAGAGCATTAAGTTTGATTAATGATGTAATTATGAGCGTTAAATGGTGACTGACGTGATTTGGGTGGACTGTTCACCTTTACATCAGCAGGGCATTGTGAAAAACCATTAAAGCATCACAGAGGAGCCCAGTCAAAGGAACAACCACACAGGCTGCCGCTCATTACAGTAGTGTCATCTGTAAGATTCAAAGCAATACCCATCAGCCCACAGAAAGACGAACGGCCAAATGGGGCTGAACACCCAACATCTACAGTCATCAAATAAGCCCTTAGCCAGCAGGGGCAATGGCCTGGACCTGATTACTGCCTTCAGCAGCGAACACACGTCTGATAGTACAGCTTCCATACTTGAAAGAAAAGTTATTATACATGCCCAGGAGGAAGAAAGGGTGGCTGATTTAATACAAACTGGTTTTGTTGCATATTACAAAGTCAGCGGCTTTGAAACGGTATGATTTCAGCCATGCTGAAACTTTTTCTTCAAAATATCTGATTTCAAAACCTTTGCCTCAAAATATCTTGTTTTCAAGAAGAAAAGTAGATGAAAAGTTACTCTGCCCTAGTAAATCAGAAATACCAAAGGTTGTTAAGCCTACACCAAATCTCAGAGTTAAAGGGGTCATATGATGCGATTTCATTTTTTCCTTCCTCTTTGGAGTGTCGTGCCGGACACGGCATCAACAGTATGGTGAGGGGAGTAACATTTCGGTATCACGCTTGAGGTATTCGGCCAATCACAATGCACTGGATAGCTGGCAAACTGGTGTTTCGTTCCAGAATGAACAGCTTTTTGAATGAATAATGACTTGCTCAGCAAAACTTTTTTTCATTTTTAAAAGTAAACTAACATTGATTTTCGCCATCATTCATATTTCTGTTTATATTTAAAATATAAGTTCATGCAAATCTAACAACCCCATAGTGTCTTATCATTCTAAACGCATTTAACGTTAAGTGCATTTAAGAATTTGACATTAAACATGACACATTTAATAGGGTTAGAGAAAAAATGCACCTGGAAAACAGCTTGTGGCAAATATCGGCCCTTAATAATAATAATAGTGTATTTTTGTAGATTTCCAAATTGTTAGTATGCAAAAATTTTTATTTTTCTAGTTGTCTTGGTTAGCTGTTGCTTCAAAATGCTGTTGTCTGGAAGACTATCATTTGACTATCTAATGGTATATTTGATTATATCAGTGCTAGAAATGGGGATTTATTTTACCGTCTTTTTTGTTTTTTTGATAGTGAGTTGTTAAACCTTGTAGTTTGTCAAGTTGTTTTACTTGGTTTCAATGAAATGGTCATAATAAACAGCAAACGCCAAATCCAAAGAAACAGTGTGAGAATGTCACAAAATGAGGATTACCATCTAGACAAGACCTCGATAGATCTCGTCAAGAAACGAGGCTGCGCAGTGCCCCCTGCTGGGAGATATGAGCAAATGCACAACACATTACTCGGCACAAAATAATTTTTATCAGTATTAAGATGACACTGAAGATCAAGCAAAAAGCAGTGATGATCTTTTATGAAGTCTGCTCATTAAATTAATGTTTGATTTTCATTAATCAGAAAATCAATGACGACATGAGCTTGATAAGCACTAACATTCTAGATTTTTGTTTTCTCTAACAATTGAAAGACAGGAATTCCCTAAGCTCTGAAAATCTATTGTGTCTAGTGTAATATCTATAGATCATAACATCAAAACCCCACATTTAGATACTTTAAAACTCCAAACAGTCTGGCACTGAAGCAAGTGCCAATAGTTTCACATGCCCCAAGTACAAGAGGACTTTTTCCACTCTTAGACAAGCTCAGTTTTGACAGTCTCTCTCCAAACCACAGTCTAGCCAAGATGAGCTATGAATACGCCAATAAGGAATGCGCATTTCAATGTGAAGCTCATTAGCACACTCATTTCATTCCTCTTGCAGTTGCCAGACATGAAATATTGCCACTCAAATTAAAACCGAGCAAGTGATTGAAGTCACTGCATCTCTTCTGTCACAATCTCAGTTTCACATAAACATGCTTTTCCCAGCAAACAGACAGACGTAAAACACTCAAAACGTAAAATTCTAGCAGGAATGTTTTAAAGCCTCTGAACTGTAAACTGAAGCTTTTCAACTAGATCTGCATCATTTCACTGTTTGCCGTGTAATTTGTGTTATGACAGCATCGATACTGACAATTAAATATTACACTTTCAGCCAAACTCGAGAGGCGTCAATCACAACACAATTGGCAGAACAATAGTTTTCCATGGCGGTGTGCATCATGCGTTTCCTACTGCTTACATTCGCTCCTTTAGCTAGTCTGAATGAGTACATAGCATGTTATGCATTAAGAAAGCAAAGCACACATACAACTTGTCTTCCACTGTGTTTATTTGTTGGTGATTTTACATGTTTTAGAAAAAGAACCCAAGGATTTTGCCTCCTGTGTGTTTTCGTCTGGCCTCCTCGTGGTCCATGATGCCAGCTGAGGTTGTCAAAACAATGAATCTGCAGAGAATAAAGAGACAAAAAGCATGACCAGGTTGTCCAAGATGCTGCTGCCCTTTGAATGCATCTCACCCTAGGTGCTTCTGTTCTACATAGCTGACATTTGCAAGATATTTTATAATAAAAATACAAAGCAATGAGAAGGGTTCATTTGTCACAAATATAGCAGCAATTTATGCCAAGTCAAATTTGGATAGCTAATTGACTATCAATAATTAATCTGTTTCATCAACCTTTGCAACTGGTTACAGTGCCAGACACTCAAGGTGACAAGTTGAGCTCGAGCTAGCAACCTGCTTTTTGGGTGCGTTCACGCTTGTAGTTCGGTTCTCTTGGTTTGTTTGGTCCGGACCAAAAAAGAAAGCGATACATTTGGTCCTTGTCCGCTGAGCGTTCACACTGGCATTTTTGACACCGAACCTAAAGATACCATACTTAAAGGCATAGTGTTACGTTCTCAACCTGATTGGTCGGGTTGAATGATGTATATTTTGCAACGGAACTCACCGAATACCCCAAACAAAAGCCGTGTTCGACTTGAAGCGGTGCTGCACAGACCAAACAGTATAACTCAAACCCATTCACCGATCGGTCTGATCAGCACCTCTAAGTTGAATTCATCTAATGCCGTCTGCTGGACTAAGCGCGCTCATTGCTGCGTGTACTTATGACTTTATTTTTCACCACCTGCGAACTCACACAGAGCTCATAAAAGGCACTTGACTTCCTCGTTGCTTGCGCATCTTTCATCAATTTGTCATCATGGCATCAACAATTCATCTTTTGAATTGTTTGTGCATCTTTTATCAATTTGTCGTCATGGCATCAACAATTCATCTTTTGAATTGTTTGTGCATCTTTCATATTTCATTCGAACCGCACCAGAGTTCATTTGGAAGTGGACCAAGAACCATCTTTTTAGCAGCCTCGGTCCGAACAAAGCTTAAATACTTTTTTTATATTTATATATACATAATAAATATACACAGTATACACCCATATATTATGTAAACAATAACTTTTATTTTGGATGCGATTAATCGTTTGACAGCACTACTTTAAACCCATCAGTATCTATCATGGCATCAACAATTCATCTTTTGAATTGTTTGTGCATCTTTTATCAATTTGTCGTCATGGCATCAACAATTCATCTTTTGAATTGTTTGTGCATCTTTCATATTTCATTCGAACCGCACCAGAGTTCATTTGGAAGTGGACCAAGAACCATCTTTTTAGCGGCCTCGGTCCGAACAAAGCTTAAATACTTTTTTTATATTTATATACATAATAAATATACACAGTATACACCCATATATTATGTAAACAATAACTTTTATTTTGGATGCGATTAATCGTTTGACAGCACTACTTTAAACCCATCAGTATCTACTGTGAATGCAGAAAGTAAATACAGTACAAAAATAGCAAAATGTTCATAAAATAGTGTTTAAAACATTTCTGCTAGACACTGGCAATTACTCACCCGAACTGTCTGGATGGGAGGAGGTTGTTCTGCCACTTCTCCAGATCCTTCAACTGCAAATCGAACCGTGGGCTGATGACGCCACACTGCAACAGAGACATTGTTCAGAGAACGGTTTGAGTGCTTGATGCACATATAATATCAGTAGTCAAAGACAGAGTGCACCTGTATCCCACCATTTTCTAGCTTGTACTATTCTGGACAATGTTTGAAACTTTGTATTGCTAGAACTTCTCGTGTTACTGTCCCCCCCATCTGATGAACTGCATGTTGTATTACTAATTTTTTAAGACACTTTGGACAAAAGCACCTGCTAAATGAATAAATGTGTTCAATTGGAACTCATTTATATGATATAAAAACCTGTAGGACCAATTCAACAAGGCTTGTCATTATGAAAATTACTCCTTTAAAACCAGCTGTTCCTTTTGCCTAACAAATGTCTGTCAGCTGAGACTACAATCACAATATCTACTACCTTACTGCTTAAATATTAGGGGTGGGAGAAAAACAAGATTCTTCAATGCATTGTGATTTTCTCTTTAACAAGCTTATTTTCTTCTCATATGTACAATGGTGTGCGCTAGAGACAGTATTCTGCTTGCTGCCAATTACACAAACACACACAACATCCATTAAGTGTAGGGCTGGGCAAAAAAATAGATTTTTCGATATATCGTTTTTTAAAATGTGGTCGATTCAATATCGATTCTCAAAGGCCACGAATCAATTTTTTTTCAATATTTATCTTCGCAAACATTGAACATAAGATTTACGTTAATCTTATTACTAGTCTAATCCCCTAGATGTCACCCCCTTATTTGCCTTGCGCGATGTTACAACGGAGAGTCCGTCATTCCTTCATTGCTTAAAATGGTTTGAGTGCTTGATGCACATATAATATCAGTAGTCAAAGACAGAGTGCACCTGTATCCCACCATTTTCTAGCTTGTACTATTCTGGACAATGTTTGAAACTTTGTATTGCTAGAACTTCTCGTGTTACTGTCCCCCCATCTGATGAACTGCATGTTGTATTACTAATTTTTTAAGCCGCTTTGGACAAAAGCACCTGCTAAATGAATAAATGTGTTCAATTGGAACTCATTTATATGATATAAAAACCTGTAGGACCAATTCAACAAGGCTTGTCATTATGAAAATTACTCCTTTAAAACCAGCTGTTCCTTTTGCCTAACAAATGTCTGTCAGCTGAGACTACAATCACAATATCTACTACCTTACTGCTTAAATATTAGGGGTGGGAGAAAAACAAGATTCTTCAATGCATTGTGATTTTCTCTTTAACAAGCTTATTTTCTTCTCATATGTACAATGGTGTGCGCTAGAGACAGTATTCTGCTTGCTGCCAATTACACAAACACACACAACATCCATTAAGTGTAGGGCTGGGCAAAAAAATAGATTTTTCGATATATCGTTTTTTAAAATGTGGTCGATTCAATATCGATTCTCAAAGGCCACGAATCAATTTTTTTTCAATATTTATCTTCGCAAACATTGAACATAAGATTTACGTTAATCTTATTACTAGTCTAATCCCCTAGATGTCACCCCCTTATTTGCCTTGCGCGATGTTACAACGGAGAGTCCGTCATTCCTTCATTGCTTAAAATGGTGGATTCAGGTGCGTTCCCGATGTCAACACCACCTTCACATAAAAAGTCAGAGGTATGGAAGCATTTTAGATTTCACAAGCACGATGACAAAGATACTGTGGACAAGAACAAAGCTATATGCCTGATTTGTAATTCTGAGGTGAAATGCTGTAGTAATACTATAAATCTGCGGAGTCATTTGACGAGACATCACCCAGACGTGCAGGTTCTAACACCCCCACAGCCGAACAGACCACTGAAGATTTCAAACGCATTCACAAGCAAAATTCCTCACAATTCACCTCGTGCACAAAAGATCACGGAATCGATTACTTTTCATATTTGCAAAGATCTAAGGCCATACAGCGTAGTCGAAAATGACGGATTCCATTACATGTTGATTGTGCTGGAGCCTTCGTTATTCTATTCCTAGTCGTAAACAGATAAGCGAAGAGATTATACCAAGACTGTACCATGAAGTGAAGGGAAACATTTCTCTGTCCCTTCAGTCAGCGGACAGAGTGGCCCTCACGTGCGATGGCTGGACGTCAAGGAGTCAAGACACCTATGTCACAATCACCTGCCATTATTTACGTGATGACTGGGCTCTCATTTCAAATGTGTTGCAGACCAGAGCTATGCAGGCTAGTCACACAGGGGCAAATATATGTGCATTGCTTTCAGAGGCGTTGGAAGAGTGGGGGCTCACTAAGAAAGACCTGGTCATTGTGACCGACAACACTACTAATGATGATGGAGCTGCTCCATATTGGCTGCTTTGCTCACACAATAAATCTGGCATCGCAAGCTGCGCTGAAACTTCCGGCCATCTCTGGAAGAGTGGGGGCTCACTAAGAAAGACCCGGTCATTGTGACCGACAACACTACTAATGATGATGGAGCTGCTCCATATTGGCTGCTTTGCTCACACAATAAATCTGGCATCGCAAGCTGCGCTGAAACTTCCGGCCATCTCTCGGTTGCTAGGTCGAGTTAGGCACATAGTGACATTCTTTCACAGGAGCGCTAACGCTAACAAAGTTTTCAAAGAAAAACAAATGCTACTGAACTTGCCCTGTCGCAAACGTAAAATTGATGTGGTGACCAGGTGGAACAGAGCGCTGGACATGCTCGACAGATTTTTGGAGCAGCAACCGGCAATCTCAGCTGCACTTCTTTCTCCTGAAGTCCGTCGGAGCGAAAAGGATCTTTGCACTTTGACAGAGGCAGATATAACTGTGGCAGAGGACATCGTGAAAGCTCTTCAGCCGATGAAAAGTGCAACTCTGGTGATGTCTGGAGAGAACACCGCTACTCTCTCTATTATTGCACCATTGCACGCACAGCTCCTTGATGAGATGCGCTCGACTGCCAGTGATTCGACTGTCATTAAGGAACTCAAATCTGCCATGCATGACAACTTGAAGTTTAGGTACGTTTACAAAAACAGCAAGTACCATCTATAAAATGTAAAATTTGTGTGAATGTTACAACAGGTTACATTCTTGTTAATTGTAAGTTTGTGTATGTTGATGCCATAATGTAATTTAAATATGATTGTCTACTCTATAAAGATATGCAAATCTAAAAGAGAAGCTGCATGTTGTGTCTGCCCTGGACCCTCTTTTCAAGACCCTTTCTTTCATCTCTGAAGAGGAACGCAAGGACACATTCACAGCATGATCAGTGAGATGGTCACTCTGGAGCAAGTTAAGGCACATGATGTATGTTGCATAACGTTTTAAAACTGAAAATGTAAACAAACCAATATTTATTGACTGCATATAAATATAATAAATTAAAGTAAAATAATACAATTTCTGTATGGTGGAGATGGGCAACATTAAATTCAAATACAATTTTAATTGATATTTTCCTTGTTTTTAACTATCAGCAGCAAGGATCTGTTAGTGCTGGTAATGGAGGCAGTGCACCTGTACAGGAGCAAATATCCCTTGGTGAAGGTGACCCCTCCGCAGCCCCAACAAAGAGGTCAAAAGAATCCTGTGCGCTGTTGGATCTGCTTGGGGCAGCCTATGCAACAGTGGCTAAAGTAGTCAGTGCTACTGCTGCAGACAGGGCACGGGAATAAGTTGTAAAATAAAGAGAAGTTACACTTATACCTCTCTCAGAAGATCCACTTAAGTGGTGGTGTAAGCATGAAGGAGTGTACCCACTTTTGTCCCTCCAGGCAAAACGCTATCTTTGTGTTCCAGGGACCAGTGTACCAGCTGAAAGAATTTTCTCCACAGCTGGAGACATTACAGCTCAAAGAAGTTGCCTTCTGCCAGAGCACGTTGACCAACTCCTTTTCTTGCAAAAAAATTTGTTTCCAATGAGGCAGTGTTACTGTACTTTGAGCATACTGTTAGTCCAGTGTTAAAGTGTTAGTTCACCCAAAAATAAAAATTCTGTCATCATTTATTAATGTATTCATCATGTATTAATTTCTTTCTTCTGTTGAACACAAATGAAGATATTTTGAAGAATATGGGTAAACCAAAAAGTTGATGGGCCCTATTGACTTGACTTCCATAGTATGGAGAAAAATATATGGAAATCAATGACGACCAAAACAGTGTTGGTTATCCATATTCTTCAAAATATCTTCTTTTGTGCTCAACAGAAGAAAATAAATTCATACATGCATAAATGACCATTTTTATTTTTGGGTGAACTATCACCCAAAAGCCAGTATTAGTTTTCCTACACCGTTCATTAGTGCTGTGTTCAAAATATCGATACAACGATGTATCGTCACAGAGATTTGACGATACGTGTATCGATACAGCTGGCCCAGTATCGATATAGTGGCACGTGTTCAGCAGTGGACCGCGTTTAATTTGTTTATATTTTTACAACGTTTAAAATTGAGTAGAAAAGTGCGAGGTTTCTAAAAAAAAGAATGACTATAGCATATATAGGCTACAACAAGGTTTAATCTGGCCGCAGAGGAACACAACTGAGCTGCCTGATAAAAAAGAGATCCCCGAAACAGAGCTTTACACTTGCGCAAGAAAAATATCTGTTAAGTGTGCTACTTATCTTTGTCAACCTAGCAACCCTGTGCACGTGCTCTCTCTACACTGTGGATAAATGCGCTTGCTTTCTGAAAACACCGCTTAGCTTGCAGTTTAGCGATCTCCACTTCAATATTATATTCAGAAAATTGTAATTCATCGAGTGTTCATTTATGAGAGAGAGAGAGAGGCTGTGTATGTATGAATACCACCGTTTGCCACGTTTCTCTATTCACAGTGAAGCTGTGGCTTTAATTTCTTTAGAAACAATGATGCTACCAGCTCCTTGTTGAGAAAGACAATGTAGCTCATGAGGGCACACCTGTATTCAATTTTCTCCAGACCTATGCGCTATGATTACCGTTCTGGTAGTGCGTTTAATAGCTAGCGAATTAAGCTTTCTGAGTTTGTCTTGACCATAACCCTTCCTCTTTCACAATAACATGTATTTGTTGTTAACATGAGGCACCGGACTGCTTGGGTACGTTGGTTTGACTCGGGTTATTCCCGTCTGTCCTTCAGTAACACGGACAGACCCTGCTGAATGTTGGAGAGGTTGGACAGCCTTGGATATCAGGACAATATATCCGTTCATACAGGCGCGAGTAGGCAAATAACTCGCAGCCCTGGCGTTTAGCCTGCTCATAAACATATATCTCGGTCTAGATGTGGATGATACACAACGATGTCCGTGATTTTAATCCGATTATACAAGCATTGTAGCGATCAAACCTTACCAGTTCTGCAATATGGCGGAAAGAGGAAGAAAGAGGGGCGGGCGGCGCGATTAGGGAAAAATGTAGTCTCGCGAGAACACAGGACGCTGCGTGTTGTATCATCTGTATGACTGCCACCTACTTGTTTGGAGCGTCTCGTGACAGCAGAAACATCTCTACATGTTCATCGAACCAAAGAGAATATTTACATAGCATTCATAAACGTTTTCTTGTTGCCTTTCTGTCTTTATATCCAACTTGGAATCCAGTAGTTAGTCTCTACCTGTACTATTCATTGCAACGCATTGTTTCCAGTCTCACTACACCCGACCTGAATAACTTTTTACTTCTGTTTATAAAATTCTTATTATGCACTAATATTCACCATTCATTTTTAGTTACTTTTGTATTTATATACTCTTTGAGATAGATAGATAGATAGATAGATAGATAGATAGATAGATAGATAGATAGATAGATAGAGATTTGATCCCCTGTATTTTATCATTTTCATTTATATATATAATTTTGTTTATTTATTTTTTGCCCATCTATATTAATTTTTGGTTATGGTCCTATTTTCTGTCACCATAAGAGGTTAGAATGTCCCTTAAAATTCAACAGAGAGAGAAAAACAAGTTACAACACATGCATACCAGTCTCTGTCTGTACAAAGACCAAACATGATCTATGCACATTGTTTATTGTTTATCATTTCAGAAAATGCTTTTAATCTCAAAAGATTATT
>NW_015505309.1:271899-304822 GCF_001515645.1 Sinocyclocheilus grahami | reverse complement strand
ACAAGTTAAATTACGGATTCTTGCAAGCCGAAAAGACCGTACACAAGGCACACCTGTATTCAATTTTCTCCAGACCTATGCGCTATGATTACCGTTCTGGTAGTGCGTTTAATAGCTAGCGAATTAAGCTTTCTGAGTTTGTCTTGACCATAACCCTTCCTCTTTCACAATAACATGTATTTGTTGTTAACAAGAGGCACCGGACTGCTTGGGTACGTTGGTTTGACTCGGGTTATTCCCGTCTGTCCTTCAGTAACACGGACAGACCCTGCTGAATGTTGGAGAGGTTGGACAGCCTTGGATATCAGGGCAATATATCCGTTCATACAGGCGCGAGTAGGCAAATAACTCGCAGCCCTGGCGTTTAGCCTGCTCATAAACATATATTTCGGTCTAGATGTGGATGATACACAACGATGTCCGTGATTTTAATCCGATTATACAAGCATTGTAGCGATCAACCCTTACCAGTTCTGCAATATGGCGGAAAGAGGAAGAAAGAGGGGCGGGCGGCGCGATTAGGGAAAAATGTAGTCTCGCGAGAACACAGGACGCTGCGTGTTGTATCATCTGTATGACTGCCACCTACTTGTTTGGAGCGTCTCGTGACAGCAGAAACATCTCTACATGTTCATCGAACCAAAGAGAATATTTACATAGCATTCATAAACGTTTTCTTGTTGCCTTTCTGTCTTTATATCCAACTTGGAATCCAGTAGTTAGTCTCTACCTGTACTATTCATTGCAACGCATTGTTTCCAGTCTCACTACACCCGACCTGAATAACTTTTTACTTCTGTTTATAAAATTCTTATTATGCACTAATATTCACCATTCATTTTTAGTTACTTTTGTATTTATATACTCTTTGAGATAGATAGATAGATAGATAGATAGATAGATAGATAGATAGAGATTTGATCCCCTGTATTTTATCATTTTCATTTATATATATAATTTTGTTTATTTTTTGCCCATCTATATTAATTTTTGGTTATGGTCCTATTTTCTGTCACCATAAGAGTTTAGAATGTCCCTTAAAATTCAACAGAGAGAGAAAAACAAGTTACAACACATGCATACCAGTCTCTGTCTGTACAAAGACCAAACATGATCTATGCACATTGTTCGAATGCTCTCTGATTCATCCAAGTGACTCGAATCTTTCGAATCGGTTCACGAAAAAGAACAAATCATATCGTGTGACATCATTGCGGCAGGATGTGGCAACAACAGTCTTTTTGTGTGTTATTTTAAAACATACTGTCATCATTTGTTAATGTACTGAAATGTTCGAAACTTATTGGATTTATCTGTGTAATCTATTTTGTTCACATAACATTCAATATAAAATTAGTATTTTGGGGGGTTAATTCATTTAAAGTCACCATGAAATCAAAATAGACAATTCGTATTTTTTAATGGAATACTGTAGTGTTTATTATGAATAATTTATCCGTGCATTCATGTGCCCTCTTAATCTTTCATCAAAACCGTTAACCTCCCCACCCCTCAAAACGATTCCTCTACTCTTCCTGTCACGAGCTATGGCGCAAGGGCGGAGCTATCCGGAACTTTTTTTTTTTTTTTTTTTTTTATTGATTTCCAACATATAATGTAAAGGTACTGAACAAATATAAACTACAAAAAAGAAATAGAAAATATACAGTATTATATAAATAATAATACAGGTAAAAATAATAATAAAGAAAAACGAAACAGAAAAAAAGAACAGGTATGAGATCCTCATATAAATAACAGAAAAGCTTCGGAGCTTTCTGGAACTGCCAGCAGCTGCAGTGACATCAGTGATGTTTGGAATAAAGGACAGGGGGAAAAACTTTTCACTTTATAGCACTGACACCAGTCATGAGGGAGTACGTTACCCCTAAACATTGAAAAGATATTAGGATATTACGACAACATTACTCTTAGGACATTGCAAACAATTTGTTTCATGAATATGACTTAACCTGACGGAAGACGCACTCAGTCATTCAGGCAGTCTCTCTCTCTCTCTCTTTCGCGTGCTCGCTGTTTAGGCATGTTTTGTGCCCGTTGATCGTCATCATCCTTAATAAATAAAACATTTATTCATGCTTGGGTGTCGGCTGTGAATCCAGTGGAGAGAAATCGCCCACCACTAACTGCAAACTGGCATTCAGATCTGCCTCCATTTTGTTAGCAACGCCCCAGCTTCCGACGATCCAATCAATTCCCGAAGGATGAAATCAAGTCCCGCCCTCTCATTTCAGATGCCGTTTCACTCGTATATACGTCACGGTAGAGAAGAAAAGACAATCGCAACTTCCGTTTCATGCCGACTTTAACCGATTCGTTACAAACACTAAAGTCCACCAAAATGCCTTGTTGCACTTTATTAAAATTTTCGTGTCTACAAATTTATTAAAGACAATTAATAATTTAATTATTATTTATTATTAAAAGAGAGTGTTTAGATATTATAAACGTTTTCCACACTAATGCCAACAAAACATTTCCCCTCCAATTGGCTGGGCATAACGATAAAAAGTAGGCAAATAAAAATTAATTGGTTTCAAACTTCTTACATTATTAAAGTCCGCATGAAATCAAAATTGACTTTATTTACTTTACTAGCCCATATTGCTAGTAATGATGTGAACAATGAATCCGCGCATAAAAAGTAGGCAAATAAAAATTAATTGGTTTCAAACTTCTTACATTATTAAAGTCCGCATGAAATCAAAATTGACTTTATTTACTTTACTAGCGCATATTGCTAGTAATGATGTGAACAATGAATCCGCGCATGTTAATCCGCTGAAAAAAAATAGTTTGTCTTCTAATCTTTAATCAAAATCTGAACATTTGCTTCCGCTCTGGAATGGCGTTCCTTCTCTGATGACGTCAGTCTGACGGCTTGGGCAGAACATCCTTAAACACACCCCTCCAACCTTAGATTGCTAAGAGTGAGAGACAGAGAGGAGGAGCGCAAACATAAAGCCATGCCCTCTATTCAATATTCCGTTTCAGCTGCAAATACGTCACTACACTGAAATAAAGTCGGCAGCAACTTCCGGTTCACACAAACTTTAACATACATCAAATAAGTTACTATGGCTATGAACGCCGCTAAAAGCCAACCCTGTTTCTCAATATTCACACTATCCATCCTAAATAGTATGTGAGATTAGAATAAGTGTGTCCCAAAGCATAGTATGTAAAAAAAAAAAAAGAAAAAAGAATAAGCCAAAGGTCTCCGGATGGTCTACTATTTCAGGTCGATTTTTGAAGTGTGGATCCCTGCACACTCTAATGGCTAATATTGACCACAATCCATTGCGCTTTGGTGAAGGATTCGGTCCAGAACTACAAACACGAATAAAACGCGTTAAAAACTACAAACATGGCGGATGTGCGCGACCAGCAGTTAGGTAGAGAGGCTTAGAAAAAGGGGTTTGAGTTACTAATATTCAACATTTAACCTGGTAAAAAATATTTATTTAATGTTATCTGTGTTATATTTCATCTGCAACAGCAATGTAAACTTTTATAAGACGCAGTTGTGTGACCCAAAGCTTGCCTACTCTTCTACTACACACTCAAAAGTGTGTACTTTTTCTTCACCAAAAGAGTGCGTAGTATAAGTAGGTACACTGAGACGCAGCACAAGCCACTTGGTACCTAAAACCCAGGACTGGTAGTAGAATGAAAATATTTGAAAGCACGAGTCCTGAATGGTCTGGGGAGTAGTGTCTCTGATCCATTACCACAGTAGATGGCGGTAATGCTCTTTTAAGAATGCGAACCGCCAATAAGCTCAAAGAAGAAGAAGAAGAAGGATGAACATATGAGTCAGTGCATGAGAGTGAACACAAACGATTCCTTCACTAACCAAACACAATTCCAGCGCATGCGTACCGGTATCGCTGTCACTACTTTGACTTTAGTTAAATGTCACGTAGCATTTAAATAGATTTTTAAACAAAATAGTTAACGCGGCTTCAATGCATTAACCTATTTGGGACTGAAATTGATTAGTTATCGGAATAGCACGTAAACCGTAGCAGATATCAGAGTCGCTCGTCTTCTTTTGGCTCTGTAGAGACATGTTTACATCCCAGACCTCTTCCTTCCAGGAGTCCATAGACGTGGATGAGAGAGATGCAGACTTCGACAACGAAGAGATCGCCGGATACAGCCAGAAAATACAGCAGATTAACAGCTACTATGCCATATACTACTACCAGAACACAAGGTAACGTTACAGTGGCTTCCACATGTAACTATGTCATTGCATTAGGTTCGTTATGCTAAGGAGGCTTTCCAAATGCTGGATGCTTTACAAAATGCAAGTAGTTTTAGGAATAATTTGCCCTTTTATACCTCATATTAAGGATTATATGAGATGCAAGCTTGCATAGTTAGGTCTAGCTAGTCTTTTGCATTTTTCTATGTTTATGAGGTAAAATGAACAATTAATTTGAATTAAGCTTGCACTTGCGTGACTCAAACCCATGCTCAAAACCAGGAATATCTTTCATTTGAAGCATAGTTCATAATAGTGGGTTAGGCCAATGAAATCATATGACTGTATTTTGGATGAGTTACATAGTATATGGACACTGATATGTATAAACGATATTGTAAAACACCATACATGGCTATGTAGGCCAGTGAGAACCTTGGGAGATCTTAACATATCAATGCTTATGAAGTATTAAACGCATTATCAAACTACCCAGATCTGAGGCTTCTGGAGAGAGTGTGGCCTGGAGCCAGAGGAGATCAGACTCAACCACAAGTCAGGAAGACTTTTGGTAAAAAGGGTCGATCGATCATCTTTCAGTCATTTCAGTCCCGTGGCTTTCAGTGTTGTAATGGGGGGGGAATCATGGCTTCAGTCAAAAAAAACACCCAGGATTCTACGTCTGGCTTTTCATCATGTTGGTTTGCTCACATCATTCATAACCATTGAACTAATCTGTCTAACGTCAAACTGTGTATTTCTGTTGGTGTGTATCTGTTAGGTGCCGCTGGTGATTCTGTGAACATCATTGCTTCATTGACTGCTTATCTGTCCACTTGTTCACTTTTCCTTCCTTGTTGATATTCTAGTTTAACCCATATTTTCCACTCTTAAAGTCTCACCCTGCTGGACGCCAGCTTGCCACCCGAGGCCGAGCCAGAACTGCGAAGCTACATCTCGCGCAGGCTGAGCAAGGGCGCTTTGCTAGGGGGTATGGGGAACATTGCCACTGTGGAGCTAAGGTACATCATATCAGTGTTGTTATTGTTAAAGTCCCCCTGTGGTGAAAATCACATTTTTAACATTGTTTACATATCTGTTTGGTGTTTGTAGTATGCTTAAAGACAAACCATACGCAAATTCATCAGTCAACACCATTGTTGAGCATTTTCTCTTTAAAACTGCAGTGTACCAAAGACAGTATCAGAAATGTGGTTTGAAACAGCCTATTTCTTACCGTCACAAACATGTAATCAGTCTCATCAGCTTCTGGGATGGGACTTTCTGTATCATTAACAAAGCGTTTCTACCTAAGGATGTTGACTTTTAGAAGGTCGCTTTTTGAGATGGTGAAGGGGAACATGGTTTGTGTAACATTAGAAACACACGATTAGCTGTTTGATAACATAGTCAAGCCAAAAGCTAATGATATCCGTAGTTGTAGAGAGCAATACATACAATTCTGATACACTGACTTGTAGCCGACCCTGTATAAATCGCTCTTCGTCTTCTTTTCCTGAATCAGTTTCTCATTCAAACATACAGTATATGGCTGAATTATTCCAGTATCCTAGTGGGAGTGATTGAGTGTAGACGGGGACTAATTTGCATATTCATGGTTCCTCGTACACTAAATGAGGTAGTTAAAAAAATTAGTGACTGCAGGGGGACTTTAAAACTGAAACTCTTGAAAAATGTTTTCGCTAATTGAACAAAAAAGCTGTAAAAAAAATATAAAATGTTCAATGAAAAAATCTACTTTTAAATGAAAAATATAAAATGATAATTAGAAATGTTGCTTTGGCAACTAACTGAAATAAGTCATTTTAAGTTGAAATACTAAAACTGAAATAAAAATAAATTTGAGCCAAATTGTCAAAAAATGACAAAAGCACATAGCAAAATTACTAAAAATGAAACTGTTAAAAACAGTTTAATATCACAATAAAAACTAATTCAAAATATACAAATAAATAATAGTGTATAAATACTACTAAAATAACACTGCATCATATTTAGCAAGCTAAAGAGTACTATTTAAATAATGTAGTATTAATACATTTGCATTACTTATTGTTTAGTATCCTTCAGTGCATAACTAAATATCCAGATCATATCTCATTGCCATTCAGAACAATATTACCATGTATTATCTTAACTGATTGAATGTTTGTGTGTGTTCAAGCATCCCTGAGCAAGCGGTGGGCTGTTACTGCTGTCTGCTGGAGCAGGAGAAATCTCCAGAACAGCCTGAGGCCGACGGCAACGGCTGGGTGGTGTGTCTTCTCGGAGGATCAGAGAAGGGCCTAAATCTATATCCTTAAACCACAAATGACTGACAATTAAACTGTAGGAAAAACAGCATTGTGCACTAAAGAATGAAGTGCTATCAAATTGTATCTTTGTATTCAAACATGTTGCTCTCTTAGTAGAATATTGAATACGTTTTCTTTAACCCTGCAAACATTTAGAATTGAGCTGGACAAGTACGTCCAGGGTCTGCAGGGATGTTTGACTCCAGAGGTGAGGACAGTTTTTGCCACTGACTGTGGGAATAATGTTTAAATCTGTCCAGTTTTTTAAGTTATATCTGTTAGCACACAGCTTTTTATGTCCATTTGCTGTAAATATTGTTGGCAACTTCTGGCAACAGATGCAGAATTTGGAGACAGAAGCCAGGCCCTACCTGAACCGCTGGTATGAAGAGTCCGTTATGCACATTCACAAAGTGGTTCAGCTGTTGCAGGCGAACGTCGGTTACCTTCTGCATGCAGTAAGAAACCACTGCTGTCTAGATCAGATACATTTTATAAAGTCATAATTGAAAGCAGTAATATACTGTATTATATGAAATGGTAAATGAACATAACTACTTCTCTGCTGCAGGCTTTGAGTCACAAGCTTTTCGAGGTCACAGGGGCAGATGAGAAGACAAAAGCAGATATAGCAAGGTAAGCGAAACAACTTTATCTTAATAGCGGCTACATTTTTACAGTTTTAAAAACTGATAGCCATTACAACTTGATTGTCTTGTTAGATTTATCAAAGCAGCAAGCCTACAGGGTCTAGTTCAGGAAGACACCCTCTGTAAGGCCATTTCAGAGGACTCTCACAGCATTCTGATCATCGACTGCTCAACCAGCCCACCTACACTCACCAATAAAGGTCAGCAGCAGCAGCATCACCTCACTAAATGTACAGACTTTCTCCTTTCATAAATGCCTTATTTTGATAATGTTGTGTTATCTCTGCAGTCAGTAACCGATTCTGCGATGACTGGATCCAGGCCTTCCTCAATGCTGCTGAACGCTTTAACCCTTTCCTTCTCCGCCAAATCCTGGAGAATTTTAAACTTAAGGTTAATTTGCTTCTGATTGAGTATAACAGTAACCTGGTATCCAGACCATACATTTAACCGGTGTATGGCATTCACTGATTTTTGTTGCTTGCTCATTTTACGTATATATATAATTGTAAATATTTATATGTAAATTGTACATTTTATAAAAATTGTTTTATAAAAGAAGTTTACTTGTACATCTTTTTTTTTTTGCCTAATATTAACATGACATTTCTGAAAAAGTTATGTTTACCATGCTAATCTACTATTGGTATCTTAACAGTTAAAGGGATAGTTTACATGAAAATTTGTTCCAAACCTGTATGAATTTCTTTCTTTTGCAGAAAATATTTTCAAGAATGTTGATAACCAAACCGTTTTGGTTCCCATTGACTTTTTTTCGGTTCGTTTTTTTTTGGGTCCATGCAATGGAAGTCAGTGGGAACAGAAATTGTTATTTACCAACATTCTTCAAAATATATTTTGTGTTCCACAGAAGGAAAAAATAATATTTTTGAGCGTTACTGGTAACTGCTGTCTGGTTTCCAGATCTCGCATTTTACACTTGTATCCAAATCTAGTATGTTGTAAACATCTGCTCACAGTGTAAAAAATGAATTATTAACTTTTAAAAGTATTATATTAAAAACTATTAACTTAAATTTAAAAAGTATTCACTAGTATTATTAAATGAACAAAAAATATTTTCTGTATAGTACCCAACCTGATTTCAGAAATGCCAATTCGTCATTTTTACTATCTTCAACATGCACATTGTTTCTCCATGCAGGCCATTCAGGACATGAACAACCTGAAGCGCTTCATCCGTCAGGCAGAAATGAGCCACTACGCTCTGTTCCGCTGCTGTCTGTTCCTGCAGAGCTGTGGAAACGGGGACGTGCTGCTGCAGAACGCACGGGCCGAGCACAGCAGCCTTCCTGAGGCCTGTGGAATCATAAAAGTGCTGGAGGAGTTCCTCGGGGAGCATGCGCAGGGCACACTCTACTGACACCACAGTGATTCATAAAGTCACCTATCTGAGAGCACCTTGGAAGCAGCTGCCCAGAACTCCAATTTAATACCCATAATCATAGCAGTGTGGTTTGATTTTAAGCAACTTCAACAAACTTGAATTGAAAACACTAAGTGTATATTTGTGTGTGTGTAGAGGTTCAACAGCAAAGGTTGAAAAAGATTGTTTGTGATGTGCTGCTGTAAGTTGATTTGGGTGCTTAAAAATTCTAACCTAAATAGATCCTATAAAATGGAGCAATGAAAAATGCATGTGTGATCAAACTTTATTTAAAAAACTTTTCTCAATAATGTGTATATATTAACACAATACTGTTTATATGTGACAACTGATTCTAGGATGTAATCTATTGTGTAGCAGTCATTGTTTTGAAGATGTGATTTTTAAAACAGACAGTCCTGTACATTTATTGAAGTAGCAAACTGAATTAGGAAGCTAGTCACATAATCATGAAACTCTGCGCAAGCCAGTATCTTATTAACAGTCTACTATGACCTATTGTACTATGACCTGCATGGCCCATTTTATCGTGTGTTTTTTTTTTGTGATAAAGTGCTTAATTGGATAATATTCTATTCTTTTAGTCTTAATTGTTATAATAATAATTTCTTTGATTTATGTTCTTGTTTACTATTTCAGAATGTTTCTTACCAAAAACAAAACCTCTGATAATCATAAAACTGGATGTAAATGTAACGGTTAAAAATAACAGAATTGTGAGAAAAATATCACTTAAACATGTATACATACTGATCCAGTTGTAAATGGTGATCATGTGTATAATTATCATGATTTATGGTTTGACATGACTGTACTGTCAATAATTTGTTCCAGGAACATTTTATTTGTGTGAATTTATAAGAATTAAAGAAATGTTCAACACAGTGCATTGACTCGCTGTTAATGAACCTAACCTTGATTCTTGAATTCATGCAAGAATTAAAATAACACATTGTAAATTAGCACAGGCAAAGTTGTAGTTTATATTCTGTTTTAATTAATCCACTTTAAGCATCTCATGTGAGATTAAATAAACCGGGAAAACAATTTTGAAAAATTGACCCTTATGACTGGTTTTGTGGTCCAGGGTGACATATATCTTGTACTTATATTAAATTAGTTATATGTACCTATAAAGTAAAAAGTCTTGAAAAAATATATGATTGAACATTCCAAGGTTAAATAAAATGCCATTATAATCCATTTGCTGTATACACAACCATCACTGCAATGTCTGATTCTAAATAAAGGTTTTTAACATTCAAAACAGTTTTATGAGGCACTAATGCAGTAAACATTAATATACAAATTAAAAACAAATCCAGATGCATATTATTCTATACACATAATTTATATCATGCAGCTCGCTTATAATGACACTTTATTTTCATTTGATATGTTTGAATATATTTTATAAACTCATCTTTTGGGAAATTCTCAATTGCATTTGTTTCACTCTGCCACCTTAATGTCAAAAGCTACCACTCCATGAAGAGAAAATCCAAGGTAGAAAGTCACATTCTCATTTGAATTTGGCAAGGAGGCAGAAAAAAGTGGAATGACTCTGATATTGCTTTGATCAGACACCCAAACAAACATATTTCCATTTTTAGTGTATCCAGTAACTCGTTTAAGCACTTTTACAACGTTTGGGTTTGTCCACACTCCACCACCTTGCCACTTGAGGCGTCTCTCACTGAGGGTTCCCTTGCAGAATTTTTCAATTGTGGTCTTGTGCACAATTTTATTGAGACCCCTTGTTTTTCCAAGGAAGAAGTGGGTAAAAATTCTACCTTTTCTCGAGGCAGCAGATTTAATCTCCGAATATCTGTGAAGTGCTTTTATGGCATTCGTGACAACATCACTTCTTGTATTGGAGTGCTCTTTGCCCATAGAGTCCTCTGGCCTAAATAAGAGTGAAAGGGGCAGGTATGCAGTATCTGGTAAGGCAGTTCACTTTTCAGTGCAAAACGGCCTGCTGAGATTTTGAAGTTCTTCAATAGAAAGAAGTTTTCCAGAGCCAGGTGAAGCACAGGAGAGTGCTAATTGACAGAAGATAACGTTTTTGAGCTCTGTCTGGTTGAGATCCTTTTGCAGGTCAGCTGGAAAAAGGCTGCTTATTTCCTCAAGCTTTGCTGCAGCTCTTTGTTTATTGTTATTGGAGAGAAGGTAAAGGACTGTTGTAACGTTACCACCTCCAAGTTGGAAAATTTTCATTTGTCTCATTAATGGGGAAACTGTGTTTGCATCAGAAGCCTCATCCTCTTGAATGATGTGAAAAAATAACTTGGCATACACAGCACTTTTCCTGAGGAGCCATCTTCTTGGATTATTGACCGTTTCAACTCCTCCTCTTCCTCAGAAATGAAATTCTGAAAGCGAGCAAGCTCATCAGAAATACTTTTCTGGGCAGTTCTAATGCCGTTTATAATTCCTTTTAAAAGGCCATGAAATTTTTGCCAAGGTTTCTGTACTTCCTTTGGTATGTAGTCAGTGAGCAGGTATTCCATCAACTCCCTATTTCCCTCTTTAGTAGAAAAAATGTCTACATTTGACAGGAGCTCAAGCAATCGGCATCCAATATCAACTTCTCCAAAATAAGAATTATTCAAGCAGACCATCTGTAACTGGGGACATTTTTCAGATTCTCTAAAAGTTGTGATTCCTTTAAGAGCAGTATCAATGATAATGATGTCCTCTTGTTGAATTTCAATGTTTTTCTCACATATGGCATCATGTTTGCTGTAGAACAACTTTTTGAATACTTGTCCCAGTGTGTCAAGTATGTATGTGTGCTGTGGAAGACGAGACTTAGCTCTTTTAGCCCAAATCTCGGCTTCCTCAAAATGTTTGTTTTCATAAAGCAGTCGTGCAAGCTGTTGAGCAACAAATGCATCCTCATCAAACCGGGTGTAAGCTACCTTCAAAAGGTCAATGGCTTTCTCCACATCTTCTGCCTCCCTAACGTGCTCTATTAAAGGAGAAAACCAGCTGTCATTTGGATCTCCCTTGCTTTTTTTGGTGCATTTGATAAACAGATCTCTGACAAACTTTTGAAACTCATTGCTTCCAAATCTGTGGTCAAACAGCACTTTGTTCTGAAGCAGACTCATTGCTATTTCACTTTTGCTCTGGTAACTGGAGAGCTGCTTCAGGATCTCCTTAGCTATCAAATTATGAATTATTCTGACAGAGATGTTTGTCTCATTAGATTTTAGCTGTATGAAGAAATACCTAGCGTGCTCACTTAAGGACTTTTCAAATATTTGGTGTCGAACTTCATCAATCCATGTGGATGTTGACGGTTTGGCAGTTTTATCAAATTTGTCCAAGTGGATTCGTAAACCTAGGAATGCCTCACAGTGGGAAACAGACAGGTATGAATTCTCAATGTGGCTGTTCAGTAGTGCCACAAATTTGATCAACTGTGTCTGAAGAGATGAATGGTCAATTGCACAAAAGTGAGTATAAACTCTGGTTCAAACTTCAACTTGAGACTCTCTGCTTTCTTTGAGAAGAGCTTCTTTTCTGCTGGCGATAGTTTGTGTGAAACCGTGACTGTGCATAACGGCAGTGCTTTGCACATCCTTTCAGGATCAAGAGACCTTTTACAACAGAGAATGATGAAACAGTTTTGAAGGACTTATTTTCATTGTTGTGACTGCATTGCTTAATTGTCGTTTGAGGTCATCCTGATAGTCTGCATTGCAATCCTCTAGCATTAAAAGCACAGGTTAACAGGCATTCTTGTCAACTTCTTGAACATTCTCCGTACCGTACGATCACGTTGCTTTCACAACTTATTTTTGCATCTGTCCTGTGTGCGGCATCTTTCTTCTGCGTGGTCGCGACGAATGAATTGCGCGGCCGCACACGCGCGCAGCTAAGAGGGAATATTATTGACAAGTGTACATGTAACCCCTCTCTCCCGGGTCCTCACCGCCACACCTTGTTCTCGTTCCGAGTGGGTCTCGAACCCAGGTCTCCGGCATGGGAGGCAGACGCACTAACAAGGAGGCTAAAGACAGCAGTCACTAGTGTCAGTCGCTTGTGCGTCTCTTGAGAGAGGTTTACCTGCAGAGCACCTACTCTCTGGCCTCCGTTACACTCACCCCCCTAAACCTCACTCCTATCCGGGTCACGGCACCAATGTAACCCCTCTCTCCCAGGTCCTCACCGCCACACCTCGTTCTGAGTGGCTCTCGAACCCAGGTCTCCGGCATGGGAGGCAGACGCACTAACAAGGAGGCTAAAGACAGCAGTCACTAGTGTCAGTCGCTTGTGCGTCTCTTGAGAGAGGTTTACCTGCAGAGCACCTACTCTCTGGCCTCCGTTACACTCACCCCCCTAAACCTCACTCCTATCCGGGTCACGGCACCAATGTAACCCCTCTCTCCCAGGTCCTCACCGCCACACCTCGTTCTGAGTGGCTCTCGAACCCAGGTCTCCGGCATGGGAAGTGGACGCACTAGCATTGTGAGCGGAGTGAGATACTCAGTCTACATTTCAATTTGCACACAATATACCTGTACATACATCTGTCTATTGTTATATACCTGTAGGCCTGCATACAACTGTCGATTTGTATAATTTTATTCCTTATTTACTTGTTCTATTTTTTATTTATTTTGTAGGCCTGCATACAACTGTCGATTTGTATAATTTTATTCCTTATTTACTTGTTCTATTTTTTATTTATTTTTATTTTTTATTATCTGTGTTTTTTTTGTTCTGTCACTGTCATTCTGTTACACTGTGGAAGCTTCTGTCATGAAAACAAATTCCTCGTATGTGTAAACATACCTGGCAATAAAGCTCATTCTGATTCTGATTCTGATTCTGATAATGCTCAGAATGCTTGTGGATTAAACATCTCTGATGACGTTCATCGCCATGGATTGATTTTATCGGGTTACAAGGAAAGGCCGGATATGGATTTAATTGCGAACTGTTAGTAGGCTACTGATTTTATGATTTATCATGCTAGCTACGGCATTCGAGTCCACACGCGTCCAGCTAGAAGTGACATCAACTAGAAGTGACAGCCTGGTGAATAATCTGCATTACAAAAAGAAAAAAAAATATTTAAAGGTTATTCACGATTACATATTGCTGCCAAGGTATCTAGTCTTTACAGTGCTTTGTTATATGGAGCTGTTTGGTAGATCGTGATCTATCTAATTCGTTTGTCTACACCGTAATTAAAATGCGTCAGACTTTAATGGACAGTAAAACAAAGGCAGAACACCGTATAACTCCAAGCCGGCACCGTAACTTCATATTGACGAACGGCTAAACAAAGTCAGAACGCCGTAACTCAGTTTGAGCGTTCCAAACAAAGTGAAAGAGCCGTAACTGGTGTTATACGGTGCTCTGCCTTGGTTTCTCCTGGGCTTTTCAAAGTTACGGTTGAGACGACTCATTATTTTCTCAGAAAAACAACAAAATTGACTCAAGATACTTATACACATGATAAATGATGTCTTGAATGTCCCAAAAATATCAATAACTCATTTTCGAAAAAAATCGAAAATGTCTTTTGTCTTTGCACGGCAGAACATTTCAAAGACAGAGTGTTGCTGGGTGTGTGGGGTCCAAAGTGATTTTGATGATGGTGCCCAGGAACCTGAATGATTCTACTGCAGCCACAGTGCTGTCCATGATGGTGAGTGGGGGGAGTGCAGGGGGGTTGAAGTCCATGATCATCTCCACTGTTTTGAGTGTGTTCAGCTCTAGGATGTTGTGACTGCACCAGACAGCCAGCTCTTTAACCTCCTGTCTGTAAGCAAACTCGTCTCTGTTGTGTATGAGGCCGATGATGGTAGTGTCATCTGCAAATTTCAGGAGCTTGACAGAAGGATCTTTTGCAGTGCATTCATTCATATACCGGGTGAAAAGCAGTGGGGAGAGCACATGTCCCTGAGGGGTGCCCGTGCTGATCGTGAGAGTCCTGGATGTGAGTTTACTCAGCCTCACTAGCTGTTGCCTGTCTGTCAGGAAGCTGGTGATCCACAGACAGATTGGGGAGGGCACGGTCAGCTGGGTCAGTTTGTCTGAGAGAAGGTCAAGCATGATGGTATTAAAGGCCGAACTGAAGTGTACAAACAAGATCCTTTCGTAAGTCCCAGGTCTATCAAGATGTTACAGAATATAATGCAGTCCCATGTTGACTGCATCATCCACAGAACTGTTTGCTCTGTAGGCAAACTGAAGAGGATCCAGCAAGGGTCCAGTGATGTCCTTCAGGTAGGCCAACACCAGTCTCTCAAATGACTTCATGACCACAGACATGAGAGCAACAGGTCTTTAGTCGTTAAGTCCAGTGATATTTGTTTTTTGGGGGGGACCGGAATGATAGTTGTGCGTTTGAAGCAACAGGGAACATCACACACAGCTCCAGTGATCTGTTGAAGATCTGTGTGAAGATGGGGGCCTGTTGGTCAGCGCAGACTTTTAAACAGGCAGATCAAACAAAATATGGCATACCATGTTACATTTTGAGAAGGATTTGTTTATAATAGTTTGTGTTTTGGATAGTTCACTACCCTGACAGCACATATCCTGATACATCACATCTAATGTCTGCTGTAACGACTGGACTGAGCAACACAATTATTTGTTATATTTAACAAATAATCTTTAAAACCCACTCTGTGAGTTCCATGGACTATCACCCAAAAGTGCTACTATCACCCCAGGAGGTGCTCAGTTACCCGGGCTACCATCTGATAAAATACTTTGCTTAAAAGTATGTGGAAAGATGTGCAATGGAACAAACCCTGTGAAAGGCAGACACAGGCCAATAGAACGGACCTTTCCATCACATAAACTCATAGACAAACCTTTCTCTAAGACAACATACATATTTCAGAACATTTTGTCTACTATTCACTTGAGACATGTACAATCATGTATGTAATCATATGTTATTTTATAGTGTTTGCCTATATATTGAATGTTTTATTATTACTTAATCAAGATTGCACATATGCCGTGCTTGGTATCCCTGAGCTCCAAATTATGTTACCTATTTGTTCATTTACATTACATTTAGCTAACTCTGTGACACATTCGTATTATAAGAATCTTGAAGATTCTTCTCTTGAACACCCAATCCAGTTTCATATGCAAAACACCATTCTAGAGACAAAATATCGTAAAAAAAAATTCCATCCAAAGGTACCATTCCTCATTGGCTCACTCCAGTCCTGAGGATGACATCCTCACACTTTAAAGATCACTGATCACCAGATGAGGGCGGTTAAAAAAAAATAGTAGAAAACTCACATTTTTAAAATTACAATTTTAAAAGCTATGCAATCTTTATTTGATAACCCTTCTGTGCTAGCTTCTTTTTGCTCAGACATGGTGCATTGGCTGATTTAAGATCAGAATGTCCACCCCATCCACCGTAAAAAAGAAATCCACTCTTCTCAATTTTAGATATTTTGACTTACAGTAGGACAAGCTTTAACCCAAGCCCTTCAGTATCATTAAAGGACACCTCATTGTCTGTAGGGGCTTTCACCGTAACAAGATTGCTCATCTCAGGGGCCAGTATTACATATATGAGGTAAAGTTGCTTTGTAATATTATCTGCGTTTCACTGTGTGGATGCTGGTAAACTGGTCATTAGAAGGCCAAATAAGTGCTTCTCATGTTAACTATGTTCTCTTCGCATGGCTTAACAGGTCCCATTTCCCATTTATAATTAGACTTATAAATAGATTTGTGTGAAACAACAGGTTTAAACATTCTATCCAAAGGTTAATTTATTTGATTCAAATTTATTTTGAATTGTGACAGGAATTGTGAATTGTGTTATTGACACTTCCCTGTTTAGCTTAGATGATTAGGGACAGTTTGAAATTCCACAATGAACAGTCATTGTTCTACATAGGTGATGACAGTTTGGATGGAAAACTAATTTATTATAAACAAAATTAAGGTTTACTGCAACAACAAACATTCATCATCATCGCAGTCTTGCTCAAATTGACCCATGAGGTTCACGGAGGAGCAGGTTTCACCCAGGCAGCAGATTCACTGTCCAAACAGGCTATCATGTCACCCAGAAGACCACCACTCTCAGGCCTCTCACTACTGCTGTGAGATTCTGCAAAAAAGAAAAAACAACCACTGGTTTGGTAAATACATTTCATTTTCAGGTACATAATGACTAGTCATCCTGTAATTTTCAAGATCTTACCAATTGTATGTTCAGTCAATTTCCTAATCACAGGGTTTGGGAAATCATAGATGCTATCAGTCACTTCTGTAAATGGAGAACAATTACAGCACACTGGGCTGAATATATGAACTTTTACAGTGTACATTTATAATGCGAGTCGGCGGAGACTTAGGCCCACCATGTTCTCCCACATTGGTTGACCATTTGGAAGGGGGAGTGTCATAGATGGCTTCTTCAGCAACTGCAATTAATCATTAGAAATCATCATCAGTCAATTATTGTTTAAACAGATTAAAGCAATATACAATAATTTTACCAATTAATCAGTATTATACAGTAGGCAAGGCAAACCTAAATGCAGACATGTGACCATACTATGTTAATATACCATATTATATATTTTAAAAGTATTCCCAGAAAAAAAAATCATTATACACACGTTTTAGAGATGGTAAAACATCGTAGTCACAGTCTGTCAGTAAAAACTCCTCAGTACTTTGCTCCATTTCATTGCCTGTGTGCAAACTGTCTTGTGTCTCATCAGCAACTGTGGACAATAATTGTAAGAATATACATGGACATCCATAAATGTATTTCAAATGTTCTTTTGCCTGGGAAGTTTCCCAGACACAAGACTGACAAGGATATTTATCTGCTAAAAGGAATAACTTAAAGCGATGGTTCACCCAAAAATTAAAACTGTCCTATTTATGTTATTCCAAACCCATAAGACTTTCATTCGTCTTCAAAGCACAAATAATCTTTTAATGAAACATAGAGATTTCTGTCCCTCCATTGAAAGTCCATTACACCAAAATGTTGACACCTCAAAAAGTTCACAAAGTGATTGTTATTGAACACTTATCTGTTTGTAATTTATCAATATGACTGAACTGAATGACACCATCGGATGAGAACAAAACTTGAACTGAACTAAACAGGATGATGGCGCTATTGTTTTCCGTAGAGCTGCTTCACAGCTGAATCGCTTCCTGCAACTTCAACACTGTTACTGAACTGAACGGAATCAGTATTGAACTAACTACATTATTGCCTACTGTACTGTAGAAATGCCTATTTCTGAGCGATTAACTTCACACTGTTACTGATCTGAACGAACTTGAGATAAATAAGGACACTACTGTCTTTTAGAGCTGCTTTTAGCAGAATCTGTATTACTATTTCCTGTTTATCTATGTGAAGCTGTTTTAATGCAATCTGTATTGTATATAAAGTGCTACAAAAATAAAGGTGACTTGACCTGACTTAAGACTGACAGTTCTGTTAATGGTATTACAGAAAATAATTAAAAGTCAATGGGAGGTAGAACTGGAGAAAGTCGCATCCCAAATGTGGGACGTACCAGCGAAGGACTGGAATGACTCTTGATCAAGGCTGTCCACTGAAGTGCTGCTGGTCTCATTATTTGATTCTTCACACCGGCTAGACCGAATTTCAGGGTTGTTATCTGGCACCAGCTCCCTAATCTCAATAACACACAAAACACATTCAGAGCATTATAAATCTCATACAAAAACAACCACTGACGAGAAGTGTCATAAAGAGCAGTGGTACCCATCGGTGAGAGATCCAGATCTGTCTGGGCCATTCAGCAGCATGGCTTTCCACAGCTGCTCCATCCACTCCTGCCTGACATCAGCTGTATCTGCAGCCTGGTAGTACAAAGTTCTCAGATGTTTATGGGCAAAAGGGGCATAAAGAGAGTATTCATAATTCTTTCAGTCACAATAAGTGCAATCCACGTTCCTTTTTGAAACTATGACAGTCCTGCCTTGGTCTCAACAAAGTAACATTGTTCACAAGTGGTTATTGGGAGACCACATCCTCAAACACAGATTACAGACACTCTCTTGATCAACGTGAAAACTCGCCAGCATTTTCTTCTTCCCATTTTTCATTGTGATCTCAAACAGATAGCGATTGTTCTCCGATCTGCCGACCTCCCGCACAGACTGAACCTGTTAAGCCATGTGAAGAGAACATGTAGTTAACATGAGAAGCACTTATTTGGCCTTCTAATGACCAGTTTACCAGCATCCAGACAATGAAACAAGATAACATTACAAACCGACTTTACCTCATATATGTAATACTGGCCCCTGAGGTCTAACTGTTGGAGTTCAAGAGAAACAGTGGATTAATAATCATCGCAACAAGAGCCTTTGGCAAAATAACATTCAATTGTATTTTTAATTGAATGCAATGGTCCTCAACAGATGGGCCACCATTTTTTAAATCTTAAACACATTGCAAAAAAATTGTTATATCTTCAAGCAGTCTGACATCAAAAGTCCAAAATGCACCATAAAAATTATAATATTAAATCAAACACTTGAATACTTACAGCACTCCCGTGTTTTTTAGTGTAGAAAAAGAGAGTTGTATTGTAAAGCCTGAACCAGTAAGTCACCCACCGAAGCCTCTGAGGAAAATACATTGAACAACCACTGAGCAGAGATTTCCTTAGGTGTATATATTATGTAATAATTGTATAAATTCTGCAATAAAATGGGAGAACAAAGTATTCTGCAACAACTACTTTTAAAATTAAGTATTTTAAGTATCCAGCAGCAACTATTTTTGACTCCGTCTAAAACTGAAATGATTCCTGCAAATAACAGACATGAAACACTAGCAATATGTACATTATGTTCATACCATTTTATCTTTCCGTTTCTTCAGAAAGCCCTGGCAGAGCGGAGCCGGCACTACTCCTCCAGTCGACATGCTCATGCTCTTTGTACTCTGAAAGTGTTCACACTTCACCATAAACATAAATCAACATGACGACTTCCCCCTGAAACTGTCACATCCTCACTTCTGATCTTTGTATAATAAAGAGATGCTGTTCTTAGTCAAATGCCAAAATATGTGGGAGGTTCCTTTTAATTTGCTTTGCAGTTCTCAGTTTTATTCAATTTATGCTCAATTGATTTCCCATTATTGCAAAGACTGCAAAATATGGGCACACACACACACAAAAAAAAAAACCTTATGAAGAAAAACTCGAGTAAGCACAGTGTCTCAGAAACAAACACAACAAGACAGATTTATTCACACCATTATTTATTGTAAATGTCTGAAAACCCACAGGTGCAACAATCCCGTGATTTTGAACAGGGAAACTGCATTGAAAGTTACATATGCATAACATCTGAAACATTAGAACAAACATGACGTTGTCTCTACATGATTGTTAGCTGGGAAGAATTCATATAGTCTTTATAATGTAGCAAGCAGGTCCTTATTAGTCTGGTTTGGAATAAACCGATTTGCGCCATCTCATTACTGAACAATGTTTTTTCCTGTGCATAACGGGTAGAAAAGAAAAGAAAAACAAACATAACTTACTAAAATAAAAACCAAATATTGCATAAAAGAATCCATAGTAACATGCCTGTTTCAAGCAATGCCAAAAAGACAGAGATAAGGCTAATAAATTAACATAACTGAGATGTGCCAAGAGTAAAATGACCTTTACTTGTGAGAAATGGCTTTGTTTCGGTGCTTCTCTAACAAGCACAAGAGTGTCTCTATGTGATACAGTTCAAATATAGTTTGTTCACTACCTAGAGACAATCTTAAAGAGTGTCCAGTAATATATACATACAGATATAAACATAGTGTTCAGTCACCCATCAGTAAACCCTCAAGTTCTCCTGTCTCTTTTCAATATAGGTCACACCAATTAATACTGACCTGAGGAAAACATCAGTGTGCATAAATTAAAAACCTCATGTCGGAACAGCAGAGGACACGATTACTGTAGATGTTCTGTTCCACCACACGGCTGATGAGGCGAGTTCCTATAACACTTGGTTCGGGAAAGGCAGTTTTAAATATACAAAATGTAACTATTACTAGGAATCTTCTCTCCTAAATGAAATAAGGATGGAATGAGGGATCATGGGTTTTGTAGTTTCTCATAGGGCCAGGGTCGCTGTAACATGCCGGATGCACTGATCACCGCTGCTTCAGGAGAGCTTTGTACATGGCGAAGCCAAGAACAGCAAACACGGTGGCACCGACGCTCGCCCTCAGCCAAAACGTAGAGTTTTTCAGGTCAGCTTGGGTCACATGTCTGTAAAAGAGCAAAAGTGAGAGGAAAAAGGGGACGTTTGTTAATAAAACAAATGAGGGTGCTCATAAGGTTTGTGAGATGACAAACGACAAAATGTCTAAATACATCGTGCTATAAAAAAAAAAGGATTTTCAATTAACATCCCTAAATCACCAAATAAATACCATTATTTGGAAGCACTATCGCTCCCCAATTCTCATTTTCATAATGCAAAAACAAATTACAGTAGAGTAAAAAACGCATTAATAATGATGCAATAATCAATAATGATACATTACAAATATGCAACTATCAATAATGATGCATTGCTAAAACTAAAGTATGTTTCACTGCTTAAAAAAAAAAAAAAAAAAAGAAAGTAATATTGAAAAAAAAAAAATTCACAGGCAAAATGCAAAATAACTAAACAAAAATCCTTCAAAAGGTAAGTAAATAGGCTACAAGTACATAATTATTATTTTATATGTGTATTATTTATTTTTTGGAGGGGGATTTGAGGTGAAATGTGACCTGGATAGGTTTTATGAAATTTACCCTGACAGACAATTATTTGAGCATATAATAGTTTACTTAGTAAAAATGTATTTTGTTTTGCCTATTGGACATCCCATGATATACACAGAGAGAGAATCTGCTGAAATGGGGAAAGAGGCAGCATGGGAAAGCATGAGAGAGCCAGCTAATGTTTTCAGGGGCTGAACATATTTAAAAGCACACCGTTCAGATGATAAAGAGGATGTCTCTAGTGAAACTAAACCCACCCAACACAAATCCAGAGAGTTTAATTGGCTTCAAAAAGCTCAACACCGCACATCCAAACTCGAGGCTGAGACACAAAACTTCAAAGGTTTATGAAAGCAAAGTTTTTGTGCGGGTGTGAAACCTATGAAAATACACAGCTGAAAAAAAGCCCAAAGCAACAAAGGTGGCATTCACAAAGCAAGAAATAAGTTCATATTGAGCAATTGCCACAGATCAGATTAGGTAACAGACGTTTGCAGACACCTTAAGGATGTGGTGAGAAAAATAAACGTAAAGAAGAATTTATTTAATTAAACCAGTCAAGGAGAATCCTTCTTTGAACTTAAAATCCCCATTTAAATTGTGGCACCTTGTACTCCAGTAAGCTGGGCCTTTACCTGTTACACACGGGCACAAACAGGTCGACAGACTCCATGTAGACCGAGTCCTTTACAAAGCTGACTGCATGAACCTGATGGGTGAGGCTGGACTCCTCATCAGCCAATAGAAACGTGCCCACATCTTGTATAAAAGGTCTCAACCTTATGCACACATGTGCACAAAGCATGGCAGTTCAACAACCGCACACCCGACAGGACCACCCCAATGTACCCCACTGCTCACCACATGCTGTAAACATACACACTCGTACACACCAGCTTATTAAAGCAGCTCTATGTAACTTTTGGTGCTCTAGCGTTTAATAAACAGAACTGCACACATCCCGCAGAAGAACATTCCAACCGGAGCTACTTCTCCAAGTTTATGTCTATGGCGATTCACGCAGGTATGTGTTACTCCGCAGCGGTGACGACCCGACCAGGCTACAATAGTCCAAATATAAAGTACTTATTAAAAGTGTACCATAGTGATTTGGAATAAGACAAAAACACGATTTGGAAGATGAATTCATGATGTACTCGCTCATTATATACATTTTGCTAATTTTGAAAACAGAAAAAGTTACATAGTACTGCTTTAATGAGAAATAGCAGCTTTGTCACTGGGGAAAAAAGTGAATTCTGATTGCTTCATCTTCATATAAAAAAAACTGGTTATTTAGTGGTTTTAAAGTATATCAAACAAATTTGTTATACTTTATTTTTTTAATAAATACTTAATATTTCGGGAGAACTTGCACAATTGGTGGCTGACTAAATACTTTTTTTCCCCACTGTATATATACACACACAGTATATGATTTTTAAAATGTCATATATTTTACATTTTGCTATAATTAACAACCTGAATATTAAGATGATACACTTCTTAAACAGTAGACCGACTATAAAATGGTTGGCTAAATTACATAGACAAGAACAAAACATGAAATACTATCCATCAAAGCACCAAACAATAATGGGAAGAGAAGCTTTTGTTTTAGATGAAACACTATACTAGCAGCAACAGGTTAGACATGTTAGTCATTCAAACACAGACACAATCCAAAATAAACTAGGCCGTTTAGATGTCACATCACTGCATATGACCAGTTATTCCCGAGGAAGCTCTCTAAACTATTGCTGAGAAACAGGAGATGGTTAGAGAGGGAGGAACAGACGGGGAGACTGCTAACATGATGTAAAGAGATGCAAAGCAAAGACGAAAAGGGCGAGCCAAACAATTGAAAAGGAACACCTACGGAGGGACAGAACAAAACAAATTCACAAGATTAAATTCAATAGATAGATTTAAATTAAAAAAATTATACATAAATATATATATTAATTTAACAAAAAATTACGTGCACCATGAGAATGAGATGAAAAACTAAGGGGTGTAAGAAAGGCTTTAAAGAAAATGTGATATAAAATAAAAGTCTGAATTAACATTATTGGTCACTTATTCTTTTCTATGGGAATAAGAAAAAGGAAATCATTCAACTAACACCTGTGCATTCTTCTGGTGTTACATTTTATAAGCAGTAAAAAAGATTAGAAGATCTACCAAATCTAAGAGATCAACTGCTCAGTATTAAAAAAAGACTCGGGAAGAAACACAACCAAAAAGGAAGTGTTCATATGAACCATGCGACCACATTTGTGACTGGAGCAAGGATGAGTGCATTAGTGCAGATTTACTGCTTGCATATTCACTTCAACTCACTACAAAAAAAGGTTAACATCATCACAACATGAGGACAAACGCAAATCTGTCTTATTCCGTCTAAAATCAAAAGGATACCTTAATAAACATATTATGCTTTTAATGTTTATGGCATGTTTGAGAACAAACATATCCATTTGAAGGTATTAAATAAACAATTCTTCTAAGAAATGCTGCATGAGTCTGAATGAGAGTATGCTTAAACACAAAAGGACAACAATATATTGAACTAGAGATGGAAATCAAAAGGAATTTAATGATTTTGATACCGATTCCACTATATGATTCTACTTTTGAGGAAGCATCATCCAGCCTCACAAAAAGAACTGTTTTCTATTGTAATAGATCCATTTTATTTTGAATTTATTCCTAAATCTGAATTTTCAGCATCCATTAGTCTTCAGAGTCACATGATCCTTATCTTTAAATATAGGTCGTCATATGAATAATGACTAATTACACTGACAAGGTCTAACAAGCCTTGAGTAAACAATAACGAACAGAATGTTTGGATTAAAAAATATATATAGTTTAGTGAAGAACCACTCTAACTGACTCAGTGAATGAGTTTAGCCAATTCAAGCCAGTCTTCTTGACTGAATTATTCAAAAGAATCACTCATAAGAGTCTTTTTTTGTTTGTTTAGTGTCTTTCAGCATTAGCAGAGGAATTCAGGCATTCAACAACAGTTAACAGAACCAAATGTAACTAAAATCATTGGTTTCTAGTATTTTTCAAAAATGATCCCCATCTCTAGTTTTAAGCAATCTCAAGCACATAAGCAAGATTTAGTCGGCACTTTGCAGACTGGGTTAAGAAACAACTGCTAAGATGCATGGGAGGCTGAAGCAGAATTTAACTAAAGTGCGCTAACATGCCTCATATGCATTACTGAGACTTAAAAAGCAAATGGACTCAAATACAATGCAAATCATCAAAAGCTGCTAGAATACCATATGTTTGGGCTTTGTGTGGATGAAATGAGTCAATGTGAGCATCTGGTCAGTCTACTTAGAGACATCTATGAAAATTTTGATTTATGATCAATTTGAACTTTTAAAATATCATAGCAGTCAGCGTTTTAAAATATAGCCAGAACATTTCCCAACATCTCTCTGTGGATATGCAATGTAAACCTGTCAGGCCAACAGCAAGTAGGAGAGAAGGTGTGTTAAGAAGCCAAGGTTAGAGAGATCACCCTGCAGAGAGGGTGCATGGGGGGATATATAGGGCTATACTCAGAGACCTGTTCAGAACAGCACTGTAGAGTTTGGCCTTTACCGAGCGCACCAGCTCAGAGTTCAGGAGGTTGTGACAGATGCAATAGGTGCACCTGTTGCAGCTGCACATGCAGCGTAACTTGGCGTGGCTGCAGAAACACACACAGACAGGAAGAGTCAGTATATCATATGACAGTTCCAGGAGAGCTGGATCCCAAAGTTGTTTCTCTGCTTGGGCTTGGAGATGGAGGAGTGCAGGGAGGAAAGCACAGCAAATGTAATATATGAAAAAAAACTATTCTGTTGCTGTTGAGGAGAGAATCGTGGGAAAAACCGTCTATCTACAGACACGTTATGCAAAAGGAAAGAACGGGAAAATAAAGTACGCTGGTAAGCCATGAAACATCACAAGTGAAACACGTAAAAGAAACTATTCCTACAACCTAGCAAAAACTCAAGCAAAAAGCTTGAATAGGGCTGCACGATTAATCCAAGTAAAACCTAAATCGTGATATGATTTTATGCAATTATCAAATCACGAATTTAATTAGTTGTGCTGAGTGTTTCAATGTGAAACATGCCACTATGCTCTTTTACTCGCAAGCAGCTTGTGATCTGTTGTTTTCAATGTCTCGTAGCAGCTCAGGTCACAGTAAATGCTGCTTATCACAATCTCTGCATGTTCTGAGTTTTTGGTTGCTTACAATGTGCATTTGAGAATCAATGATCTTCCCAAACTGGTCATGAGAAGCGCTTATAAATCAGCTGATGTCAACAAATAAGTAGTTTAAGGAACAGTTCGCCCAAAATGAAAATGGCCAAACAGTTGCTGGTCCCCACTGACTTCCATAGTAAGGGTGTACTCGCACTGGGCACAGTTGCCTTGAACCGAGCCAGAGCGCGATTATCCCCCCTCCCCACTCCCCCGCTGGCCTGCACTCACACTTGCACTAAACTTTCCGGGCCGGAGCACGCTTGCATCATGTATGAGATAACGGAGAAAACCACTTTCACTAATATTCTGCTGAATAATTAATAATAATTCATTTATAATTTATGTTGTGCATTGATTTTCACTTGTATGTATCAGAGAATTATTACGGAGGCAGCTGACGTTAATTAAATAATTTGCAGCTTTACTCGCAAACTACATTTCCTGTTCATCAATAAGGTGAGAATCAGAGCCATTATAAACCTAAATATACTCGATTGAATTCAATTAACTGAAAAGTGTAGTGTAGTAGTAGTAATAGAATATGTTTGCGGTCGTAATGATGACATTAGCGCACACAAAACAGTATATGTTCCGTGCTCTGGCACGGTTAGCGCTCACACTGCATGAGTACCGTGCCCGAGCGCGGCACAGAACGCTCACACTAGTCAAACGAACCGGGCTTTGGGGTTCAAAACACCTAGTGTGAGTACACCCTAAGAAAAAAAAAAACACTATGGAAGTCAAGGGGACCAGTGACTGTTTGGTAACCCACATTCTTCAAAATATGTTAATTTGTGTTCACAGGTTTGGATCAACCTAAGGGTGAGTAATGGCGCTTTTCCACTGCGTGGTACGACTCGGCTCGGTACGGCACGGCTCGGTTCGTGTTTCCACTGCAGTTCAGTACCGCTTTAGAATGGGCGGGATTATTCACATGTCGTTATAGTTGCGCCGCCTCTACTGCCGCGACTCCTAAAAAACTTTTTCATTCCGCGTCGCCCCATCAAGCTCTCGCTGGATCCGCTCCTCTGCTATCAACGAGAGGAACGTCTTTACTTCCTCAACCGGGGGAACAGCCACTTTTTGGTTGTTAAAAAAAGGTGTGCTCGTTCAAAACAGTTGCGTTCGATCCTTCACTGGCTGTGCTGATTTAAATCTAGCGGTTCTTTTGTGTTTGTGTCGCAAGTTCAGTGACACAGGTAGTGACGATTCTCTCTGGCCAATCTGTGATCAGCAGAGTTTACACGTCACGTTTTGGTAACGGTACGGTACGCTTGGAACCCCAACCGAGGTGGTACTAAAAAAAGTACCAGGTACCAGGTACTATACCCAGTGGAAAACCCCCCAAAAGTGAACCGTACCGAGCCGTACTGTGCTGTACCATGCAGTGGAAAATCGCCATAAATGAAGGTGAACTATCCCTTTAAGGGCTCCCTGCAGTTTTCCACCAAAATAAAAGCTCATTGGTTTAACATTTAAAAACAAGAGATTAAAACAGCCATAAATATCGATATGGTAATTTTACAGATGTACTTTTACAGATGTCCTGTAAAATTATTATTATTGTTATTATTGTTGTATTGAAATGTCAATTAAAGCTTTGGGCCAAACTGTGCAGCCCTACACAAAAAATAAAAATAAATAAATAAAAAAAAAAACATGCCTAACTTGGAACGTTTTATTGAAGAAAAGAAAAGAAAATTCAAATTAAAGTTGCTTCCTAAGAATACACTAACAATACAATGGTCCAGACCATTAAGCAGGCGTTTTCACACATACACCCTTTTCCGTAAAAATAATGCAATTTTTTTATGCAAACCAGAAATTGTTATGCACTATATTAAAAGACCACAGAACAAATGATACTTGAATGTCTCTGAAACCGAACCAATGAAAGATCAGCTTTTCAAGATACTGCATTAAAAACATACTGTAGCTAGCAGCTACTATGATTCCTAACAGCTTTAAAAGCACAAAAGGAGACAATAAGACAAAAAATTGACAATAACAATAGGCAAACAAAAGAGGGAGAGTCAGAGGAGCCAATCATGATCTAACAGGAGAAGCAGACAGTGGGGCAGATGGGTCAGGTTGAAGAAGGTGCTGTATACTCACGGATACATGGCCATAGTGGTGAGTTTGGTATAGATGTCTTTGCTGGGTGCTTCGTCTGTGTTGCAGGTGAACAGCTGTGGCGGGTGAAGCTTGTGTTTCCGACAGAAATCCAGCGGGGACAGACTGTAGTACTGACGGGCTTCATGCAGGTCTGACTTGGCAGCAATAATCACACAGGGTGTCTTGCTGTCCAAGAAGTGTTTCTGTAAAAAAACATGATAATGTAAAACCCACAACCAGTGTAACAGCACATAAGTGGAGTTATTTTTTGTGTTTTTACTGAGCTTAAAAAGAACCCAAACAAAACCACAATTTTTTTCTGTTCATTAGTGACTTTTGACCCATTGAGCTTGAACTGATTCACAATAAATTGACAAACAAGCAAACGAAAATGTTCTTTTTCAAATAAATGCTGTTCTTTTGAATGTTCTATTCAAATAATTTTTTTTATTTAATCACAGAAATATGAGGCAGCACAATTTATTTCAACATTCATAAGAATGTTTTATGTTTAATGTTTCTTGAGCCGGAAATAAGTATATTAGGATGATTTCTGAAGGATCATGTGACACTGAAGACTGGAGTAATGATGCTGAAATTTCAACTTTGTATCACAGCAATTAATAACGTTTTAAAATGCATTAAAATAGAAAACAGTTGTTTTCAATTGTAATAACATTTCACAGCATTACTGTTTTTCTGTATTTTTGATCAAAGAAATGCAGCTTTGGTGAGCATAAGAGACTTCTTTCAAAAACATTCAAAAATCTTTCCTACCCCGAACATTTGAATATAGCTAAGACAATTAGCTTAATAAAGCAGAATTATAATAATTACTTTTTCTTATCAATGTGACATTTAATAAAGAACAAATAATTGCATAACCAGGACAAGTAGACGAGGAAATATGCTACATGCTAAACTAGAGCCCCAAGCTAGTATCAAACTGACTTAAGTCTTGCCAATAAATATACTAATATATATATATATAAAAAATAATATATAAATATGCTGACCTTGTACACTTTAGCACAATATTCAAAAGAACCCGGGTTACTGATGTCATACACCAAGCAAACAACATCACAAGCCAGATCAGCCTCAGAAAGGAACTCAAAGTCCGGCAGCACCTTGTGCAGCTGAGAAAGAGAGAAAAACAATCAGCACTGGCCAGACATGAAGTGGACAAAGCAACAGAACTTTGACTTACAAGCAGATATTTCTCTTGTCCATAAACATAAGTGGTGCTGATGGCATAGTAAGACTTGCGGTCTTCTCTTATCCTCTTCTGACGCTGCAATATGAAAAAGGAGAGAGTCCAATTCAGTCAAAGTCAAAACACTAGATGCTCCTGTAAGGCATTTGAACTCACCGCAAGGTTCCTGCCAAGGAAAGCCTGCAGAAAGCCACTTTTACCGCTGCCTCGCACCCCTAGGACATTACAGCGGAAAACACTGCGCTGGGTCTGTTTCTTCTGCAGGTCGATGCGCTTATTCCTTGTGACTGCACAAGAAAGGACACATTAATGATTTCTAAATCAGCCTCAAGTATGAATGAATGAATCAAGATGTATACTAAAACACTCTTACTTGTGATAGCGGCTGCCTGTGACTCCTGTTCTTGTATAATAGAGTAACCAAGATAACCCAGGTACTCTAAACATCGCTGCACATCTAGGTATGTTGTTAGCCTGAGATGGAAATAAGTCAAGTTTAAGTCATTCAGTCGAACGAACACAAATATCAAAAAGTTCATGGTTTCCATCTATTTCCACTTTCAAGTACTGTAGGATGAAGGCGGCACTCACGTCCACTGAGAAAGGTAGCCTTGGTAAGTGATCCAGCCCTGCTCATTGGTGCAGACTGTGTTGTTGACATCAGGACCCCAGGGCATGTAGGGAAAGACCTTGAACAAATCCTTCAGCTCATCTGGAGAAAGGGCACAGTCTCGATCCTAATACACAAACAATTTGGGGCGAGAGAAAAAAAGTATAGATTCATTCAATAGTGCATTCTTGGCAGTCAGTTCTTGTGTTCATGAACAATTTTTGTAGTTCTTCCTACATGGTTAGCTTTCATTTTTGCATCGTGTCTTGCTATTTTTTCTTAAGCCACCTTTTAAAAATGCCTGTGAATGGCCCCTGACATGTCCTTCTACAAGGAGGTGTCGTAAAACACATCCTTGCATTATGAAAGTAAACAAAAAGCCAGTTGGTTATTAATACAGCAGGTTCAATCATCTTAATTCATGCTCTGACTGAAGTCTGGGAAACTCAATGGTACTTGGCTGAGCTCACATTGTCATTCTTATCAAAGACACTCTGGAGGAAGAGGTAGGCGTTGTGGTTCAGCTCTGTGGTGCAGTCTGGAGGTATTTTTAAGCTAGAAAAACAAACAGAGGTTAGAAATTCTTCTGAAGTAATTAGAAAACCACAATTTGAATTTGTGTGTTTCTTTGCAAAACAGGACAACGCAACAGATCTACAAAACATGTGATCCAACCAGAGATGAGCTACTTGATGTGACATGATCAATGTAAATTTGAAGTACTGGCTCTGGGGTGGGACTCACAGTGGAAACAGGTATTCTTGGGTCAGCTCCAGGTCATCATCATAACCAAACCTCCTGAGCACAGTCCATGTGGTCTCATGCCTTCCTCTCTGAATAAAAAGTGTATGGAGGAACAGGAAACCTAGAAAACAGAGAACACATCTCAGACACAACAGAACCTGATAAATGAAGGAATATGAGAAATTCACATTTGTGTGGAGAGGCTCTGCAAGGAGGAATGGCAGAGGATTCCCAAATCCAGGTGTGAAAAACTTGTTGCCTCTTTCCCAAAAAGACTCATGGCTGTATTCGATCAAAAGGGTGCTTCTACTAAATACTGAGCAAAGGGTCTGAATACTTAGGACCATGTGATATTTCAGTTTTTCTTTTTTAATAAATCTGCAAAAATGTCAACAATTCTGTGTTTTTCTGTCAATATGGTGTGCTGTGTGTACATTAATGAGGAAAAAAAATGAACTTAAATGATTTTAGCAAATGGCTGCAATATAACAAAGAGTGAAAAATTTAAGGGGGTCTGAATACTTTCCGTACCCACTGTATATATATATATTTTTTTTTAAACAATCTGATGGCAATGGGAAGCCAAATATCACTGTATAACTGTGATATAAAAAGCCACTGACGTTTGTCTTTTTACTCAACTCACCCTTCAGTGTGAGGCCATTGTCTTTTACCCCATCCGACATATTTTTCCGCACAACATTCTTCACGTCCTCCAGGGCTTGAGGTGCCAGGGGTATGTTAAAACAAGTTCTCTGCAAGGCAAAATCAACAATCATCAACAAAGTTGCTTGAGGAAATATGACACTCTCATTAAGGTGCAGTTTGTGTAAACAACCTCTCCTGTCATTTATTTAAGGAAGTATTAAAATGCCACAGCAATAGAGCACAAAGTTCTGAAGAAAACTGCTCTCACCTGGAAGAAATTAAGCTCATTATCGTTTAGAATGCCATCATTGTCCAGGTCTGATATTTTGAAAATGCGAGTAAGTGCTTTGATGCAAGAAGGCTTCATCTGGAGAATAAACAGAAACTCATTACTACAAAATACATCACTGATCATTTGAATATTTTGATGATGTTCTTTGTCATTTAAAGTGGTCGGATTAACAGGCCCAGGAGTCCAACTAAAGTAATATTTTACCTCTTTCTCTTCTGGAGAGTACAGTGGTCCTGTCGGATGTAGAACAGCCTTCTGGGCATAGTAGAACAACTCAGAGATATTTTTCAGGTTTTTGGCTGAACACTAAGAATGAATAAAGTAATTTCATCAGAAAAGAACATTATGATTTACTGTATGTCTTCCATATATTAAAAAAAAATAAATCCAACAAAAGTACAGCATTCTTATTTCTATTACTTTTCATCTGCTTTTATTATAATCAACACTTTTGATTTAAAAAGGCTTAATTTTAATGAATATGATATTTAGAAAAATGTTGGTACTTTGTTGTTTTGGTGTCAGACAGGGGTCTTTAAAAGACATTTTAAGCCTGATCTACAAGAACATGCCTATAAAATATCACAGTAAAATATTTACATACTTTATTATGTTTACATTGTAAAGCCATTCAAATAATTGCTTTATAAATTATGTACAAAGGCAAATACTTGCATGAGAGCTCGGTCTTTCCTTTTAGACTGAAACCAATGTCTCTAGTTAAGCAGGAATGAGCAACAGACACATGACCCAAAGGGTGATGTCCCTCTCCTCCGTGACACTACTGCCCCTCTGCACACACTCAGTCTCACAGCCTCTGAGAGGCATGCACAGCACGCCGTCACCTACATTTAGATCAGTGCTGACTGAGTGTATCTCTCACCTCCACACAAGTCTCAATCTCAGAGTATTGGTTCATGATGGGCAGGATGGTCTCCATGCTGCTGTGCTCCACCAGGTCAGATTTATTCCCCACCAGGATCAATGGTACTCTGTGACAAGACAATAGCACTAAAACATTTAATAGCTTCAGACACAATGAAAAAAAAGAAAAGAAAGACAAAAAAAGAAAGAAAAAAACCCACGGTAAAACACTAGAGAAATGTCATTAGTGTTCCTCAGGAAACGGACATATGAGAACATACAAGTATTACATTACAAGTACATAGATTATGGATTCTTTTTATATAATTATCAAAATAATTTTATAATCTATATTTTTTAAAGCAGAAGGGCTATCTTCATGGCAAGAACAAAGTAAATAAAACTCAAAAATAAATAAAAAACTAAAGTTTATACTATGCAGTGAGTACATGGAAACATTGTTACTGTTTTTTGATATTTGCTGAACTGACACTAACAACCTGTCAAACAGTTATATACATTTATTTATTTAGCAGACGTTTAATCAATATTTGCATAGTTATATTGTCAGAGCTCGACAATAAGAATGGCCCAAATGGCCAAGGGCCAGTGTGAAAGACACTCACGATATAACTGATGATTCTGTTGCATTTAATTGTGCTATTGCTGGTAATTTATTCTTTCATTATTATTTTACCATTTCATTACTGACTGTTTACTTGTCTTAAATAATGTTTGTATTATATATATATATA
>NW_015505309.1:262992-271638 GCF_001515645.1 Sinocyclocheilus grahami | reverse complement strand
ATATATATATATATATATACACATACATACATACATACATACATACATACATACACATATACATAAGTATTTATTTTTTAACGCCATGTCAGCAGCTTCATGGTGAAAACAGAATAAATAAAGGTCATCAAATTAACAAAAGGCTATGTAAGACATTTAAGGTGAATCAAATAATGTTTCAAATTTATATTAGTTAGAGTTAGACTAGCATTTTTTGCTGCATCAATTTAAATCAAGAATTGTGGCGGGGGCCAGTAAAAAATTTGGCAGGGCAAGTAAAAATCTGAACCACCGGCCTGACTGGGCCAGTAGAAGAAATCCTTAGCATTGAGCCCTGATTATGCAAATATAATTATGCAAAAATACATTGTATCTCATTTTTGTTGTACATGACATCTCAACACTACTTCAAGAGACCCGAGGTCTCCAAGAACCTGGCAGGATGTCACACACCTGCTGTCCTTATCTGTTCTGTCATTGATGAGGGGAATCCAATGACTCGTCACCTACAGGAAGCCAATGTGATGAGAGACAGCAGAAGCACAAGTAAAATTACATTATACAACCAAACAACTATCAGAAGTTATATAGCAAGGCATGTATTTTGATCGGTAGCTACAGAAAAGCTGTTGCATTCTCATCGTTGCAACTCTAACGTGATCAAAATAAAACCCGAACAAGTACTTTGTCGTGGATCATTGATCCTGCTGTTATATGTAATAGCGCAGGCCTCTGTAGGGCAAAACGGACGGATCAACTTCTGTCAGTGTCAGCCCGAATAAAACCTCTGCTCACAGCGCTTTAACACACAGAGGTGATTCATGCCATCGAGACTAAGCGACTCCGCATATATGAAAGCACTGCTTGCTTTCTTCAGATTCACTTCATGACATTTCTGGGTTCACATTTCAAGCTCACGCCTGAAACGGCTGACCTACAATAACCGGTAACTACGGAACGCAGCTACGGACAACCGCGAATTTCCTTACGCTGGCATGTTCTGTTTACAGTTCGCAGTTATGTTATACCGCCTCCTGTAGGACTGGAGAAGAAAAGCGTGTCAATTATGCAATAAGAAACGAAACCATTTTATAACAGTGAGACATTTTTTTATTAAAATATATTTGACAAAACTTTCAGGCAAACAAAAAACAAACACAAATATTAAACACATGAAGAAGCTTAAGTTGTTTTACAAATTAACTCCGCGATGTAATGTGCTTGACAGAAACCGAAACGTGTCATAGATTAAAAGGCCTAGGCTTGTTTTATTAATTTTTTCCTTTTTATTCGAAATATTCCCAAACGTGTGAACTAAGCTATATCATGAAATATCTCGATTCTACAATATGTATAAGTAAATGCATTTTGCACCTTAATAGATTATGTCAGTTGACCCATAATGGGCGATGGGCAAAGTAGCATAATAGTAAAACCCCGTCTTTTTACTAAGTACCAGATATGGGTGTCATTCCATAAAATATCTTTAATACGACTGACTTTGTATTTAATGTGAATTTAATAAAAACATTGTACGTTACTAATGATAACATTTTCATTGCACAGAAAGAGAGGAAAGAACATTTACATGATCAAAAACATTATCACTGACTTCAGTCTAGCCAGAGTTCAGACGATCTCAAAAACTCCCATTATAATCACTGAAGCCATTTACACTGTGAAATTAATATCTTACTTACATTCCTATGCACATCTGCACTTTATTGTATATGATGAGAGAATTCGCGAGAGAGCAGAGAATTCTCGCGCACTGAACAAAACTCCTGCAGTTTCAGCGATGACTCATCTGGACACCTCTGATTGGCCATTGCATTCATAAGCTCAACAGAATCGAGTGTGATTGGTTTTAATGCGCAGCGCTGTAAAAACGTGTCTGTCTTTTCTGTCTCTGCGCAGCAGCTGATGAGGTTTTACTTTTTCCCATTACTGTCCCCCACAGGACAAACTGCGCATTGAACCCAAAATAGTTTGGTGTAAAATGATTTCCAACCATATATTTGCGGTGTGACTAGACTTTTTTGCTCCATTTGTAAAAGTTTGTCTCTGCTGAACAACATTAACAAAAAAGCATCAAACTGTTTTGCTGGTCTTAGCTGATTTAAGATGGTTTCCCAGCCTTTAAGCTCCAAATTGTCCAATAATATAATATAATCGTAATCTAGCTATATGAACATAATGCTAAAGTTATCAGTTAGTGAAAAAAATGACATGCACCACGCTAGCAACAAAAAGAACAACCGAAGATATGGGTAAATAAAAACCGGCCAAATGTCAGTTTATGAAACCCAGGTGTTCTATGATTAGCATTTTCATCACACACTTCGTCACTTGCATGTCTCCATTTCTGTACAACCATAATTCCTTATTTTTAGTTTCTATTTGGTGTTTGAGCTCCTGCATGTGGATTCACAGTTACACGTGAGTCTAATTCGGTTCTCACTAAGATGATATTCTCGTCTTGGCCAAGGCTTGTTTCAGGATCTCTACTTGTATTGAGAGCCCAGATCTTATCCATCTTCAGACGTAGTCATATTCTTTGTGCTCCTTTTAGAGAGCTCAACCAGTCAGTCTATCCTCATCTGACCTACTGCAGTCTTCTCAGATTGGTTTCACATCCCAAAATGCACCAAGTGAGAATTTTTTTTAAACTGCTTGTTAGAAACAATGCCCCAAAAAAGTCACATTCTTCCACAGTTCCCTTTGAGTAAATCAGGTCTGGGACTCAAATGTTTTAACCCTAGATTTACCTAGAATGTCAGGGTTCATTTGAAATAGATTTAGTGACAGAGTCTGAGCTTATTGTCCCATCCAGTCATTGCCTTCACCTCCGTCTACGAATATTGGCTTCGGCTGAAAAGAGACAGAGTGTAATTTATTAACACCTCATTTATGTTTTGTTTTGTTATATTTAATTAGCACATCTGATAAGAGTGTTATAATCTTACTGGTGTAATCTTGCGGCATCATGGGTTTGGAGATGACGGTTTTCAGGGCCTCCACCCACCCTCTCTGATCGCGTTCCTGCTCGCACATGAAGACGAACTGCCGATCTGGCGTCTCCACAATTACCCCACACTTCCATTTGTTGCCTCTCGTCCCTTTAGGGACACACTCTCTCACTGAATATCCATGATTCTCTGAGCCAATGAAAACTACCCCAAGCTCAATGGCATCCTTTAGGACAAAAAGAAAAGAAAATTCACACTACTCCCTCAACAGTTTCATGTAGCACTTGTATGACACTTACGTGTTTAGAGTTTTGCTGAACTACAAAACACTGACACAGTAAGAAAGGGAAAAATTCATTCATACCAGCTGTGTTTTAAAATAGAGTAGTTTCCTGTTCAGGGAATCCAAAATAAACCATCTTTTCTTGAATGGCTCTCGCTGCTGTTCAACATATAAAAACAAATAACACTGGCTGTTTGTGTATCGAATTACTTTTAAATTCATTTCAAAATTTCAGACTTTTAACATCCGTCACATAAGTGGTAGTACAATTATTTATATAAATTATAGTTACAATAGAATAGCATACAGATGTTGGAACTATATAAAAAATGGACACAGTGGTATGACTTGAAATGGTGAGTGTGTAAAGAGGTGTGTAAGCCGGAGTGTTTTACAAGAATAGCCTGATTTATCCTTAAATGCTTGTGCAATTTAAGAGCAAATACAAACACCTTGCTACACTGGAAAATCTAGATTTTAAAATATGCAAAGAATCAACATAGAGTGAACCATCTAGGGGGAAAAACTCTTACCAGTGGGCCAGTCTTCTCCATGTAACCCTCTTTTAAATAGTTTCTGGTTATCCATGGTATTAGCTTAAGACAAAATTGGTAAAAGAGTTTATAATCAAGATAATAATGAATGCATCATTAATCCAAGAAAAAAAAAATGTTGCTCACCAACTGTTTCACAGAGCTTTGGTTATTTTTAGATTAAATTTAAATCATATTTCTAGCAGTAAACTTTTGTTTACATATTTATAATTATTATTTTTATATTATTATTTCATATTTATTATTTTGTACCATTTTATCTGTAACACCAATAAACCACAAAGTGAAACTCTTTTGTGTAATGCTAACACTACAGAGCTGAACAAGATTTCAATACTGCAAAAATGTATATTTAACATCATGTGTGTTGAAGACATGAAGTGTTCATCTCTGTTGACTGCAAGATTAATAGTTTACATGCCAAGCCATATCTGTTTTAAATACTGCGATAACTTAACTGATCATTATGTGCAACATTGAATGAGTCGTGCAGCTCTGTTGAATGTGAGATCAAACAGTTCGCATGCTTAAACTATCTGGTTCTGAATACTGCAATAACTTAACTGAACATTTTGTGTACTGTGAACATGAGTCGTGTAACTGACTGCTGAATGCGAGACGTCTTTTGTATTTATTTTTTTTTTCTCCCTATGCACCCAAAGGATTGCATTCAATTTCGTTGTACTTGTACAATGACAATAAAGTCATTCATTCAAGATGAACATGTTGCACAAATGTCATTGACCCAAATTAAGTTTATATCTACTGTGATTTTCAGTGATGATTCACAGTACAATTTGTTCCTGAATTAGCCTAGAAAACTAGTCAGTTACAAGACACATAGAGCATTCTGTCAGCTAACCAACTAAAATAAACACATTTCTTGTTTAGGAATACAGCAATTCACAAAACACCAAAACCACATTTCTGTGTCCTGTTAACATTGTGGTGTAGAGTGTTTGTTTGACGATCATTTATTTTGTGAAATAGAAGGGAAGACAGGACTTAAGCTGTTAGGTTTTAGGAAGTAAAATCACTTGGAAAAGGAGAAACTTGCAGTACTTCCTTTTTATGTGGCAATGTTAACACAACTATGACAGGAGAAAACGCTACACATTTATAAGATATTAAAAAGCTACGTAAAGCAAACTGAAAGCACTGCGGTGACACATTGTACTCTATTAAGTCAAAAACCTAGTATACAAAATGTACTTACATCTCCATCGCTAGCTGTAGGAAAGGCTGTTTTCAGGTAGACATGGCGAATAGCTCTAATGGCATTAAACCAATTGACAATCTCCTAAAATGGAGAAAATACAGAGCAGATACTATTTAGTGCTCAAGCTGCCTTTGAAACTGGTTCAGCTTGAGGAGGAAAAACAAAGAAAAACTTGAAATCTGAACTACAGTTGCACAATTCTTGGGAATAGAGCAGAAAAAATCCAGAGGTTTAACCTGTCCATTTTTGTGGTAAACAAAAAGGTTTCTGGTGTGATGATCCACACAGTAGGTGATCTGAAGGCCATAAGCATGTCCTATCTTCTCCGGCTGGAAGGTTGCATTCAGGTCCTTCACAGAAATAGTAGCCTTTGGTCCCTTAGATTCCTGAAAAGCACAGCTATTGTTTAATGAATAGCTTATTTGTGCACCTAATACATCATTAGATTCTATTATTTTTCAATCAAAGTTCAAATATTTAAAAAATACAGCTAGAATTGTGTTGAATCGTGATGATTAATGCATACTATTAGCTTTGATGGACTTAAATGTCATGTTGTTATTCGCAGTCTGCACTGCATTTTACAACAAATGCCTTCAGTAAAATATAATATTTCATTCTTGATGATGTGCAAACGTCATTGCTCAACAAAAAGTTCTCACATCCTCCTTGTAATATTTGAGGGTAAAATCGTGCACTGAAAGAACAAACTTCCTCTCGAGAAACTGTCCGTTATCCTTTCCTTTCTTCCACAGCATGCCCTCATAGACACCTAGAGCAAGGCAAATAATTTTGTTGAAAGATTAATGTTATCATCATTAATATTAGCAGAGATGAAACGGAATAAAGTAAATAAACCTGTAAAGAACAAAGATTAAAAGAAAACATCTGGGAACTGAAATGGATTACCTGCTGTGTAAGGTCTTTCTCTATTTTTCTCTGTAAACTCCATTCTTTCGTATTTGGCTCGAATCCATTGTTCTCTGAGGACCCTATGCAGTGTACATGGAATACATTTTGTTGAGCTAAATGCTGGAAATAATTGATGTATAAATTACATACAGTACATATGAAAGTCTGAAGGTACACTTACTATTTTATCATAACAAACAGATAATACTGGTTTAGCTGAATATGACCATATATTAAACAAATGCAAGTACAATGCAGCATATTAAGAATCGAAAGTACAGTTGACAGAATCAAACGGCTGGACTTCATTACCAGAAACCCCTTTTAGATGAATCAGTAGTTCCTCTTACTGTGACCAACAATAGTACAGTGCTTTTTTTTTTTGCCGGTACGAAGTTTGCTTGATCAGCTATTTATTTAAACTTCCCAAAACAGAGATCTGTTCCATTATGATGATAAATTAGTAAGTATGCGTTTCAGTTTTAAATTAATGTATGCTTTTGCTCGACTTTTCAGTCAACAGAAGAGGTTGGACTACTTACTCGCAATCGTCTGGTTGGGGCTGATAATAAAAGACTGGGACAAATTTCTCATAGAAGTTTTTGGCAGCACGGTTTCCATTGGCCTTCATGAACTTCTCAAATCCAAAAATGCATTGAAAGGAAACGCAACAGTGTTAGGGTTCACATTCATGGTCTACTGTAACCATTCAAATTTTTCTAAATTAAAACAGTAACCACACAAAAACTAACATGCAATAACAAATATCTTATCATTTGAATTTTGAGTTCACATACCTGCACAAGCTCATCATCCCAGAAGTCTAAGCGTATAGACTTGATACGACTTACAGAAGGAAGATTGCGATGAGTTCCAGAACAGTTTAGACACACAAAAATTCCCAGTGTGCATGAAGCCCAATCTGGATCTTCAAATAACAAGAGTCAAACAAACATATAAATAACCCAGTTCCCACAACCAGGGAAAAACAGGACATGTTGTCAAGCAATTTTAGGAAAAATCATGAAAATAAGGACTTTCTTTTTTTCTTTTCTTTTACAAATACATCATTTTTTTAAATTCAATCATCAGCTAGAAAATGAATCGTTTGAGATTAATCTCCATACAATGTTAGAAAAGTTAAATTTTATAGATCTCTACACAGTTTTAACTCTATACCTTTTCTCTATAATCCCTATACAATTACAGAAAAGTCAGAAAAGCATGGAAATGGAAATTCATGGTTTAAAAAGCGTGTAAGCCCTGCTAAACCTTCGTTGACAAGCATTTCAAAATAAATGTAAGCTAAAATGCTACTGGTTTCATAACAAATGCCAGTTTTACTGAAGCCAGTTACAGTGATCGAACCATGACAACGAGGAGCTGTTTACTCACGGCTACTACGAACACCTACAGAACTGTAACTTTAAACTATGATAAACAGGCTGTCAGGATATTAAGCCAGAGAATCCCAATGAAAGTACAGAAAGAACTGCTGGCTGCGAGTTCAGCCGTTTAAAGCGGCGGTGACTCTACTGTTCTTACCTGCAGCTCCACAGTCAGCACAGCAGCAGTTCTGTGACAGCTTCGCCAACTCTAGAAGTGTCTTTTTGTTCTTTTCCCGATTTGCCATAGGCGAAATGCTTTTAAAAACATAGGTAGTAGGTTCACCTCTCTTGTGTGTTACAGGGCGCGGTTTCACGCTTTTACTTGACGCTCATTCAGTGCCTCGACCGCGCAGCGCTCCGCTCGCGTCTGATTCGAAACTCAAATGCGCTTGAGCGCGCGCGGTGAGGTGCTGCGGCTGGACTATCAAGCGAGGTCTTCCGCAAGCATTTAATTACTAAAAAAAACCTTCGTGTTCACTTCCTGGAGAAAACAAACTTAAAATTAAATAATCACTTTAACATCAATTACTCCATAAGTAGGAGCAACACCAAACACCAACCCATTGTGGACAATTCTTGTGATTAATACGATTAAAATATTAAATGTAATATTACACTTGTACCAAACAAACCATGAGATTATCAAGACTGACATCCCGTAGGTGCCAACAGCCACATATTTTTGCAAGCTGGTAAATATACTCCAGTCACACACTGAAACTGCATACAGAACAAAATGCTGCATTTACTGGTTTAACAGGTGTAGTTATCTTCCTAGATTCAAGTGGACTACAACCAGACCATTTAGGAGATGAGGAAGTGAAAAGTGTGCTTCGGTTTGACATACAAACAATGTACCTTCAATGTACCTTCTCAGATCACGCAAAGGTGTGTATGAAAAAATACACAAACTACAAAAATTCAAACAGCACCATTCATGTTCACAGAGTTATTGGAATTTACATACATATTTTGAGAATAACATGTTTGCTGGCAAATAGCAAATCGACATTTATTACTTCATAAAACATTTCGGAAGATGCATGACAAAGTACAAAACAAATGATCTTCATAATGGAAACATCTCATTTAAAACAACAGTACAAATATGTGGGGTCCACACAACAACATAAAACCACACTCTTTCTGAGTATATATTACTGTACAAATGCATATTCCCAGCAGCCTTTAAGCGGCTGCCTAAAAATGTGTGTAATTTAAGGGAACTCGGAAGCCAGGAACTCCATTGTGCTTTTAGGAAGACTGAAGTGTATTCCATCCAAATAGTGCAAGAACCTTTACAAGAGGGGGGGGGGGGGGG
>NW_015505309.1:233472-262616 GCF_001515645.1 Sinocyclocheilus grahami | reverse complement strand
GGGGGGGGGGGGGGGGGGGGGGGGAACCAACACTGATTATTTTGTTAAACGTGGATCTTTAAATTAGTTTTGGCACTACAAAGCAAGTGAATGTGTTCATTTCAAACAAAACAAATGGTGATAAAATGCAAAAGACTCATACTGACAAAAATGAGAATAAAACATCATCGGTTAATTTAAGCTTTGCAAAAGCCACATCCTGTCCCTCCACTGCATTTAGCTTTTTTTAGACCCATGAACTATGACTAAGTTGCATTTTCACACCTCCCTGACAGCACAACGAAAAACATGCATCAGGTACTGAACACATATTTATGAGATGCTATATTTATAGGGCTGAAACAATTAGTCGACAAATCTTTTTGTTGTCGAGTAGTCGTTTGATCTCGTATGACCAAATGTAAGAGCCTGCAGTAATGCGGTTTGACCAGTGTGCCGTGGTAGCACAAGACAGTAATTCAGCTCTCCTGGATGCAATTCAAGAGAAGACACAGCGCTTCAGTTCAGCGCAAACGCAGCCAAACCTGAGGCTGCTGAGTGGCGTTTGGATGAATATGTAAATATATGCTGCACGCTTTCCTCTCAATACCAAAATAAACACAACAAAAACTGACCGCAGCAGTTAAAAACGCATCTGATTACAGCGATGTGGATGTTTGCACGAGCTCTGCAGTTCAGTACTCCAGTAAAGTCCAGTCACGTCACGTTTATTTATATAACTTAGTACTTTATGCAATAGATAGCCTTAAATCAAGCAGCTTTACAGAGTCAGTGTCGCTTACAATTAGAATTACAACTTGATTTTCTGTTATAACGCAGCTCTCCAGTGTGGGGCTAGCTAATGATCAAATATTTTTATTAGTGGGAAAAAAATATTTCATTAAAGTTATAGTTTGGTTTGCAGAGATCAAAACTTGATCTAGCTCAGGACTGTTTTGATTATCATAACCCTATTAGGTATTTTAAGAGTGATTATGTTATGAATAAAATAGTTTATCAAAAAATAAAACGTCTTATCATTTACCTTTATTTTGTTTCTTATCCATGACTTACAAAAGGAGATGTCAGGCAGAATGATGTCATTCAGTGACTTTTTCATATAGCTAATTAAATGGTGAATAAGAGTTTCAAATATATGTTTCAAATATATATACTTATTTGTATAAATTAATTGTATAATTGTAATTTATTTCAAAAACTGAAGTGATTACCTTAATTTATTTGTTAGAATATGTATAACTAAATATCTTAACTAATTGCAAAAGCTGAATAATCAATAAATGTCTGATTAATCAGTGAAATAATCGATGATTAGTTGATTAATCGTTCTAATAATCATTAGATTAACCGATTATCAAAATAATCGTTTGCTGCAGCCCTAAATATTTATGAAATTATTGACCGTTGTTTTTGTTCTGACTTATTTGTCTAATGTAAATATAGTGTGTGCAATCTTAACTAGTGAATTGTGCCTACTGTGGAAAGGGAGTTTCCCTTGTCACTGTTCGAACTCTGTGTGGCATCTGAATTACTGGAAGTGATCTCACTTTGGGAGCGTAACAAAAGATAGAGACTGTTCACAAACAAGGGTGTGTTTTGCATTAGCAGTTATGAGGAGAACATTAAAGAGAAATTCTTGTGTTTTTAATACATCTATGAACATTTCAGGCTCATAAGGTTGTCAAGAGTGTACACCAGACTATTTAAACAAATATCTCGAAGTCAAATGTTTAAATTAATTTTGCTTGCCACAGAGTTCCCACACCTCTTGACTGATCAAGCCCTAACGCCCATTTCAGAAGCAGGAACAGCTTGATCATATTAATGCATTAATATAGGCTGGTCCTCTAGACTCTCACCTGCGTTTGATCTTTCCCTGCTCCTTCAGTCTCTCTGACCTACAGATGGTACGTAGAGAGGGGAGGTAGTCCAGAGCTGCTGCTGCCTGGTTTCCAAGCGTTCCAGCTGACCTGGAGGAGAGCACCGACTTCATCACCTCACTTCTCCTCTCCATCACCCTGTACGAAACAAAAGGAGCACAAGATTATGTTTTATTTTACAGTAGTCAATATTAATAGCTACTATTATCTTTGAATATTTATGAAATTATTGACCGTTGTTTTTGTTCTGACTTATTTGTCTAATGTAAATATAGTGTGTGCAATCTTAACTAGTGAATTGTGCCTACTGTGGAAAGGGAGTTTCCCTTGTCACTGTTCGAACTCTGTGTGGCATCTGAATTACTGGAAGTGATCTCACTTTGGGAGCGTAACAAAAGATAGAGACTGTTCACAAACAAGGGTGTGTTTTGCATTAGCAGTTATGAGGAGAACATTAAAGAGAAATTCTTGTGTTTTTAATACATCTATGAACATTTCCGTCTGGTGTACACTCTTGACCACCTTATGAGCCTATTTAAACCAATATCTCGAAGTCAAATGTTTAAATTAATTTTGCTTGCCACAGAGTTCCCACACCTCTTGACTGATCAAGCCCTAACGCCCATTTCAGATGCAGGAACAGCTTGATCATATTAATGCATTAATATAGCTAGACTCTCACCTGCGTTTGATCTTTCCCTGCTCCTTCAGTCTCTCTGACCTACAGATGGTACGTAGAGAGGGGAGGTAGTCCAGAGCTGCTGCTACCTGGTTTCCAAGCGTTCCTGCTGACCTGGAGGAGAGCACCGACTTCATCACCTCACTTCTCCTCTCCATCACCCTGTACGAAACAAAAGGAGCACAAGATTATGTTTTATTTTACAGTAGTCAATATTAATAGCTACTATTATCTTTGTATTTAACCATTTATGAGTGATATAAAATTGTTATTGAGCATTTCACTGTCCAGTGGTCATGATTTAACTTTGCAATTTCTGTATTGCTTTGTTTTGAATATTTCTCATTGACATTTAATAAATGTTTGACTTTTCAGTAGGGATGTAACGATTAACCGCGAGCCTTGATTTAACTTTGCAATTTCTGTATTGCTTTGTTTTGAATATTTCTCATTGACATTTAATAATGTTTGACTTTTCAGTAGGGATGTAACGATTAACCGCGAGCCTGTTGAAATCGATTCAAATATGTGACAATTCAAATTGGTTGAGATGCTAAACAAATATCGATTCATTTAGGTGTAGGAGTTTATATGAATGCATGTCTGAGGGGAACTTACTGTCTTTAGAAAAGTTTAGATGGTATTTTTTCTTTTCATCTTGTCTCTGTATAATGCATATTAAAGTTCATAAGTGCAGCGCTGCTTTTTTTTACAGCGGAAACCAAGGAAATGCTTTAAGCGCCACCTGCTGGCAGATTCAGTTCTGCTGTTTCATGCAGATATTTTTATGTACATTTTCATAAAACTGGTCAAACCATTCTGTTTTTGCTTCAAATTTCAAAATTATACAATCTAATTTAGATTAAAAACTGCTCATGTTGCATGTATGCAGCATCTTTGTTTGGATCGTGATTAAAATGCAGTGGTTGCCTCTAATTTTAAAAGGAAAGAGCACAGACAAAGCCTTAGTTTGTTTATATGAAGAGATTTATTTTGTGTTACTTATTTATTTGATTTGGGGCTTGTTTTAAAATTTCAATGTAGTTTTGTTATTTACATTTACATTATATTAAAATTTTGTCATTTAGCAGACGCTTTTGTCCAAAGCGACTTACAAATGAGGACAATAGAAGCAATCAAAACCAACAAAAGAGCAGTAATATGCAAGTGCTATATTAGTATATTATTATAGTGTTATATTTCAATTTCACAAAGAAATGTGCAGCATTTTGTCCAAGCAATAATAAAAGGACACATTTAATTTATAATTTGTCTTAAATCTAATTTTGTTATAAAAAATAAATAAATTTGTGAATCGAATCGTGAAATCAAAATCGTGAATCGAATCATGAGTTGAGTGAATCGTTACATCCCTACTTTTCAGTGTGAATTAAATCTCTTTTTTGGCTCATTTTACCCATAAAAGAAAACCTGCTTTATAATTATGCACACCTGAGTATAAGGCATTTTTCACTTCCAGCCCTTGTTAACAATTACATATCACTTATAAATGATTAAATGCAAAATACTAGTTATTGAGATTGATGTGGTTTGGAATTGGTAAAATGTGCTTGGAAAAGAAAAAAAATATGACCAGAATATCAACTTGCATAATAAATTATGCGCGCACACACACACATATATATATATATATATATATATATATATAAATAATGAAAAGGTTAGATTATATGGGGTATAAATTAAAGAAAAAAAATATAGAGCAGCTGAATTCTCACCTTGGGTCACAAGGTGTAGTTTGAGTGAGGCTGAAGCCATCTTTGTGTGGAGCCACAGGGAGGGTGAGCTCCTCCTCTGCCTCTCTTCTGATCTCCTCCTCCAGTTGCTGTGCTCTGTCCCAGGCTTCGGAGACTACAGCCTTGCACTTCCTAAAACTCAAATGCCCCAATGCAGCATGGATTTCATTGACATTAACACCATTTACTCGGCTGACACACTCTAACCGAATGTCATCGGTCATCCCACTCTTGACCTCTGCACCAGTCCAGCCAAAGTCCTGTGGTCTGCAGGAACCCTCCGTTTGCAAAGGCTGGTAGCGCAGTGTGGAGTCCAGGAAAGACATGTGGTCCATATACTCTGCTAAACTGCTTAGGCACTGCATCACTGGCTTGCTCTTCTTCCTTTCAGCTTCAGATAACACAACATGCCTTGGTTTCATCGATGCAGCTTCGCACACATTCACGGACATATTAGCTGGTTCCGAAATAGTGCTTTGAGCAGGAGCTCGGCTGATTTTTGGCAGTGAGAGGAAGTCATCCTCGGACTCTGAATCAGACTGGAAAACGTCTTTATTGCTCATGCCCATCTTTTTCCGCCCCCTCATTCTGGAGGACACTTTAAGGGGACTACCGTCATCAGAGGGCTCTTCCAAAACCTCCAACCTCACTGTCTGAGGTACTTGCTCAGGATGGGACTGTGGGTTTGGTCTTGGTTGTGATTTAAGTGTGGACTGTGGTAAAAGACGAGTTGGCAGAGGAAGCAGACTCTCCATATTCGAGTAGAGAAGATTCCCTCCCCTTCTATGGACCTCTGAGAGAAGATCCCAGCACTTAATGCTGTCTAGTACTGAACACTCATGCTGTAAGAAATGAATAGCTCGATCAGGAACAAATTATTGTACCAATATTACAGTCTTTTTTAAAAAAAATACAAGCATTTTTAATGTTACAAGCATTATCTGTATTTGGTATCTGAGAGGTGACTGAAGGTCTTGAATGTCAGGAATGCATTAACAGTGTTTACTCATTTAGCCCAGCTTCCAGAAAATATATATGTATTTGTTTTGTAATAATTCATCTGAATCATTAAATAATCAAATGTTATATTTTATAGAAAAAGTGTTATCATTTTGAACTTTGTTCTTCAGCATTTTATTGTGTGTTTCTCACCACATGCATTCACTAACTCTTATGTATACTTAATGTTTATGGTTCTTTTTAGGGTTTATAGGACCATTAATTGCTATATGCTAAACTAAGACAATGAGTACGTTTACATGGACAACAATAATTCGATTTTAATACGATTAAGACAATACTCTGATTAAGTTAGAGATTTTTGATTACCTTAATCCGGCTAAAGTCATATTCTAAGTAAACAGAAATAGAAATTAAGACATGTGGAGTATTCCTATTTTAGTCGCATTACTGAAGTGCAGTATAGACATGTAAACACCTTATATCACATTATTACCACCATGAATTACCACCGTTTTGCCGCGTTTATAGAGATTTTTGATTACCTTAATCCGGCTAAAGTCATATTCTAAGTAAACAGAAATAGAAATTAAGACATGTGGAGTATTCCTATTTTAGTCGCATTACTGAAGTGCAGTATAGACATGTAAACACCTTATCACATTATTACCGTCGTGTAGGACTTTTCACCGCATTTTGCGACAGGATAAACACACAGCAGTAGTCAACCTTTTGACGGCAAATAAAAGAGCTTGAACACCGCCATCGTCTGTATGCACCTACAAATAATTAACTGCACTTGAAGCTTTCATAAAATTAAAAATGAAACACCCAAAACTGTACATGACATCATCACAAAGATGAACTATACGTTTATGCGTGAAATTCTGGAGGGGACGTCGGATGGCGTCACGTGGGACGTAATGACGGGCGCCATTAATCGAACTATGTACTATAACATGTAAAACAGGAACATGAAAGGAATAGTCTAAAAGAAACTCATGTAAACACCATAATCATAATATTGGCTTATTTAGAATAAGGTAAATAATTAGATTACTGATGTCCATGTAAAGTAGTCAATGAATCATGTGTAGAAGTTTGTATTAGTGCTCTGTGCTCCGTGTGAATGTATTGTTCTGTTCCAATGATGTGCTGCAGCTCAACCTTGAAGGGAAAAGATATTGCCTATCTAATGTTTTATCTAATGGCGTATTTGCAGAGGTTGTTTAGGAATATGGTAGGCATGTGACCATGCCAAAGGAACAGTCTCCAGGAGCATCAACAGCTGCCCAGATGAGAATTGCCCTCACAAGATTTATGACTTCAAGAAAAGAACACCATGTTGGATGTTGCTAGAATTATTTGTACCTATCAGAACCTGTAGAAATGACATCAACAGATCATCCATATGACTAGAAGTACTAGTGTTTCTGTTAGGCCTGGCCGATAAAACGGTATCGGTATTTATCGACAGTACACCATCATCGATAATGAAAGAAAAATGTTCGATATAGCGCACGATAATTTCATGCTTTTTTCATTTAAAGGCGTGTTATGAGTGACAAGAAGACAGCCAACAGAACACACAAACACAGGAGTGCCGTGCCTGCCTGCGATGAGGAGACTGAATCAAAAAAAGGAATATTAGTTGAATAAAAAAAAAAACATTTGCATTTGAATGCAAAAACTGAGTTTTTGAATTTTAGGTGCGCGTCAGGGAGCCTTATCAGTAGTGCTGTGTTCAAAATATCGATACGACGATGTATCGTCACAGATGGCCCTGTATCGATATTGTGGCACGTGTGCAGCAGTGGACCGCGCTTAATTTTACAATGTTTAAAATTGAGTAGAAAAGTGCAAGGTTTCTAAAAAAGAATGAATAGAGCATCTGTTAATAATCTGGCCGCAGAGGAACACAACGGGGTTGCCTGATATAAAGAGATGTAATCCCCAAAACAGAGCTTCACACTTGCACAATACGGAAATATCTGCTAAGTGTGCTACTTATCTTTGTCAACCTGGCAACCAACTGGTGGTGGTTGAGGAGAGACCCCCCCCACATGATTGTAAAGCGCTTTGGGTGTATAGCAATACACAAGAAAGCGCTATATAAATGCATCATTCATTCATTCATGTGCATGCGCTCTCTCTCCACTCTGGATAAACGCGCTTGCTTTCTGAAAACAGCAGTTAGCTTGCAGTTTAGCGATTAAATCAGCCTCGAGCGTGTGTGCGTTTGATACAGTGAAGACAGCATGTTAGTTTAGAACTGTTCTAATTTTTTTTTTTTTATTGTAGAGAGTGTGTTAATTTTTGCAATGATAACCTACCAGCAATGTAAATGATTTTTTAAATATATTAGAATGAGTACATTACAATATAAATTTATTAGAACAAGTACATTATTATTTATGGGCTTAAAAACAAGATGCAAACAATCAGAATATTGTACCTGGTGGGGAGTGCACAATGTAAACATGAAACATATGCCATTACCTATATTGTACTGTGGTACAGTTATGGAGGCCCTTCATAATGCAGAGGGCATCTGCCTGCTCTGCCAATAGTTAGCAATGGCACTATAGTAAGCAGTGTTTAATAAACAGCTGTTTTTCTAAATTCTGCTGAGGTGAAATTCAGTGCAGTCATGTATCGTGATACGTATCGTGATACGTATCGTATCGTGACTTTGCTGGTGATACACAGCCCTACTTATATGTGGCGCACGAGATGCGGTTATTAAGTGTCGTAGATGCATTTTAATATTTTTGTTAGTCCAAGTTGAACCCACAAGATGTGCCATATTAAGCTATGCATAAATACATGATGCTGTTTTGTTCATAATTATGCAATTTACGAAATTAAATTTGGTTTATCAATATAAGTCTAGACAGTATGCACTTTTTTTTTATAGACAGCTATTATTTCACTGCACTGAATAAACAGTTTAACAAGGTGCATTATTTTGCTCATTGCACCCTCCTCTGTCCTCAGGAGACAGGTCAAATGTTTCCTTAACACTTATTTAATCTGCATATAAAATATAAGAAAGGAGATATTTGTTTCAATTTTATTTTGTGTTTGACTGTTAAAACTAAAATAAGTTGTTGTTTGTCTTAATAAATTGGATAAATCAAATTACAGTGGTTAAATAAAAAAAAAATAAATAAAAAAAATTCTACTGCTTTGTTTAAGAAAGGTTATAAAACATTTTCAATAATTATCGGTACCGAATGACATGAAACATTATATTGTGTAATTTTTTTAGCTATATCGCCCAGTCCTAGTTTCTGTATTGTAAGTTAGTTTGATGCTGGCTACTCTTACTCATTTACTCTGTATTCAGTAAACTCTCTGTCAACTGACTGAACTTTGAATTTGACTCCTGGGCTTTATTGAGCATACTGGTCTTGTAGAAGATTTTTATGAATCAAAATATGACTTAATCAAGCAGTCAGTAGCAAATACTTAAACTAATAACAAAACAGTAGCTGATTCAGAAGCGCCAGCTTGTCATAGCAAAGTCAGAATGACCTCCTCTCCTAGGTTCACGAAACGGTCGTCCATAAAATGCATTGCTGTTCTGTTGTAAGTGATCTTAAAGATTCCTAAATGCATCTACTTTCGGAAGGCCAAATAAAGTGCTTTTGCTTTCGCACTGAAACACACAGCGTCTCCCTGACATGCTGCTTCAACACTAACTGCGGTTACTGAAACCACGCCTTCTTTCTTTGCGTGCACATTTGGGCGGCATTATGCAAATATTTCCACATAGTGAGGTAGATATGTGGGGGCGTGTTAGAACGAGCCGTTTTAGGGGGGCGTGGCAGAGTCTTAACTTTGATAAAGAATATCTCTTTGGTTTTGAGACTTTAGTCTTTGCAACTTCAGGGATCTTATCTATGCACAATCAGCTTGTAACACTCCAAAGAGAAAGGAAAACTTGAAATCACCTCATATAATATTTTAAAAATAAATAAATAACATTAGTGGCTTTTTTTTATCTTAGGAGATAAACACTCACCTTTAGCAGCAAATCTGCAATATTTTCTGTTTGCATATTTCGGATCCCCAGCAAACACTCTGTGCATGCAGTGTGGCAGGGTGGTATTTCATGCTCATTTACATCCTGAGCTTTGACAGACTGATGGTCAATGTCACTCTTGACGTCCCCTTTGAGCTCTACAGTGTGAAACAAGTAGTTTTTGCTAAGTATATTCACATATTATGATATACAACCAAGAGTTCTCAGTGAACTTTTTCCAGAGTCAATTACATCTTTACCTGAGAAAAGCCAAGGCCGATTCACCTGCTGTCCACCTCCACTGCAGGCCCAGAACTGCAGGTGCAGGAGGCTTTGACGAACATCACACCTGTTCCAGTCCAGCAGACAGGACAGATCCTTAGTATCTGTTCTCATGTTTTCTGCCAGACACAGCAGCTGGAGATAACTGGACACATCTGCCTGGAAAAGTCCAAAGTGTTGACGGTCACAAACCAGACACAACAGAAGAGTAACTATTTTTTTGGCAAAGGAGAAAATAAACTAAGTGCACTTACCACTGAAGGAGATTTGAAATGGATTTCCTCAAAGCACCCATCAAATGTAGCACCAAAGTTTGAATCTGTGCAAAAAAAAGTCCCAAGATGACTCATTCAGATATCACACACTCTAACTTTCTGTTCTCTGCCAACTTTACTCACCACTGGTTGTTAGAATAACTGGTCTCTTAGTTGTAGACATGAAGTTTTTAATTGCAGCCAAAAATCCAGAGTCATCATCAAATATGATGTCCACCTCTTCGAATAAGATGAGGGATGTGGCAGTCCTCTTGTCCTGGTCTTCAGCGGAGATCTTGGTGCCCGCTGATGTTCCAATGGGGCACTCTTTGCTGTCAGCCTCTTTTGCTTCGGCAGACTTTTTCCGACCTGCTTTTAAGACTAAAAGAAAACAAGATGCCATATAAAAGGTCTCAAACATGAAACTTGAAAACAATTTTCAAAAAATATATAAATAAATACATAGTATTAACAGTAAATAAATACTGTTCTTTTGAAATTATATTCATCATAGGATACAGCGGAAAAAAGTATCAAGGTTTCCACAAAAATATTAAGCAGAACAACTATTATTCAACATTGATAATAATAGGAAATGTTACTTGAGCACTAAATTAGCATGTAGAAAGAAAACAAGAAATGCCATAGAAAGGTCTCAAACATGAAGCATGAAAACAATTTTGTAAATATGGCAAATTCTTTAAAAATCCTACAATGTGATTTTCTGGATTTTTTTTTCTCATTTTGTCTCTCATAGTTGAGGTATACCTATGATGAAAATTACAGGCCTCTCTCATCTTTTTAAGTGGGAGAACTTGCACAATTGGTGGCTGACTAAATACTTTTTTTCCCCACTGTAAATCTCAATATCAATTCAATATTTGTGTTTGGCAACACTTGACTTTGATTACTGCATTTTGAATTATTACCAGGTTGTGTTTTCTTGTCTTGACTGTTTGCATCTTTGCCAGTGGGCCTTCCACCTGCTTTGAAGAAATTGGCTAGAGATGTCGGAGCCAAGCCTCTTCTGGATGGAGCCATTCGAGGGGACAGAGGAGGCTTCCTGGGCGATGATACAACCCTTCTGGGGGAGTTCAACTTCCCTGTGATTGGAAGAGACACTGAGAACGCAAACAAAAAGTCATGCACAGTATATATTTTTCTGTAAACATCAAGGGGAAAAAAATTCATACTGGGAGAGGAGCCGGCTTTGATAGTGGTGCTGTTGCTGCTATAATTGCTGAAGTATGATGGATTTTGAGCGCTGACACCCTGGATGTCAACCTGGTGGGACTGAGTGGCTTCCTTCAGCTGGGATAAGATCTGACGACCACTCCTTTGAGACGAGGAGTTCACCTCAAATACCTTGAGAAAGAAATACTTTCCTTTTTAGAATGGCACTAGACAATCCCAAAATAGTAACGTGAATTGAAAAATGAACCACACCTTGAATCCAAGTTCTTGTGCACAGGCATAGACTGCAGCAGTCTTGCCCACTCCAGTGGGTCCAGTAATAAGAAGAGTGTTACACATATGATCTTCGGTCTCATCTAGACCTTCTCCTATGAGCCAGGAGTCTGGATAGAAATAAAGTTGAGACAATGATTTTTGAATATGGCAAGCAAAACAGCTAGTACTGTGCCATTTAGCATCTTTACATACCATTACTGTCCTCCTCTTGCTTCTTTTCCTGCTGTTTCCTCTTCTCTTCCCGGTCAGCTCTCAATTTCCACTCTTTCAGCCAGCTAACAGTATTAAACAAATTGAAATAAGAAGAAATTTAACAGAAAAAAAAATCATTCAATATTCATTACTGGCATGTTCGATTAGTGAATGGGATCTTTCACCATCTTTGTTTAAACTAGACAGCATAGTAACCTGTGTAGCCTCCGGACAGACTCCATATTCCCAATTACTTCACTGGAATGTTGCGGCTGATATTTCTCTGTCCAAATCACATCCTCTTTCACTCGATCTAGAAATTTAAACATGAACAACCACATTACAAAAAAACAAACATGTAGTGCAAACAAGTTTAAGAAACATTATTTCATAACACCTTAGGTTCAACTCATGAGGTATAATGGACGAACTACCAACCATGTTATAAATACACTACCGTCCAAAAGTTTGGGGTCAGCAAGATTTTCTTTTAAATAGATTAATAGTTTTATTCAGCAAGGATGCATTAATTTGATCAATAGTGACAGTAAAGACTTTTGTAATGTTATTAAAAAAAATTATTTCAAATATTGTTCTTTTGAATGTTCTATTCATCAAAGAATCCTAAAAAAAGGGATTGGGTTCCACAAAAATATTAAGCAGCACATCTGTTTTTAATATTGATAGTAATATATAATGTTTCTTGAGCAGCAAATCATTATATTAGAGTGATTTCTGAAGGATCAGGTGACACTGAAGACTGGAGTAATAGAATTTACACAGGAATAAATTACATTTTAGAATATATTCAAATAGAAAACATTTGAAATTGTAATATTTTAATGTAATAATATATTTTATTGTATTTTCAATCAAATAAATAAGCCTTGAGAATAAGAAACTTTCAAAAACCCCAAACCTTTGTACACTTGTTCATTGTAAATTCATGTTTGTTGTACAACTAATGCTAATCAATTACTGTAGTTAAAAAAATTTTCAGGCAGGCTTTTAGAATATATTCAAATAGAAAACATTTGAAATTGTAATATTTTAATGTAATAATATATTTTATTGTATTTTCAATCAAATAAATAAGCCTTGAGAATAAGAAACTTTCAAAAACCCCAAACCTTTGTACATTGTTCATTGTAAATTCATGTTTGTTGTACAACTAATGCTAATCAATTACTGTAGTTAAAAAAATTTTCAGGCAGGCTTTGAGAGGAAGAAAACTTTTCAGAGTGTGAAAAGATTGTCTTAAAAGGTATTTAATTTTCACCTCCTGTGTTCGAACTTTCTGGGACAGGGGAATCCTTTATAATGAGAGCATCACTCTGGTTTCCCACAGGTGAGATCAACTCTGCCGGCTTGGCCTCTTCTTTCTGCTTAAGTCTCAGTGATCGACCTCTTCGACTTCTGCCAGACGGCACAGTGACAGAGACATTCTGTGCTCCCTGAACTCCTGATGGTGGACATTCTTCAATCACTATGACATCCCCTTCTGGATTGGACTTTGGTTTTTTACCCACTTTGCCTGTTGTCCCTCCTTCATCAACACGCTTCCTTTTCCTTCCGACGCCCTCAGATGTTCCAGCAGGGCAGGACACCTTAGACTCAACTTCAGGTTCTACAGATAATCATATAAATCAAAGAAATATGCAAACAATCTGTCAATCATTCTGGAAGACACGTCTCATTATAAATGCATTTCTGCCTAAGAATAATATCTTACTGCAAGGAAAACAAAAAATTGAGTTGAATTGCATTTTTCAGTCACCTGAAGCAGAGGACTGGAGGATGTAGTCCTCGCGTCTCTTAACAAACCGCGTAAAAAAGCGTTGATGTGGGAAGGAGGGATTGGAGAGTCTCATCTCCTCCAAAAGATGCTGCCTGATTGTCTCAGAAAACTCGGATCTTCGACAACAGGACATCTAAATGATTAAAAAAACAAGTTACTTCTTTTTGATCAATTTAATGCATCCTTACTGAATAAAATGATTCATTTAATTCAGGAAAAAATATATTTTACTGACCCCAAACTTTTGAACGATAATGTATTAAATAAAAAATGCAAAACACATAAATCTAACAATTTTCACCAAAAGATTACCAACCTGGTGGCAAAAGGCTCTTTTAGCAGGAACTGTAGTATAACCTAAAGACTTCTCCAAAGACATCAGTGGCACAGATGGTAAATTATAGGACTCCTTCAAACAACTCAGGAAGGGATTCGTAGGCCACTGGAGGTTCCAAACACAACAATCTGACATGGACAGAAATTAGCACATTAGTTTCAAATACACACAAATAGAGAACACAATCTAGACAACATCTGTCAGCTTACCTGCAGCCCGCTGCTGGATATGAACCACTGTCTGGAAAGAAGCACAGGCCTGGCTGTACACCTCTCGACTGGCTGCTGTCTTTGCGATCTGCTTTTTGAAGGACTCCGGAAGGCCGCTCTTCAGAAACTCTCTCTTTGATCTGAACTGTTCATCATCTTGCGAGTTCTCTGATGCCTCTCGACTGACAGGGTTGAGTTTGTGGGGACAGGCATTTATTAGAATTTAACACTGACTAGAAAGTGAAAGAAATAACGAGCATTTTCCAATTCAATTAGTGTCTGTAATTATTAGCACAATACCTGCTGTCATCAAAAATGGAGATGATAACCGACAGTCTCTGAGCTTTTTTTTCACCAAACAGAGGAGCCCCTTTAGAAGCTGAAAAAGATGAAGACATCAATGCATTTTTTAATGACTTGAATGCAATTTCCATGTTGGCACAAAAATGAAATTAATTATTAAAAATAATATTAAAGCAGGTGTTGACTCAATTTTAACCATTTGTGTCAGTGTAACGTACCTGCAGGAGTCTTGGATGTTTTATTTTTACCCAAAACTTCATTCAAACTACGAAGGTTTTTCTGGCTTTCATCACTTTCCTGTGAGGTAACTGGAGTGCTTTTGCTGTCCTCCAAAAACACTATAGAATCCTATACAAATGACATATAAATTACATAAATGAAAGAATAACCTGCTCAATTTTAGCAGCAGTTCCTGTAAGCATAAAACATTTACACCAGTTCACTTCTAACACATCCACTATCTTACCTCATCTTCACAGTAATTTATGACAGACTCTTTGCTTCTTGAAGAACGTCGTACAGTGTCTTTCTCCTTATTAGTGTCTTTTTTACTTTGCTGAAGAGCTTTGGCTTTCTGCACCAGCTTCCTAGCTTGTTTTCTTTTTTTAACTGCATTTAATTCCTAACAAATAAGAATTTTTGTGAGTAATCTTCCATTTTAAAACAATGGCTAATGACAATTGTTTTTTATTTTTATTAATAAAACATCATTTCATTTAGATTACAAATTTCTTATCAAAATAATTACATAAAAACACTTACATACACAACACTTATATACACAATGTAAGTATTTTTGAAAAATGTTAAAATATTACATAGCATTCTTTTTTTATAACATACATCAATCATAAATGTTAGTTACCTGTGTTGAGAGAGGACTTGATATTTCAAAATCACCAGCTTTTGTAGCAGAGGACAGAAATACTTTGGTGATTCTCATCCTATTGAATAAAATTGATGATTTATTGTCTCATGTACTTCACAAGAAACAATTAAAGTAGGAAATTATAAAGTGAATCTCACCTGATAGGGCTGCCTTTCATGTCTGGTGGGCAGAGCATTTCAGCTCTATAAATTCCCCTTTTGGGCCTTTGAGCTTTTGGGGTAGAGGCCAGAGAGGGTGTATTTTGGGTCTCATCATCTTTTACTGTGTCCTCTTGCCTCTCTTTCTTCTGTGGTGCGGTATTAAGCACAGCGGCTAACTGCCTTCGTGAAAGCTCCCTGGTCGACCTCCTCAGCTCTCTGACAGCCTTTTCACTGTTGTAATTATCAGCTGGGCTACTCTCATTGCCGACCTCTTTGGGAGGTTCTTCAGGTTTCGGAGTTGCAGCTTGTGCATCTTCAGCTTTCTTAGCTTCCCCATTCTTCCCAGACTTCCTAGCTCGCTTCTTTTTGTCACCAGGACAGCTCTGCTGTTCTTCATGCTGCTCCAAGCTGGTCACTTCAGTTTTGTCCTCAATACATTTTTCTTCAGTTTTGTTCTCGAGAGATTTTTCGTGTTCTTTGTCTGCTGCCTCCGGGACTTTCTCGTGAACGTGGTTCTGCTTGCTCTGACCCTTGTTGGTTTTGCTTTTAAAACCATCAAGACTAGGCTGCTTAAAGGCATTCATAAACTGCTTTCTCTCTGTCTCAGTGCTTTTAGGATTGGGGCTGGACTCCACCACATCAAGTTCCAGATCTTCCTCTAGAAGAACAACGTTAGACTTCCTTTTGAGGTCAGGCAATACGTCCGGTTTAACCTCTGGGATAGGATGAGACAAACTCTTGTCCTCTTTTAATTGACTTTTTTTATTTCTACTAAAAATAGATGCAACTTTTAACTCCTTGGCAACTTTGACAGACTCATGATGATCAGGGGAAATGGGATGCACCTCAGCTTGAATCGTGAGAGTTCGGGGCGATACCTGTAAAGGACCGACTGCAGAATCACTCTGATCATTACAGAGGTTGCCTTCACTTGATGTGTCAGTGGCGTCAGTCTTGGGAATCGCATTGCTCTCTTCCTGCTCTTGACTTTGATTCTGCAGGAAGTCTTTAAATGAGATTGTGATGGTGCTGCTTTTCTTATCTGCACTTTCCTCCAATTTAGTCTCACATACAGGCTCTTGAGCATCAGCATCACATTCCTTAGTTTCTTCACAGCCAACTTTTGCCTTTCGGTTTCTCCTCACAGCAGATTTTCTGTTTGCACAGTCTTTCCTCCTGCTTTGTTTTAACAAGGATTTTTGTTCAGAACTTTCTGCAGAATTCTTAATCGTCAGGACATTTGGATCACCCTCAGTGGCATTTTTCCTCACATCAGATTCTTTATCAGAGTTTTGAGCTGGAAGGACAGCAGTATTGCTTTCATTTACAGCTGATTCACTGGGACTTTCTATCAAGACAACGTCATCTGTGACCACCTGTGCATCCTCCCCTTTGGCCTTCTTGCCGTCTTTGGCCTTCCTGGTTCGCTTCTGTCCCTGTCCTCTTATAGGTTTACCAGGGATTTCTTGACTAACTTGCTCTGAAGGTTGCGGGGAGCTTTCTTTAGCTACTAAAGGGCAGCTTTTTATTTCTTGTGCAGGCGAGGTCCTCTTAAAGTAGTCCATAATGTTGTTAGACCGTGGTGGTGAGAACGGTTTCTCCACCAGCTTGGGCATAAAGTAGTTAGTAATAGTTTTGACAGATGGTGCATCACCATCCTTCCTCAATTTCTTACACGGCTGGAGAAACAGAGCAATAATGTCAACTGCTGAAAATCATTCAATGTTCCTTGAATAGAAAATCAGTACTTTGCCAAATCAGCATACCAGCTTTTTGTGACACATACCTGACCCTCAAAATCTTCCATTACAGACGCCATAGCCACGGCCCCAGCCATCGTTTCACCCCCAAAAACTAAAGATCTGTATAGATTTAACACACAAAACCAAGGACTTTAGACCAGTTTAAACACAAGCACACACAACAAAGCCACATTCTGTTCAAAGATTATTTAAAAATATTTACACCATGAAAATGTGCATATAACAGTGACAGTTAAACTCTGAATGAATGATGTCTCCTTAATTGCAAATATTAAATGTTTACCTGTCAACTATGAGTTTGTAGAAGAGGCATAATCATTTCAGACACTCACCGGTTCTTGTCCTTCCTTGAGGGACACGTTGATACATAGTCTAAATATACAGTGTACAGTGCACAAAATATGAGCACAACAACGAGTTTACGTAAACAGTAAGCCTACCAACACATTTCCCAAACAACGATACACACTCCAAAACCGGCGAAAAACAAACATAACGTGATAATAACCGATCCCCAAACCCACCTTACGTGTTAATGTAATCAGAAGTGCATTTGAATCTAATGTTGAGAGCGCATATTCGCTAATAATGTAGGTTTCAGTGTAGTGAATTGTTTTCGACAAATGGCGCCAAATAACACGGAGGTCTTTCGCTGCGCCGGTTCGGCCAATCACAGCCCGTGTCGTCATACACTCCGAAACAGGAAAAAGCGCCTTTTCAAACTAGTGATGGGAATTCCGGCTCTTTTTAGGGATCCGGATCATTTGGCTCGGCTCAGCAAAAAGAACCGGCTCTTTCGGCTCCCAAACGGCTCTTTATTTAGGACCACTTCTTGCTTTTATAATTCAGCCAAATTTGTCAATGTTTTGACCTATGTCTGGTATGTGTGCACAGATGTAATTACATTATTCAAAGTAAGTAAACTAAACCATTCAAAAAATTAAATTCAACACTATAAAATTCCATGTAATATGCAGTTTTGTCAAATCACACTTGTCTGTAATTTAGATTTACACAAATTAAAATTGTTTATAGCCTCTGGCTCCATAAACCTTTCCGAAATACCATAATTTTACATTATTCTTAGTATAAAAACCAAAAACCTAATTTACGTAAAAGCATAAAACACTGTTACAGAACATTATTACCCAGATCACACAGTTACATCTCTAAGATGTCTGCTAAAGAGTGCATGATCTATGAAACTGTGCAAAAACATCTGATAAACATCTTAGGAAAAAAAGCTGATTTACATGCATTCTAAAATATAAACATCTTCAAGACATCTGATAGATGTGCAAACACTCTTAAAAAAATACATCTTGCAGATGTAAATGCAGACATTAAATAGATGTGAGGTTTCAGGATATGTGCTGTCAGGGTAGTCACTAGTGAACTATCCAAAACACATTTATTACAACTATTATAAACAAATCATATTCAAAATGTAGCATGGTGTGCCATATAACAGATAAAAACTAAATTACAGTGTGCAGAACAGAAGCATTCAACACAGTTGTTTGTTATATCTATTAAAGGGATAGTTCACCCAAAAATGAAAATTCTGTCATCAATTAGACTCACCCTCATGTCGTTCCAAACCTGTATGAGTTGCTTTCTTATGTTGAACACAAAAGAATATATTTTGAAGATGGCTGGTAATCAAACAGTCAGTGGTTGCCATTGACTTCCATAGTAGGAAAAAAAATACTATGGAAGTCAACGGCAACCACCAACTGTTTGATTACCAGCCATCTTCAAAATATCTTCTTTTGTGTTCAACATAACAAAGCAACTCATACAGGTTTGGAACGACATGAGGGTGAGTAAATGATGACAGCATTTTCATTTTTGGGTGAACTATCCCTTTAACCCTGTCACATTGTGCAGGTGTGTTGACTCTATTGGTGTGTTTGTGCAAAGCAGCATGAGTCAGTACAAGAAGTGCGCGTGGCTAACAAACAGTGTGGCAAAAAATGTTTTAAAAAAATCCTATTATTCTGTCTTGTATTAAGAAAGTTAAACAAACAAACAAACAACGCTGAGAGCCGTCTTAGAAAACGGCTCTCGGACTGAAGCAGAATCTTGTTGTTCACTCAAAAGAGTCATTTATATACTGTTGAACTACTATATTTATAGGAATGATCTTCTCCTTTTCATTTATTAGAGTCGACTCTCAGAGCCGACTCACTATTTCAAACGACATTCCATTTCAAAATAGTAACAGTCATCCGGAAGAGACCAAGAGAACAAACAGATCTTTCTTGGTTTACCTTTCATTAACGTGGTTACATTGTCCTATTAAATTAAATTAACTTGAACTAAGGGATGTACATGTATGTAATGTATTACGCCTAATATCCTCATGTATCCCACATTTAAGGTTTAAACTGTTAATAAATTACATCATGACAGGCAGTATAACTATCTTAACATTTTCTGTCAGATCAAGATTTTTCCACTAACCCTTTTTTTTACGAATTAAACGACAGGGGCCTTTATTTTGAAAGATGAGGCGAGCGGTTGCCGCGGGCTTGTTGATGTGACGCTCACACCTGCATACGCCGCTTTACCAACTTACCATCTACAAAACAAACAACGGACGCCTAAACGAATTTAATCCAAAGCCCAAGGTATGTAATATGTATTTATACTTACATTCCAACGTGTGAAATGCAATTCTTATTTTAGACGTAAAAGCAGAAAACTCAAACAAACACGGCACAGCATGACTAGCATTCACGCTAACCGCTTTGTGCCTACTTTTTTTTTTTGTAATCCAGGCTTTGCAAATGTATTAGAAATTATCATTTGTGTAATCAAATTGTAAGATACTCAAAGGGTTCGTCAAAGTGGGTGGACAAGTTGCGTCCAAGAAAGTGAATAAATAAAATAGTTTAATTTGTTGTATTTTTGTAGTAATGATATTTAAAATAACACCGAAATTCTCATTTAAAATTAATGTAACAGCTTACCAACTGATAAAAAAATTAAGATTATATTTATATATTGTATTATATATGGTATTATTTAATATAAATATTTAAATTACAAACAATATTAATATAAATATTATTGTGAAATAGTTTTTTTATTATTATTATTATTAAACTCACTGATACACTGAAAGACTCACTGGCAGATTTGTCTCAAGTAAGTTTCAAGCTTGCATATGATTGAAGTTTCTGATGATTCTTTTGTGTGTGTGTGTGTCTCTGTTTTACAGTTCTTTTCTCATCTTGGCATCTTTCGGGATCATCTCGGTGTGTGTAATTATGTGCACAACCTCATAGTCTCTTTGTTTCTCAGGAGGCTGAGTGTGTTCGTGGTCTCTGTGAGACTAACAGAGGACTGGAGAGCCAGTGAGAGGGGTTTTATCAGCCTCACATTGAGGAGTATTTCTGTGAATGTGTATGCATGTGTGTCATGATGGGCGACGTCACTGACCTGGACCGACAGATTGAGCAACTCAGACGCTGTGAACTTATCAAGGAAAATGAAGTCAAGGCACTGTGTGCCAAAGCGAGGTAATGCTTAGGTGTTCAAGAGACCAGGGGTCCGTTCTTCGTACCTCGCTTAATACATCTGAGATGATTTGAAAGATTCCAGATCTAGTTATCATGATATCTGATCTCTGGCTAATTTGGTTCTTCAAACGAATTTGCGGATCTGATTAAAATATCTGGATTAAGTTGTCTAAGGATAGCACGCATTCTCATGTTCCCTGAAAAGGGCAGATGTATCGATCGATACTGGAGACCACGATCAGCAATGCAGCGATTGGCTGGCGGCAAGACAGCAACGTAAAGACATCATATAATTAAAAAAGACACCTGACGAAAAACCCGACAAATTCCTGGAAACAGCCAAGCGAACAAAACTACATAAATGTAATAATAGATAAATGAAATGTGCACTGTTTTTATTTATTTTTATTTTTTTACATGATTCCCAATTATTTATATTCACGATTTTTAGTATTTGTACAGGCTTTACATTTTTATTTCAGTGTTGTAATTATTAATTAATTTAATTTTATCTTTGAAGCAGATTTGTTAAGTGACAGCGTTAATTAAAGTTTCTTAAGGGTCAAGATCATGCTATCTGCATCTGCATCTACTTTAATGTTCAAAAAACACATTATTTTTCAAATACTGTACATTATTGTAGGTCCTCTATGCCCCGCCTCTCTCAAACGCTTCGTTTTCTACAAAGTCCCGCCTTCCGACAAGCGCAGTCTGCTCTGATTGGCCAGCTGACCCAGTGCATTGTGATTGGCCGAACACCACAAGCACTCGTCGGAAATGTAACGCCCCTTACCATAATCGCGAGCTTCATCTTTCAAAATAAATGTAAAGACAGAACCAGAAATGGGAACAGAGTCGCGTGACAGACAAAGTGATGAAGCTGGTATGTGTTTGCAGTACACAAGCCACGGTTAAGACAGCTGACTCCACTGTGATGTGATGTGACCCCCTCTCTCTCTCTCTCGCTCTCGCTCTCTCTCGCTCTCCCTCTCTCTCGCTTGCACACACACGATGCGCAAAACTCCGCATTTGAACAGTCAATAGCAAATACTTAAACTAATAACAAAACGGTAGCTGATTCAGAAGCGCCAGATTGTCATAGCAAATTCAGAATGACCTCCTCTCCTAGGTTCACGAAACGGTCGTCCATAAAATGCATTGCTGTTCTGTTGTAAGTCATCTTAAAGATTCCTAAATGCATCTACTTCCGGAAGGCCAAATAAAGTGCTTTTGCGTTCGCCTAGAAACACACAGCGTCTCTCTGACATGGTTGCTTCAACACTAACTGCGGTTTTTGAAACCACGCCTTCTTTCTTTGCGTGCACATTTGGGCCGCATTATGCAAATATTTCCACATAGTGAGGTAGATATGTGGGGGCGTGTTAGAACGAGCCGTTTTAGGGGGGCGTGGCAGAGTCTTAACTTTGATAAAGAATATCTCCTTTGGTTTTGAGACTTTAGTCTTTGCAACTTCAGGGATCTTATCTATGCACAATCAGCTTGTAACACTCCAAAGAGAAAGCAAAACTTGAAATCGCATCATATGACCCCTTTAAATTAATGCACGACTCAGATTAACGTTATAGCATGTGTATAAGACTCCAATACAATTATAAAGTAAATATTTCATCACTAATACATTTTTCAACGAGTAAACCTGGCTGTGTCTATAGTGATATAGATGATGACTACACATTATAATATTATTTGTATTTTTAAATTATTATTATTGTAAATTACTACCCTGGATCAGTAGGGTACTCTTCTAATAAAGTAGCAGTGGCTGGGACAGCTTTTAAGTATCAGTTCTGCTTAGAAAGATGCAATCTAATCCTGTTTACATGAAATAAGCTTAAACCTGCTCAGGAGCAGGCTTAAGGACCTGTTGCTATGACAGCAACTCCGGGATGAGCTTCGAAGAACCAAACAATCCAAGATCATGCCAAATCGTCAACAATCAAATCCAGCTAACTGAGTTGGCGACGTATGAAGAACGGGCCGCAGATCTCTCATTATGCATTTGTTTTACTCCGCTACGCACAACCCATGTGCATCTAAATGACTGGTGCTGATTGTTCTCAAGTTTTATATCATTATACAGTTTCTTGTTGTGAAATAATGTTCAAAAGCTACCTTACTTATGCTGTAAGTGTCATTGTTTTGCTTTATAGGGAGATTCTAGTGGAAGAGAGTAATGTTCAGAGGGTAGATTCTCCCGTCACCGTGAGTATTTCTGTATACATTACCTTTTATAACCTTTTATAGGATTGTGTAATTGTGAAAGCAGCTCATTATTTTTTTTTCAGGTCTGTGGAGATATACATGGGCAGTTTTATGATTTAAAGGAGTTATTTAGGGTAAGCGACTGAGAATGCAATATGGCATTTGTTAAATTTACAATACTTTTGAACTTGTATGGACTGGTAGATCAAGTTTCTTAAAAAAAAAACAACAACAACAATGCATTGTGCTGTGTTGTTTGACTCATCTGGGTCTTCAGGTGGGGGGTGAAGTTCCAGAGACAAACTACCTCTTCATGGGAGACTTTGTGGACAGAGGGTTCTATAGTGTGGAGACTTTTCTGTTGCTTCTAGCATTAAAGGTGTAGTATCTGTCCTGAAGTTAATCCTGTTTGCTTTGTAATGTGTGTATGTTAAAGCTGTTCTACACTCTGTAGTCTGCTCTTATTCATAGTCCTTTATATTTATGTCTTCAGGTGCGATTCCCTGACCGAATAACACTGATCAGAGGGAATCACGAGTCAAGGCAGATCACGCAAGTGTATGGCTTTTATGACGAGTGTCTCAGAAAATATGGCTCTGTTACGGTCTGGAGGTACTGCACAGAGATCTTTGACTATTTGTCCCTCTCTGCTATTGTTGATGGCAAGGTAGGTCTTCTTAATTCTGTATCTTTCCACTTTCTATTTTAATGTTTTAACAATGTAATCTATTCCTTATTTAGCAGCCATTACTCCAGTCTTCAGTCTCATATGATTCTTCTGAAATCTTTCTAATAGGCTGATTTGGTTCACAAGAAATGTTTCTTATCAATGAAAACAGCTGCTTCATATTTTTGTGAAAACAGTTTTTCCTATTCTTTGAACAGGAAGTTCAAAGGAACAACATTTATTTGAAATACAGCTCTGTTGAATGAATGTAAAACTTGTCACTTTTGATTAATTTAATGCTGAATAAAAGTATCATACATATAAACTTGTTTTTGCTCCTCAGATATTTTGTGTGCATGGTGGCCTTTCTCCATCTATTCAAACTTTGGATCAGATCAGGACTATTGACCGAAAACAGGAAGTTCCTCATGATGGACCCATGTGTGACCTGCTGTGGTCTGACCCAGAAGGTGAAGAAGACTAATGTGATATTCGACAATAAAGGAAAGGCCATCAATATGTTGTTAATACCTCTCTTTTCTTGTCTCTAGACACCACAGGGTGGGGTGTGAGTCCCAGAGGAGCTGGATATCTGTTTGGTAGTGATGTGGTGGCACAGTTTAATGCTGCCAATGATATCAGCATGATCTGCAGAGCTCATCAGCTGGTGATGGAGGGCTACAAGTGGCATTTCAATGAGACTGTGTTAACGGTGTGGTCTGCTCCAAATTACTGTTATAGGTATGTTTCTTCTCATCTTACAGTGGTCCAGTAACTCTTGTGTGTATCAGTGACCATTAACATGTAAATATGCTGGTTTGAATGAATGAATTTACTCTTTTGGAATATTTCTTAGGTGTGGTAATGTGGCAGCCATTTTGGAGCTTGATGAGCATCTCCAGAAGGAGTTTATCATATTTGAAGCTGCACCTCAGGAAACTAGAGGCATCCCCTCTAAGAAACCTGTGGCTGACTACTTCCTTTGACTTTTTCTAGTCCAGGAGAAAAATTGGAAGCATCAGAAACAACATCTGTATACACTGATTTTTTTTTCTTTTGTTTGTGCTGGCCAACTTTTATCTGCACATTCAGTATTCTGTGAATGGACCAGTTACAGCATTTATTGCCTTCACATTCCTTCCTCTTTACAAATGTTTTTATTTATCTTGTAAAATGTATTTGAACCGGTTTTAACTGTCCATAATTATGTGGTAGTTTTGTATTTTCAAACTGGTGATATTTTTTCCAACAAAAAAAATAAAATAAGTGGGTTTATATATTTGCATATATAAATCTACAAAAACTAGCATATTTTTTAATATGCAGCTGCTTGTATTTATACAGCCGGTGGTCCATATCCGCAATCATTTAGCACTGATTAAAATGTTTGTAATCAAACCTAAAAGATTTGCAAGATCTTGAAGCATAGGCTGTAAAGATGTAAGTGATAAATCATGATGGCAAGGCGTCATAGACAAGATCATACACAAAAGAGAACACTTTCAGGTGCTCAGTTAAAGGCATTGAAAACTTGCTATACTAAAGTTACTATATATTTTTGAGTTCAATGGTCACAGATTTAAAAATGGAATCTAGTTGATGCACACATAAAAGTTGGAAGCTGATTTGGTTCTGACCTGTTATTTTACAAAAACATTTTAATGTCCAAATATTGTGATATTTGATTGCCAACATTAAGCAGATTATGGGTATTCCTATTGCTAGTAAATAATATTTTTTCTGTTACTGGTAACCTGAAAGTTTTTCATCTTACTAATGTTACAGAGTGGCCAACTAAAATGGATCAAAGATGTGTGAGGCGAAATTGCACAATGTTTTACAATGTAAGTTATAATTTATTGTTTTAAAATGCACTTAAACAATGTTTTTGTCCATCACAACACATTTATGCTCTAAAAAAATCATTCAGCGGGTAATATATTCATTGCAGCCACAAAAATAATTCCTTAAAAAGGGTAAGATCAAATAAGCAGTGTGGTGAAATATCGTCATCTTACTGGATTTTTCTTTACTCTTAATTAGTTCTCTTAAATGGGAGCTTACAACCAACAATCATATGTACAACTGTTAACCAGATGGCAAGATCATGATCAAAAACATGATTTTGTCACTACAGAATCATTCAAAAAAACTGAAGCCATCGTGAAAATCTCTGAGACAGATCTTTCTACCTCATCAACAACTCTGTCCCCTAATCTGAGAGCACATACTTGGCAATTTTTGCAAGGTTAAAAGCAACATCGAGAATTTATTTCCCTTGTGTCACTCTTAAGCTTTAATGTTGACATGATCAAATCTGTTGCAAACACCAACGCAAGTACTTATTTGACTCAAGTGCCTCACTGTAACCTTCATTTATTTCATTAAGAAAATGAGGGCCAATTGACTTGTTTTTAACCTGGAGATTTCCTTGAACAAGTATAAAAGAAACCGGCTTTGAGAAAATTCATAATGTCCATGATGTTCAGACTGAGCAGACTAAACATATTGACACTTTCTCATATTTCTTGCTCTAGTTGCTTTTTGAGTATGTCAAAATAAAAGAAATCAAATCACGGTATCAAATACTTTTACGCCAAATCATTTTCCTCAAAATATTGAAATGTAGCACAACAGACTACAACACACAGAATAAGTGTATAAGATATTTTTTTTCTTTTGGTTATTACCGAAAGAGTCATAGATAAGTTCTTAATCGAGCAGTAGTGGTCAGTTCATTGTAACAGGAAAACTTAATCTGTATGCCTCCATTTCTAGTAGCCATGCATTATTTAAAAAGCATATAGATTGAGGTTAACATTTGGTTTATTGGAATGCAATTTTTAGCAGTGTTGTGGCAAACAGTGCACACTTCATATTAGTATGTGCCAACCGCCAACACACTTCATATTAATATGTGCCGGATTTCCCTAGTTTCTGTCTGAATGATGTATCTAAGCTACAAATCTTTTTATGCGTCATTCAAATTAGACTCATAAAAAGATTTCCTTCATTTGTTAAAGAAGAAAGCACTTTTTACTATTTTCTGTTACCAGTGGGCATTTCTTTCCTTAGCAACAGTTTCTAGGAAATGCAAGTGATTCGCATAAAGGACCAGGGAGGAGTCGACATCAATCTAGCTCACTTGACCTGCGTCGTCGCCTGCTTGCAATGGAAGCTCACTCACACTATTGCCTAGATGTAAAGAATTGAATTAAATACGTGGGATAGAACAATCTACTTTACTCAATAAGCCAATAACATATCATCCCAAATATTATTACGTGTTTCATCAATACACTGTTTTTACCTGATTCATCATGGAAATTGACTGCAACTGTCTCCATCCAAGCATTATCCGTGTTTCTTGGATCATCTACATAACCTTTATACACCTATAGGAAAAAAGATGCTGTGTTATATAGTGCTGCAATGCTTAAGATGCAGTCACATTTACCGTCGTTTGGTGAAATCCAGTAATTGCAACAGGAATCTGCGTGATCTGTTTTTCGTGAGGGTGAAAAAGTTTTCACTTTGTGTTATATTTGGTCAAACAAATTTACCGTGTTGACCAACAGAAAGCTGCTTGGTTCAAAATGTTATGACATTTATATGCATTATAAAATATATTAAAATAGATCATTTTCAAATTTTCTAGTAGCCATGCATTATTTAAAAAGCATATAGATTGAGGTTAACATTTGGTTTATTGGAATGCAATTTTTAGCAGTGTTGTGGCAAACAGTGCACACTTCATATTAGTATGTGCCAACCGCCAACACACTTCATATTAATATGTGCCGGATTTCCCTAGTTTCTGTCTGAATGATGTATCTAAGCTACAAATCTTTTTATGCGTCATTCAAATTAGACTCATAAAAAGATTTCCTTCATTTGTTAAAGAAGAAAGCACTTTTTACTATTTTCTGTTACCAGTGGGCATTTCTTTCCTTAGCAACAGTTTCTAGGAAATGCAAGTGATTCGCATAAAGGACCAGGGAGGAGTCGACATCAATCTAGCTCACTTGACCTGCGTCGTCGCCAGCTTGCAATGGAAGCTCACTCACACTATTGCCTAGATGTAAAGAATTGAATTAAATACGTGGGATAGAACAATCTACTTTACTCAATAAGCCAATAACATATCATCCCAAATATTATTACGTGTTTAATCAATCCACTGTTTTTACCTGATTCATCATGGAAATTGACTGCAACTGTCTCCATCCAAGCATTATCTGTGTTTCTTGGATCATCTACATAACCTTTATACACCTATAGGAAAAAAGATGCTGTGTTATATAGTGCTGCAATGCTTAAGATGCAGTCACATTTACCGTCGTTTGGTGAAATCCAGTAATTGCAACAGGAATCTCCGTGATCTGTTTTTCGTGAGGGTGAAAAAGTTTTCACTTTGTGTTATATTTGGTCAAACAAATTTACCGTGTTGACCAACAGAAAGCTGCTTGGTTCAAAATGTTATGACATTTATATGCATTATAAAATATATTAAAATAGATCATTTTCAAATTATAATAATATCTCACAATATTACTGTTTTTTCTTTGTTTTTAATCAAATAAATGCAGCCTTGGTGAGCATAAGAGACTTCTTTCAAAAGCATTTAAATATCGTAATTATTCCAAACTTTTGAAGCGTAAGTGCATGGTCTTACCTGAAGACCTGCTGAGTCGAAAAGCTCAGTGATTCGCTTTTGGATCTTTTCCCTCTCACTTGGAGATGCTTGCAGAGAGTTCAATGCCTCTTCTGAGAACTCGCGCTGCAATGTTTGAGAAATGCGCTCTCCAGGGTCCACCATTCCCTGAACACACAACAACAAATATAACCATCTTTTTGCATATTAGCAGAATTTATTTTAAACATGCTCACCCCACAGATGCTGCTCACTCAAAATAACCACTCTGAAAATGTAAAACAAGCACTGAGGTTCATACTCACCCCTGGGATGGCCCATTCGCCACAGTCCAACCTCTTGATGGACACAAATTGCAGCACAGGGAGTTGAGAGTTAGTGTGGTGGACACGCTGTCTTGTAGAGTCCCTTTTCCACATGTATGAGACCACAGGAAACTGGAATGTGTGTTCAAGAAGGTTTTAAGCATGTGAACCCTGCCACATTACACACAAAATACCTTGCATGCATGGAATTGTTAAACCAGTCAAATGGGAAAGAGATTACATGTAAAAGGTTGGTTTCCATTTATTACGATACACATTTTAGTACCTGGTAACTATTGGATCAGCGGCGTGGTTTGGACCCCACCTTCCCAGTAATCCTCGGCCCTCTAGCCCAGTTCTTCCATGTGGATTACTGAGAATGATTTACAGTGAGTAAAGACATTGATAAGCAGCAATGCAAGCACTGTAAATATTGCAATCATTGAAATATTTTGGATGATCTGGTGTTTTAAAGTTTGACTCACAGTGGTTTGCCATTCTGAATACGATATGAGCCCTCGTGGCTTCCCCTGTCCACAGATCCATCCAAAGAATTGAACTGTGGGGAAAATGCACTATAGAAAGCATAAATAGATTTTTATACATATATTTCCAAACATACATCAGGTAAATCATTATCACTGTAATTCTCTTGTGATACACTGTGTGAATTTTCTTTTAAATCAGAAAATTTGTAGTGTTTGTTTAGGATTGATTTATATATACTAAAATAAAAATAATTATTAAATAAAATGTTTTATAAATATATATATATATATATATATATATATATATATATATATATATATATATATATATATATAAGAG
>NW_015505309.1:229765-230889 GCF_001515645.1 Sinocyclocheilus grahami | reverse complement strand
ATATATATATATATATATATATATATATATATATATATATATATATATATATATATATTAGAGATGCACCGATTGCAATTTTTTTCTTGGCCGATTCCGATTTCCGATTTTTTGTTAGTGTGATCTGCTGATACCGATTTTTGCTGATTCCGATTTTCTAAGAACTATAATTGACAGCATATACAAAAAAAATCTACTTTTCTTCAACGCAAAGTTTTATTTTCATTTAAAAAAACAAGTAAAAAGTCAATAATAAAATAAGAACACAAAAAAATTTGCAAACAACAGCACAAATAAATGCAATAGAATAAAGAGAGCTATGAAACTAAGTTTTTCAGGTTAAGTAAGTTTTTATTCAGGTAAGAAATACTACAGAAATGAAAGTAATCAAATGAAAAATAACACTGGATGTGTTATTTTACATTTGATTACTTTCATTTCTGTAGTCTTCATTGTAAAAAATAAATACAGATTAATGCTTACCATTAAAGTTATAATATGTATTCAGTCAAGAGCAGAAAGTGATTTTCTTTGTCTTTTGCTCTTTGATTAAAGGGGTCATATGATGCTTTTTTAAAGATCATTATTTTGTGTATTTGGTGTAACAGAATATGTTGACATGCTTTAATGTTCAAAAAACACATTATTTTTCAAATACTGTACATTATTGTAGGTCCTCTATGCCCCGCCTATCTCAAACGCTTCGTTTTCTACAAAGTCCCTCCTTCCGACAAGCGCAGTCTGCTCTGATTGGCCAGCTGACCCAGTGCATTGTGATTGGCCGAACACCGCAAGCACTCGTCGGAAATGTAACGCCCCTTACCATAATAGCGTGCTTCATCTTTCAAAATAAACGTAAAGAGAGAGCCCGAAAGGGGAACAGAGTCTCGTGAAAGAGAAAGCAAAACTTGAAATCGCATCATATGACCCCTTTAACGTGACAGACAGCAGCAGGAATATTGGACTGGCCGATCGATCAGTGGGTGCATCTCTAATATACAGTGGCGTAATTTCCACAGGGGACATTTTTCAAAATTCCGTTTGTTTCAAAATACATATATATATATATATATGTACATGTGCATCTCAATAAATTAGAATGTCGTGGAAAAGTTCATTTATTT
>NW_015505309.1:164979-229277 GCF_001515645.1 Sinocyclocheilus grahami | reverse complement strand
ATACATTATATACAGTATTATATTTGTTTTAACTGTATAAATTTGCAGTTTAAATAATATTCATGAAAAATTTAATGAAATTAAAACAATTGTAAATCATTATTCAGCAAAAAAATAATATAATTGACACCTTATACATACTTTCCAACAACTTGTGCTTTTATTTATTCTAAGTACCGTGTTAAAGCTTATAATAGCACCAATTGAATCAACACAAACAACATTTCTGAGGAAAAATATTAATTATAAGTAAGCTTACACTTATTCTAAGAAATCATCACAATTAAAAGAACCAAAGACTTAAACTACTTCAGTCTGTGTGCATTTAATTTATTTAATACACGAGTTTCACAATTTGAGTTGAATTACTGAAATAAATGAACTTTTCCACGACATTCTAATTTATTGAGATGCACCTGTACACACACACACACACACACACACATTTTTAAATATAATATACATTATATTATTTATTTATTTGTTTGTTTGTTTATTTAATACTCACCCAATCTCTGGGTCAGCCCAAACAGGCTTTTTCAGCGCAGTGGGGGCGGCATAGTTAACAGGGCTATACTGGGGCCAGTCTGTGTCCCAATCTACTTTGTCATCTGGAACAGGGAAGCTGGGTGTCTGAGCCGGTATATGATGGCTAACGAGACTTAACGTGCGCGGCAGGAGACATGCAGACAGATGTTGATGAACAGAGACTGGGAATGCAGCTAACGGCGTTCTTCCTGCTGAAAGGAAAATCATTTCCATAACGGAACGTTTCTTTCATTTTAAGACTCACGAGTCACAAGTCAACAACAATGAGCACTATCCCTTACGAATATTAACCATGGTTTTACCACAAATAAAACCAAAAAACCTATAGTAATCACAAATTTACCCCGGTTTTGCTACACTAACCATAGTTTAACCATGGTATTTGTAGTAAAATTGTGGTTATATTGAACAAATGGTAAACAATGCACCAAAAAAAAAACTTCTAAATAATGTACTTTCTCGAAAATTAACCATGGTTTTATTGTAGTGAAAGTGTAGTAACCAGGTTTTTTTTTTTTTCTGATTACCATTTGTATACAAATACCATGGTTAAACTATGGTTAGTGTAGCAAAACCATGGTTAATTTGTGGTTACCATGGTTTAACTATAGTAACCATGGTTTTTTTGGTTTTATTTGGAGTAAAACCATGGTTAATTAGCTGTAGGTCAGTGACTAGCTTACATGAGGGTGCCAGCTTGAAGTTAATTTTGATGTTTCTTTTTTAAAATCTCTCTTATGCTAGTACTGTGCCTTGAAAATGTTTATTAAGTCTCTTTGAGAGGAATATAATACCTGCACGCACAGACAGCTGGGGCTCAGGATGAACTGAATAACGTAATGTGATTTTGTGCTATCGCACATGGCAAAACAGGATCTGCTTTCTGACTTAAATCCTGCCATCCATGCATTCAATCAATCATTCCCCAAAATGCTGAATTTTTTATTAATTTAGAAGGTAAAAACGTCAAATGTTAATCCACTACTGCTGCAGGCGTTAATGCTGATTTAAAAACAAAACAAAACAAAGCTTTGTGTTAGCAAAGAAAAGTCATATACAGTTGCTCAAAGGCTGCTGTTGCCAGGGATGGGCAGTATTTCAGATACATGTATTTACAATACGTATTTGAAATACAAAATACTATTCTGTATTTTGTATTTGAAAGCCTTTGGCAAAAATCAAATGTAATTTGTATTTAAATACATTTAAGATTAGTATTTTTGCATTTTTGACTTTTCTGGAATAAGAGAAGTTGAGGATGTCATGGTCAATTGTACATGTTGATTAAAGTTAAAATAGAGCATCATTCAGATTTGCCGTCAGTTAACATGAAAGAATAAAAGAGCACTGACAAGGGGAAAAATAGCGTTAGCCAATCAGTTTTAATAGTTAATCGGTTGTTGTTTTTGATCAACTAGCTTGTCAAATGTGTTTAAAGCATTACTGCAGGTTAGGGCTGGGTGATATGACAATACATATCGTGGCGATGATATAAAGTGCGAATCGACGGACATTTTTCTAAATCGTTTACATAGATAGGCCTGTTGGGGAAAGCAAATATATCCGTGCAGCTTTTAGTGGGCAGGAATTATTCATTCATTCATTCATTCAAAAGGAAGCATGGATGAATGAGTAATAGAATGTGATGTGCTTGGTGCAATTGCACTTATTATAAGTGTATATGTGTATGTCCTTTATACTTCTATACACACACACACACACACACACACATTTTTAAATATAATATACATTATATTATTTATTTATTTGTTTGTTTGTTTATTTAATACTCACCCAATCTCTGGGTCAGCCCAAACAGGCTTTTTCAGCGCAGTGGGGGCGGCATAGTTAACAGGGCTATACTGGGGCCAGTCTGTGTCCCAATCTACTTTGTCATCTGGAACAGGGAAGCTGGGTGTCTGAGCCGGTATATGATGGCTAACGAGACTTAACGTGCGCGGCAGGAGACATGCAGACAGATGTTGATGAACAGAGACTGGGAATGCAGCTAACGGCGTTCTTCCTGCTGAAAGGAAAATCATTTCCATAACGGAACGTTTCTTTCATTTTAAGACTCACGAGTCACAAGTCAACAACAATGAGCACTATCCCTTACGAATATTAACCATGGTTTTACCACAAATAAAACCAAAAAACCTATAGTAATCACAAATTTACCCCGGTTTTGCTACACTAACCATAGTTTAACCATGGTATTTGTAGTAAAATTGTGGTTATATTGAACAAATGGTAAACAATGCACCAAAAAAAACCTTCTAAATAATGTACTTTCTCGAAAATTAACCATGGTTTTATTGTAGTGAAAGTGTAGTAACCAGGTTTTTTTTTTTTTTTAACATGGTTACTACACTTTCACTACAATAAAACCATGGTTAATTTTCGAGAAAGTACATTATTTAGAAGAGGAAAACTTGTCGATTACACACCTGTCAACCTTGTGTCACAACTACAGATTAAGAATTTAAATAAATATCAATTATTACATTCATTTACATACCAACCTCCACTTGTAACAGCAGCGAACGGAACCCCAATAAGACTAAGCGCTACATGCACCGATGCAACCCAGTTACAGGAACTGCTTTCATGAAACCCAGAGCTGCAGTAACCAGGAAGTGAGACATCAGCCACGCCTCTTCGGTCACGCAATTCATGCGACTCGCTGTTATGATATAAAGCGCAATAGGCTTTTTGGAATAACATATTTAGTGATATAGAATGGGAAGAGTTTTGGCTTCTTCGACAAAAATTCTTCTTATCTAATAAAGTTGTTGAAGTCTCTATTAAAATTATCCATAATTATTATCCGGTAAATTACAAACTTGCTAAATTTAACAGTAGTATTTCCCCCAATTGCTCCTTTTGCCTTCAGTCTGAAGAAACAATCAATCATTTATTTTGGGACTGTGCTTATTCTAAAGTGTTCTGGGTTGACTTTTCCAATTTTGTTAAAAAATATTTATATCCAAACTTTTGTATAACCCCAAAAAATGTGTTTTTTGGTTACTCTTTGAATTTAGATCTTTCTCAGTGTAAATTTATTATTAATCTATTGCTATATCTTGCTAAATTTTACATTCACAAGTGTACATTTTTAAAGAAAACTCACTACTTTTTTATTTTCAGGAAAGATTTTGATGTATATGTAAACTCTTTAAGAAACTCTAATAATTCTATTGCATGTAAGACTCTTTCATGGTGTAAATCTTATAAGCTAACATAGTATGCTTTGGAGTATTGTTTGTAACCCTTATTGTCTTTTGTTCTTACTTGTCTTTGTAATTGTATTTGTTGTTCTTCTATTGCATGATAAAAAATAAAAAAGCGCAATAGGCTGCACTGCAGTATAAGTGAATCTTCCTAGTAGTAGACCGTACACATTTCGTATACTTAATATTTATATTATACGTATATTGTGTGTACGAAAATCGTACACACAATATAATGGACACAATTAATGCATTTTGAGATCGTGTGCGTGTGTTTAAATGCATCAAATAATAAATAATATTCAAATGCGTTTAAAGAATGGTTATATTTACCTCCATCAAATTGGGAAATGAGTATAACATATCACGATCCAACACCTTTAATATATATATGAGATAATATATGACGGCCGTTTTTGTTCCAGTGGTAACTGTTCAGATGATGGAAAATATGACGAGTTCGTGTGTTTATCTCACACTTTAACATACCCTCTTTTCCCTTTCACTTGATGTTTTCCCACCACATACTGTAAATCACGCCGGAGGGCCTACTGACCGTAACCGTGGGAGGCCTCATTCTGCACAGTGCACAGTGCACACCCACTCGAGGCTCGTGCGCTGTGTAGTTGCGTCTGCTGCGCGGCCTTTTCACGCGCAGCGCGCGCCCGCGAACGTCGTACAGGAGAAGTGCGCGTTCGCGCTCACGATCCGTTTAGATGCACGCTCGTTCCGCACTCGCATCCACAGGGGGGCCTTGACCGACTCCTCTTCGACTGTCAAGAAAGCACACCGTATAACGGCAGCCTTTGTATCCGATAAACCTGTCTTTGATCAGAAGGCAAACAGGAGGCCCTCTTCCTCCCAAAGACTGCACGAAGGCGACTGATTTGTGGACGGAAACGATGGCGGAATCGGGCAGCAGCGCGGCGGCGGCCGGAGCCGCGGGCTCGAATAGCAGCACCGCCGGGGCTGGAGGAGCCGTCGCGGCCGGGGGAGCCAATGGAGCGGCGGGATCCAAGCCTGGCCTGGAGTCGGTGAAGGGACAACATTTTGACGTTGGCCCCCGATACACCGATCTCCAGTATATCGGGGAGGGGGCCTATGGGATGGTCTGGTAAGCGGAAACTGCTCATTTTTGCAGTCACACACTTTGGTTGGAGATAACGTTACTGTTGGATCGGGGCGAGAATTAATGGGCTGGTACTGATCAGCTCTTCGTAGTAAAGAAAAAGGGTGTCGATTCTCTAAAAGCCTATGCCATTCCGCATTCCCTTTTTATAGAGAGGAAAGATTATATACACGGCGTTTCAAAAGCGCCTGAAAAGAAATTTCCGCTCAACAAGTTTCCTTGCATATCCTTCCCAGAAACTCAGAGCTAACAATAGATTGCGAGTAATGCATTGGATTAAATCCCATTTCTTCAGCACTGGCTGTGTTTGAAAGCATAGCGCTCTGCCGACATGGAGAGTATTTTTTTTGGCATCATATTCGCGTTCGGAACGTTTAAAACTGCTGTCCAGCTCGCCAGCGTCCAGACACAGCCAGGGTCTCGCTGCACGCGAATCCATGTTATTGTGGAGAACACTCGATGAGTTTGGATGTTGAATGTCACTTGTCATTCTTGATTTTAGGAGTGTGCTTTGTTTTTTTTGTGGTGTGAAACTGCATGCTAGTGCTGCTGGCTCCTCCGCTAGCAATCTGACATCTCACTCCGAGCTCGTGAAACAGGCGTGGCTACGATGCGGCCGAATGTGCATGAAGTGGGTTAGCCAACATTTTTGCGGGTTTTCTAGAAATAAGTACCCACCGTTTTTGAGATGTCAGCTGCTGGTAAGACGTGTTTAAATGGTGGTAAAATAGTTTAGGTGAAGAATTCAGAACTGTGCGCGTTGTTCTGGTCTGCAGGTTTTGCTGGAGGATGTAAACAAACCCCCTGTAATAAAACACAAAGGCCTTCCTTCTATGGATATCTTTGGGTAGGGCAATCAGACAGCTGCGTAGTAAGAAAATATATAAAGAATCAGATACTAGGCATTTTCCACAAATGCAGTGCACTTTACCGAAAAAATTTAAACACATTCGATATATGTAAAATTGGGATTTTGGCCTGTCCCATCTGAGATTTTCTTATCGTATTTAACAATTAAAATCATACAATATTACTTAAATTATTATAAAATGATTGTGTTATTTTTTTTGAAAACGATCGAGTTTTGAATTGATGTTAATATGTTAATTTTGATAAACATTTGTACATTTTTAAAATTATAAAAGTTTCAAATGTATACAAATAATGCCCCCCCCCACACGTTAGTGCCACGTAAAAAAAAATGAACATGTCAGATTACTATTGTAAGATTAATCAAATAAATGAAAATTGTAGATTAATTAAACAATTGTAAATGTAAGATTACATATTAAAGTCATAATATTTTGAGAAAAAGTAAAAATTACGAGACTTTTTAAAAAATCTCATAATCTTAGTTTTTTTTTTACGTGGCACTAAAACGCTGTCGTACCCTTTTAAAAAAACATGGCTGTCTTTAGTTTAAAAAAATCTAAATAATATTAACATACACAAAACACACACAAAACATAGCTAAAACACAAACAGCACAGCAGGGATTTAAACAATTTATACACATCTCATATAAATATAATATTTATCATAGCCTTAGGTTGAAATTCAGGATTGTTCTAAAGTTTAAGCACCTCTGTTCACTTGTTTTAACATTGTTCCCGATGCTACACGAGTTAAAGCTTGTATGAGTTGATCTTTTTAATACTCCCTCCTCTCATCCCACCATCTCTTTCCCTGCCGCCTGCAGCTCAGCTTTTGATCATGTGAATAAGGTCCGAGTGGCCATTAAGAAGATCAGTCCATTTGAACACCAGACCTACTGCCAGCGCACCCTCAGGGAGATCAAAATCCTCCTGCGGTTCCGTCATGAGAACATCATCGGCATCAATGACATCCTGAGAGCTCGTCGCATCGAATGTATGAGGGATGTGTATCCTTAAACATGCACACCAACAGGCTCACAATGCAGTAGGCTGAAGTGTTGTACATACCATTGTATTTTGGAGATAGTGTGTATATCATCACAGTGTTGTGCTGTAGTTCTTTAACTGCATTTCAGCTATATCGTACAGGACCTGATGGAGACCGACCTTTACAAATTGCTGAAAACACAGCAACTCAGCAATGACCATATCTGCTACTTTCTGTACCAGATCCTGCGAGGGCTAAAATACATTCACTCTGCCAATGTGCTGCACAGAGACTTGAAGCCTTCGAACCTTCTCATCAACACCACCTGTGACCTCAAGGTCAGAAAAAAAATATTTTCCTGAAGAATGAAACTCCAAACATAAAACTCTAATTCTTAATATGAAAAAAAATGTGTTTAGTACATTGACAGTAACGCAATACAGTAACACAGCAGCTTCAAACAGATAACCTGACATTAAAGCGTAAATATAAAATGAAACCTAATGTGAAATGGAAATCATTTTGTAAGCGATCTATTTCAGTGCAGATATTTTGAGGAACGCAGGATTAAATTTAGAAGTGTAGTTCTTGTGCTTTGTTTAATCTTAAAGCAATGATCCTAGTGAAGCTAAATATAGAAATGAGGGGCTTTTTAAAGCAAAATCGCATGTTTGAGGGTTGTGTGGAGAATAATTATACTTCCTCACCCGTAGATCTGTGACTTTGGGCTGGCACGGATAGCCGACCCAGAACATGACCACACCGGATTCCTCACAGAGTATGTAGCTACTCGCTGGTACCGTGCTCCTGAGATCATGCTCAACTCCAAGGTATGTCTAGGTCATTAGCATTTATCCTATTAACTGGATGCGTGTTTTGACATTCTCTGTCTTAATCTTTCAGGGCTACACCAAATCCATTGATATTTGGTCTGTGGGTTGCATCCTGGCTGAGATGTTGTCCAACAGACCCATCTTCCCTGGGAAGCATTATCTGGACCAGCTCAACCACATATTGGGTAAGAACCAGTGCTTAATGCTCAATGGAATGTCCCCATTTTCAGACTTCTCTTTCATTCTCAAATATGCGCTATCTGAAGCATAATATTGAAAGAAAAAACACAGAGTCCTGTATTACGACACTATGACCCACTGTATGAGGGTGAGGGCAGGAAACACTCAAGAGAATAGACTATCAGCTGAACAGTGTGCAGTGTCATTATCCGCCACTTCCCTGGTTTACAGGAACATATTAAGCAGCACAACTCTTTTTGACATTGATAATCAGCATATTAGAAAGATGTTATTATATGATTTCTGAAGAATCATGTGACAATGAAGTCTGGAATAATAGCTGAAGAAAATTCTGATTTACTATCACAGGATTAAATTACACTTTAAATTACACTTTAAAATATATTCAAAAAGAAAACTGTTATTTGTAATAATACAGTAATAAATAAAACAGCAAATTATTAACCGTAATACTTCATAATATTACTGGTTTTAATTTTTTTTTTTTTGAGCATAAGAGACTCATAGAAATCTTACCAACTCCAAACTTTTGAACTGTGAATATTTGTATATTTTGCTTTTTGACTTTTTTTTATTATGCATTTAGTACAATTTATATTAATTTAATTATTACATTTAAAGGGGTGGTTCATTGCGATTTCACTTTTTTAACATTAGTTAGTGTGTAATGTTGCTGTTTGAGCATAAACAATATCTGCAAAGTTACGAAGCTGAAAGTTCAATGCAAACGGAGATATCGTCTTTTAAAATTCTGGCAGTTTAATGCCTACAAAAACGGCTGGTAGGGACTACAACAAGTTACTTCCCGGGTTTGTGACATAACAAACCCAGATAAACCCCGCCCTCGGGAAAAGGCAGCAAAGGGGGCGAGGCCATGCTGTGCTGCTTTAGAGAAGAGGAAGAGAAAACAAGGGGGGCACGTAAAAATCTATTCATATATGAATCGCGATGCTGTCTTCTAACGATTCTAATGGATTCACAAGTTTCAAAACCAATGTTCTAAAGCAGTGGTTCTTAATACTGTTCCTCAGCTCAAACTGATAAGCGATATTAACGATGCCATTGTTTACAATACAACTGGAGCACATGCCGCTGAGGTGAGGGGCGGGACGGGACGGTTAGACGCACTAGAGGCGGTTTAGCCAATCACAACACACTGGGTTAGCTAACCAATCAGAGCCTATCGCCTATTTCTGAGGGAGGGGCTTCATAAAAGAAGGAAATGATCAGCATGTTTCTCAGAGAAGGGACAGAGCAGAGTGTAATAAAGGTAAATTATGTGAAAAATAATGCGTTTTTTAAAAATGAAGCATTAGCACGTGTTAGACTGCACCCCATAAACACAATCAAGCCTAGAAAAAAACCACTGAACCACCCCTTTAAGTGGCAATCCAGTACAGTACCAACATTTTTTATCATATATAATTGTAAAAATGTCCTTAATCAAACACTGAAGTTTATTATTAGTAATACTACTAATATTATTAGTAAATGTAGCATTATTATTATTTTTATTATATAAATAATTTACCGTTGTTGCAAGTGAACATATATTAAGCTTTTACTTGGTTTATATATTTTTGATTATGGATTGAGAATATCTACCAAGATTTTAAAGGAATTTATGCCAAACGTTTGACTGCATGACCAACTTTTGAAGTGCATTCAGAATCATGTTCTACTCCCTTAAAAAGTGGATAATCTCATTTCTTTTTTTATCTTAACTATGCACAATAACAGGTTAGTTGCATTTTATTATATCCTTTAGCATTTTCTTCCCTGCTGTCCATGAGCCATCAGGGCTGCTTTCCCAAAAGCCCAAGTAGATAGTAGAAACAATGGTTTTCAGTTGAGGACCACTGTATTGTTGTTATTTGACCCATTTGGTAATGCAAGCACATTGTTCATTTTGTGATCATTTTCCTGCCCCATCAATCAGGTGTTTTGGGCTCCCCCTCTCAAGATGATCTGAACTGCATCATCAACATGAAGGCCAGGAACTACCTCCAGTCTCTACCCCAGAAACCGAAAGTCCCATGGAGCAAACTGTTCACCAAAGCAGACAACAAAGGTAAGCACGCACATTAGGATGTTTAGTGAAATGTTATGTGTGTAAGAGGGGTCTGGCAGTAAGCTGTCTCAAGTGTGTGTGTGTGTGTGTGTGGGAGGGAGTACTGAACAAATGTGGGTGTCAACAAATGGTCTTTTGACAGTCTCGCTGAAGTATGTTAAATATAACATTGCCAGGGAAGACATCGTTGTATGCTTTTTCTCTGTGACTATTATGACTGTAGTTGTGCACAATTTGTATGTTGTATGTTGGTACTAGTGAACAAGTTCCTTTGTAATTATAAATTTAACACAGAAGTGTGGAACTTCTTTATGTACTTCTACCATTGCATTTCAGCTCTGGATTTATTGGACCGCATGTTGACCTTTAACCCCATCAAACGTATAACCGTGGAGGAAGCATTGGCCCACCCCTACCTGGAGCAGTACTATGACCCTTCTGATGAGGTATCTTTCTTTCCCCTCTCCATCTACATTTCTGTCTCCCACCCCTTAAGTCTGTCATCTGTACAATCCCATATCGTTTAGTTAAGCCTTACAGAATTTCGCATTGTTTACAAATTCAGCCGGTGGCTGAGGAGCCTTTCACTTTCAACATGGAGCTGGACGACCTTCCTAAAGAGAAGCTGAAAGAGCTCATCTATGAGGAGACGGCACGCTTCCAGGCCAACTACCAGGGCTCCTGAGAGGGACAGGTACAAAATACATGTCAAATGTCCAAATCTACAAGTGTGAGATTTTACTGATGTTAATATATTTATTAGGGGTGTAATGATATTTAAACCGAATCACAGCAGTTAAAGATATAGTTCACCCAAAAATGTCTTGTATGACTGACTGACTTCCACAAAACACAAAATAAGATATTTATAAAAATATTTAAGTTGTCCTTAAATATGTAAATGTTTTGTCAAGTTTATTTGTGCATATTCATATTTGTTAAGTCTTCCGTTACTATGTCAAACCTTGTATAATACATTTTAATGTACAAGTACAGATGAGATTTGATAGCTACTGCTGTCTGTTCTTGGGTGAACTATTTCTTCAACTTATTTTACATATTTTGAAAACTTTTATTTTTCAACTAACACAAAAATGAAAACCGACGTACAATATTTATCTTTATAGTAATCAGCATTTTTGTCTGTTCAGTATATTAACATGTAAAGAATTCCTTTGAAGGTTATATAGTTTCAATATGATTTTTTTTAATGAAAGCTATTCTTATATTATCCCTAAATTGAGTAAAGCCTTACTCTGCGTTTGAAGAATTTCCATGCTTAAACCTATTGTTGTCCGCTAATGGTCAGTAATCCTTTTTTTTTTTTTTGCAGCCTTCACAGAGAATAACTGAGCAGCGTGGAGTCTCAGATAAAGATAACTCCAGACAACCTGCGAAAACATATACATGCATATATACATTAAAAAAACAAGATAAAAAGAGGAAAAATGTACATTTAAAAACTTCAGCTTTGTTTTATCTGTCCATCTCTCTTTCTTGCTGGGAAGCTGTGCGCTAGTTTGGGCTTAAATCATCTTATCATAACGCCATTAATGGAGGCCGACAGACTCACTATTCTCATTGCATACCGCACACAGCTCCTGCTCTCTGAAACAACTGCATCTTTCACCCTTTCTATCAATACCCTGCTTCTCTCTCTGTTTGTATCCATCTCTTTCTCTTTATGTCTCTCTCGAGGGTGTCTTTCTACTGGTCTGTGTTGTTTTTTTCCCCATTCCACAGAGATGGCGAGAGAGAAAAGGAGAATCTCTATGATGGGCACTGACTGGTGTGTGTGTATATATATAAGTGGTTTTGAGTTTCATTGGCGTATTGTAAGTTGGCAATCTGTTTGTACACTGTAATTTGAACGTTACGATCAGTTACAAATCGTGTTTTGTAATTTTGGGAATTTATATTTGAATAGCTTTTGAAATATAAAGTCGTTGCTTGTGTTTCTTTTTGTTTTAATTCATTCAAAGACAAATGATGTTACATTTAATGAGGTTGGACTTTTATTTTGTTTTCTATTGCGAGGAAAAAGCGGTCTTGCTTTGGTTCTTGAGAAATATATTGAGTAAAAGAGAAATAGCGACAGGCAGGATGAACGGAGGAAAGAGTGAGATGGAATAGTATCATCTGCTGTAAAATATCATGTTCTACTGTTGAGAACTGAGACTCTTGCCAATGTTCTTGGGGAAATTAAGCCATCAGTATCATCTCTTTTTTTTTTTTTTATGCTGGCTTCCGTTCCCTGTTTCTGCTCTCGCTCGTCTGTTCATTTGATGGCGGTTCTGTGGTGTGCAGACTTCCATTGTGCATTCTTTTGCATTTTTAGGGGGGTTGATCCTGATTTCTTTGTGAATAACAATAGTTGTCATTGGTTACCATGTCCATGGCTACTGTTGCCATGATTCCTTTCTGATAAGTCACACATAGTTCCCCACATTCTGGCTTTGTTACTTACAGATGTTGTCCCTTTCTCTTTTTCTTTTTCTTTCACGTCGTCTTTTTTCTCTTGTTTTGTTTTTCTTCACTTGTCCTGGAGTGATTGAGGAATCATAGCCAAGCTTAACACTTTCAGAGCCATAGCACATTTTTTCTCATTCCCTCCCTGTGATGTCAGAACTTTTCAAAGGGCTTTTCCACAGGGCTTGCTGACCTCATGCCTCTCCTGCCTGTGATTGGCTCACCTTTTTTTATCTAGTTTTGAATGGACTTATTCTGCATGCATTGCATCTCAGAGGTAACAACCTGCCTTTATATGTTTTTAGTGAAATGTCGCCATCTTTCAATGCTGTTTCAAAAAGAAACCATCATTGCTTTTGGCCAATCATGGATGAGGAAAGCATGTTCAAGTGGGAAGAGTTAAAATGGTACAGTGTGTAGCTGTTTTGCATAAATACAGGGTGTGATTTGCATGAATGAATAAATCCCCTGTGTAAAACCCCATTGAGACGGGCCTCAACTGCAGAGGAAATGCACTCCGCACGTCAATTACGTAACATTTCTCAATCAGTGCACCTGCACTTTGTGTCTTTCATTTCAGTTTTTAGTGCAATTTTATCTATACCTGTGACAAACGTTTCTTTGTTTCATTATAAGCTTTAGTCTTCATCTTTTTTTCTTAATACCCCACTTGTTAGGGTGAGGTGTAACAGGCAATGACGGTTGGTCACGTCCCATGTCTATGTCTGTACATCTGTCCTTTCCAACCAGAAGCTGCTCTTCTCTGCTTCCTCATGAGGAGGGGAGATCATCCCGCTCTATAGTCCGAGAGAAACAAGTCATTACCAAGAAAAAGATTATTTATATTACTGTATTGTCAATGGCAATGACATGCTTATTGTGAATGGGACCACGGGGACTGTCAACAGTCTTACACACACACACACACACACACACACACACACATTTAAGGATGTATTTCTCAGATGTAAATCTGCCCGCATACAGTATATGATTTCAAAAGTCTGTCATAATGTCCTTTTAATGGCTGTTATTATGATTATTGCTGGTGTTATATTGGTGAGGTCTTTTTTTATTTTTAAAAACTGAAAAGGGATTTTAAAACTTTTGTCCTTTTTTAAAGTATGTTTTGCATTTCTTTCGTTTTGTTCGCTTTGGATGTGAAAAATAATTGGCTGTTCTCTCTTTCTGAAGTCTATTTTTTCCCTAAATCTTATAAGGAATTATTTTAAAAGATGATTAAACGATATGGGTAGATTGTCAAGAGAAATGAGCTATGGATGGTTATAGTCTATAGCATATATGCTTATGGGTATAATAAATTAAACAATTAACAAAAACAGAATTATATACATATATGAAATAAAATTCCTGATACTGTAAGTCTTGGTCTTCTTGGTGTGGGTTTTTTATCCTTTTTTTTTTTTTTTTTTTTTAATAAAGAACCTTTTTTTTATTCTACTTGACTGATTTTTTACTCAAATAAAGGGAAAGAAAATAAGAAATAAACTTATTTTTCAGAAAAACATTTAAATACAAGCACACCTAATTTTTTTTTATAAACATATAATACCATTTACTATCAACAATCATATCAGTCCTATATTGACATTGAGAATAACTGACATATTGGAAGTTTTCGGTTTCAAATATTCTTTTAAAAAACTCACATGTTCTTGAATAAAATGCATTACAGGTATTTTAGATTTTATGTTTTGTTTAAAACCTAATTGTGCACATGACAAATTTAAATCAACTGCTCTGCTTGTGCCCTTATGATAAAAATAATTAGATTTTTATTTGCGCTTTATTTTTTTGAATTGGCACTCAAAACAAATCATTATCTTTTCTCTTAATTAAAGTGTATTAATATGTATGAAAGATAATTATGGCCTTGCTTCCATCTAGTGAGTAGCTCGAGGGCTTGTGCCAATTTCACAATACACAGTTGCTATAACATTAACAGTAACATTGCCAGTTTTTGAAGATGAGAGTTGTTATCTTGTTTCGTGTGAAGGGAGTGGCATTGTGGCAATCAAAATCTAATTAATTTTCCTTAGCCATGGAAAAGTAAAGCATTATTAATTATTAATGAATATGGCTAATGAATGGACTAATATTTTCCTCCAAATTCCACTCCTTGCTTTCTGGGAACTCCTTTACCTTTTCTCTCCTCTGAAATCAGCCAAAAGTTGCCTGTCCAGTTGGACGACGACTCTGCTTCGCCAACATGTTTCAGCATGTGTTGAGAATTCTGGTAAGGCATTCTGCTTGTGAAGACAGATCGAGCGCTTTAGGTTGTGGGTGTGGGTGCAATCTTGTTTAATACGACTCGTTCAAACGCAAAACTGAAGTGACTCAAATGTAATCTAATACACTGATCCACTGCAATTTTTGTTACATGAAACAGATATATCAATGCATTTGATGAAACCAGTTTGCCGCAACTGCACAAATTAGGTATGGATTATTAGTATCTCTCTCAGCCTCACTTCACATCTGTCTCTGCCACCCTTCGTTTGTTCAATAACAGTCTCTCGGCAATTCTATACAAAACCAGAACAATAGAAAACAAAAATGTTCTGCTGACAGGCAGAACTAACAGTGTGTACATTTGTTGTGTGTGCATTTCTGTGGGTTTGCATTTATCCCACCGTAAGCCTTTGTTAAGCACTGAAATGTGTGAACACACGAATACTGGCCAAACATCAACTGGTGTCCTCCGCTACCTACTACCAACTGTTGCAATGCCACAAACAACAAAAGCCCCTTGTGCTGTCTGTCCAATCCTGTTGGTTCTCCCTACATATCTCGCCTAATTTGCACTAGTGAGAATATATATTGTATATGTTCACTATTAGTAAGTACAAGTAAAGTGAAGCAGAATGATACGTGCTGGAAGGCCTCAGAAAACTCACAGACAGCGCAAACCTGTGTTTGTCACATGTATTCAACAAACTGCATTCCAAAACATTCATACCCCATTGACAGTCACACAAAAAGGAGGGGGGAATTTGGAGTTACAAAGAGTGCAACTTCCAATGAGTGACTGAGAATGCACACCTAGAGAGAAAGGTTTCATTGTTTAGGTCTTTCTCTTGTGTGGCTGCATTGATATGAGAAGGAATCAAGCAAAGGGAGGAAGCTTTACATTGCTGTCTCCTTATGCTTTGCTCATTAAGCAACATTTCTTGCTAAGTAATGTGATAGCCAAAGTGAGGGAAGAAAAGGGAGTGGCTGAGGGAACCTGTAGTAAACTGGAGCAGTGACAGACACAAGGCAAGGAAAAGATAAGGAAAATCATATCGACATCAGCACTGAAGACAGGTGCTTGGCGAAGTGGCTGTGCTGGTACTACTTGGATCTGAATCTGGATATCTCCAGGATATCTGAAATAAGAAGTTGAAGAAACAAATAGAAGTACTGGTAAGTTGTTATGTTTTTGGTGTTTGTTATTAGATGGGGATTTCTCATATATACCCACAATTTTATTTATTACAATTTTTTTCCCCACAAAAATACAAATAAAGAAACATCAAGGAACACATTGCATTAAACAATTTTGTAAAACATACTCCAATATTTTAAGTTATGTTTTATTTTTATTTTATTTGTGTGTGTGTGTGTGTGTGTGTGTTTATATGGATAGATTATATGTATGTATATATAATACTTTTTACAATGAATTAAATGTCATTACTGTACAATATTGAAATTTGAATGTTAAATTAACAGAAATATTACATAATATTACAAATCAAAATACATATTTTTGATACACATTTCCTTTGATATGTATATAATACGTTTCACAATTTATTTAATGTTATTATTGTATAATGTTACAATTTTTATGTTAAATTAAAAAATATTACATAATATTAAAATCCAATCTTTTCTTCAAAGACTGGGTTTCAATTTTTGCCTTCAGCTGCTACTCTCAAAGCCCTTTATATAGGGAATTATGGCAAGCTACCTGTACTACCTGCTCCCAGCAGTAGGGGGCTACGCTCTCACTTCACTGTACTTTCTGAAGAACCCTCATATTCTACACAAGAAGAAGCAGACAGCCTTCTACTGCACCCACATCTCTCACAGGGGAGGTACAGTACCTTATCTGATCTGAGTCAATAACCAGCTCATGTCTTGGGCTTGGGATTCTTGCCTTTACATTTTTTTTTTAAATAGTCACATTAAACCTAATCAGTTGTAATGATGCTGTAGAAGAATATTAAATCATCACAGCAAAAGTCTTTTTTAAGTTATAGAGGACCTATCATACTACACTGAAATGTATATAAACCTTCTGATTTACAATAGATTATTTTATTAAATTAAATGCATATTCCTGTAATCTGTTGATAAATATTGGGAAATCTTGGGAATATTCCATAAAATTGTCAATGAACAGCATTAGATAATTGAGTGTTTATGACAGCATGTATGAATGTTTTCGTCATGGGGTTTGTATATAAAGCTAGTTAATATGTGACTTAGTGAATGATTAACTGTTTGAGGAATTTTTATGTTTGGGTGTCTATGAGAGTCGGTCCACATTTTCTGACCTCCTGCTTTCTGTCCTCAGGCTGTGGTGAAAGGATTGAGAACACTATGGGGGCCTTTACACAGTGAGTCTGGTCTCAGATCAGTGCAGAGCCTACGTCTTTCAGACTGAACAGTAGATCAGTATCAGCTCCTTTTAAGTTCCTACCTTATATTTATATGACTGGTCAGTCCATCTAATCACAATTTTATTTACACATTCATTTTAGGGGAATAGGTCTCCCAAAGATTATCATACTCACCCTAATGTTGTTAATTCAATTTGAATATTTTTATAACACAAAAGGTGAATATTTGAAGAATACTTAGGCCACTCTTTTTAAATTAATGAAAGTGAATGAGGACTGTGGCAAAACAAATTACCATACAATTATCATTAAAATGGTTTATACCACTCATTCATTATATTTCAAGTCATTTACAGTAATACATGAGAAACCACATGACATTTATTCACTGAAAACATTAATGCCGAGTCCACACTCCTTGTAGCTGGAAATCAGATCACAGACAATTTGAGGGCTATATATATATATTTAATAATTCCAGTCTCGCTCGAGAACTCCAGTCTGATGCGGTTCTCGCGTTATTTTCCTTATCACTTCTCGTGTGTGTTTTGCTGTGAACAGAGCTGTCGGTAATAGTCGGCGATTCTTCCTATTGTAAAGCCATGCAGTGTGAAACCCCCTGTCGCCGATCCATCGTGCAGTGTGAACACAGCAACAACTCAATGCTACCCCAGATAGTCACGCAGTGTGTAAACAACGGCGATCCGACGAGTTTGAAAATCATGCAGTGTGAACTCGGCATAACCCTAACTGTTCTTGCTGCATTCATGAAAGTAGCGATGTCCGAAATGTCTATTTTCCTTTTTAGTGCTGTTGAAGTGGGCACAGAGATGCTGGAGATTGACTGTCACTTGACTAAAGATGGTCATGTGGTTGTGTCACATGATGAGAACCTCCTGCGGCAGACTGGGCAAGATGTCAACATTTCCTCCTTAAACCTGGAGGTCAGGGGTCAAGGTTAACTTTTTCTCCTGATACACTGTGCAGCTCTGCCTGCTCTATTACCAACAATTCTCAATTCGCTCTTTCCATGTGGACCTACACAAAACTTTGGGGTCAGATTTATTCATTTATTTATTTAAAATAATACTTTTATTCAGCAAGAATGCATTACAAAAGTTTTCTATTTCACATAAATGTTGTTCTTTTGAACTTACTATTCATTAAAGAAAACAATGAATCAAGGTTTTCACAAAAAAAAGTTTTTTGAGCAGCAAGTCAGCATATTAGAATGATTTCTGAAGGATCATGAGACACTGAAGACTGGAATAATGATGCTGAAAATTCAGCTTTGTAATCACAGGAATAAATTACATTTTAAAATATAAACAAATAAAACAGTTATTTAAAATAGTAATTATTGTTTCACAGTATTTTGGTCAAATAAATGCAGCCTTGGTGAACATAAGAGACTTCTTTCAAAAACGTTTTAAAATCTTACAGACCAAAAACTTTTGAATGCTAATGTTTATAAACTACAGGTTTTGGTTAATAATGTTTTTTTTTTCAGGAATTGCCGCCTTATAAAGAAATACTTGAGGTGACCTTTAAGACAGGTGTGTGGTTTTACCAGTAAAATTGCAAACACATATTAACATCTTTATTAATGCATAATGATTATACATGTTTTAATTCCCTTTGCAGGCCACTTCAGCACTGGTTCAGATAGAAACATTGCATTATTAGAAGATGTTTTCCACAAATTTCCACACATAGCTGTAAACATTGAAGTGAAAGAAAATAACAGCATGCTGATTGAGAAGGCAAGAGAGCAATCATCACACCCAATGATAAAACATATTTACCTACATCAATTTACTAAGCCTCCGTCTTTGTTCTTTTATCCTCAATAATCTTTTTCAGATTTCTGATCTTGTGAAGAAATACAACAGAGGGGCCATCTCAGTTTGGGCCTCTGTTGACTCCACCATCATGGAAAATTGTCGCAAAACAGTGCGTGTGCATTTATGTCCCACTCTACCTGTTTTGTTTCAATAATAAATCACCCACATACTTTCCTGTTTCTTAGGGGGAAGTCGTGGCCTAATGGTTAGAGAGTCGGACTCGTAACCCAAAGGTTGCGGGCTTGAGTCTCGTACTGGCAAGGATTGTAGGTGGGGGGAGTGAATGTACAGCACTCTCTCCCACCTTCAATACCACGACTGAGGTGCCCTTGAGCAAGGCACCGAACCCCCAACTGCTCCCCGGTTGCTGCAGCATAAATGGCTGCCCACTGCTCTGGGTGTGTGTTCACTGCTGTGTGTGTGTGCACTTAGGATGGGTTAAATGCAGAGCACTAATTCCAAGTATGGGCCACATGTCACTTACATCTTTAGTTCTGTCTCCTTTGTTGTCAATGGCAGAACTCCTCCATGCCCTACATGTTCACTGTAAAGCAGGCTTTAAAGCTGCTCCTGCTCTACTACACTGGTCTTCTGCCATTCGTTCCACTCGGAGAGAGTTTCCTGCAGTTCTACTTGCCACAAATCATTAACAGGTCTGTATACACCAAATATTTCCATACTATGTTCTGTGCATGGCAATCACACAGATGCATTTTCACTAATCTCTTTCCTACAGAGAATACATACCTGAAATGTGGATTCTGAGAAGAAGACTGGTCATCTTCTTAATAGAAAGGTAACTTGTCTTAGTAGTAGTATCAGACTATCCTTTTAATTAACCTTTTCTCCTTTGATTGAAATGTTTTTTTTGTGTTTTAAATGTTTCTCTGTCAGACTAACATTGAGAAAAGGGATGTTCAAGCACCTTAGAGACAGAGGAATTCAGGTGTGTGGCCATGCTATATCATGTTTTTTGTGTTATTAAAGGAATAGTTCACCCAAAAATTACATTTGCTGAAAATGTACTCACCCTCAGGTCATCCAAAATAATTTTTTTTTTTTCATCCGAACAAAATCTGAGAAATCAGCAGTACATCACTTACTCACCAATGGATCCTCTGCAGTGAATGGGTGCCGTCAGAATGAGCGTCCAAATAGCTGATAAAAACATCACAATAATCCACAAGCAATCTCAAAGCTCCAGTCCATCAAATAACATCTTGTGAACCAAAAAGCTGTGGGTTTGTAAGAAACAAATCCATAATTTAGATGTTTTTAAGTTCAAGACGTTGCTTCTAGCTAAATTTTGAGTCTTCCATATCCATAATCTATCCATAATATTGCTTTCTCCAGTGAAAAACTAATCTGTTCTAAATCAGGAGAGAAATAAACACAGATCAAGCACTGTTTACAAAAAAACTAAACAAATATGTTTGTGAGAGGACAACAGGATGGATATTTTCACTGGAGGAAACATTGTTATGGACTATGGCCTTGTATTTTGGCCAGAGACTAAGTAAAACACCTTATTGATGGATTTGTTTCTTATAAACACGCAACTTTTCAATTCACAAAACTTTAAATGATGGACTGGAATCGTGTGGATTATTGTGATGTTTTTATCAGCTGTTTGGACTCTGACGGCACCCATTCACTGCAGAGGATTCATTGGTGAGGAAGTGATGTAATGCTAAATTTCTCCAGATCTGTTCCGATGAACAAACAAACTACATCTACATCTTGGATGGCCTGAGAGTGAGCAAATGTTCAGTGAATTTTCATTTTTGAGTGAACTTCCTTTACGAAACAGCATATTGAGTAACTTGAATTTTCAGTGAGAAACTGGTCTCAGGTTGTGTGTGTTCATACATGCTTCAAAATTATGAAAAAGAAATGTTCTTCCTCCCTCTTTCTCTCTTTAGATTCATCTCTTTGTGTGTAATGAGGAACAGGATATTGAGGCTGCGTTTGCTGCAGGAGCAACAGGAGTCATGACTGATTATCCCACGCTGTTATCAAACTATATTAGAAGACACACACAAGACACCTGATCAAACACAAATACACAATGTGCTTCACTCTTGTCTAGTCAAACACACACAGACTGTCCAAATGCTGTTTGCCTTTAAACATACAGCCAAGTTTATATCAATGCCATTATTAGCTTATCAGCACTGGCAGTATTTACATGAAACGGTTTATGGCATTCTTCATGGGACATTTCATAAGTATGAAAACACATAAAAAATAAATGGAACTCATATATTCTAAGTGGACTGCTTTCTTCGCTCGCAACATTATTATCCCACCATGTTGATTGTTTATTGTGGTTTTCAGTCAGTCGGTGTCAGTTTAGCGCCTCCCTACCTATGTTTGCAAACAAACACTATCCAACTTCTTTGAGAGGCCGTGCAAAGTCCATCAGCTGTACCCAACAGGGGATCAAAGCCTGAATTGCCTTGTCCTAGCTGAAACGTTTTAACCTGTTTTTATACAGTCTATGTTTTTAACGCAACTGTAAATTCAGGTGTCTTCAACCCCATAGACTGTCAAACGCACGGGAAGAGCGCCTCTGATTGGCTGACCTATATTCCAGACGTCTCTGTCTGGATTCTGATTGGTCAGTGACTGTTTGTTTTGCGCCACATGACGTATAAGAAACTTCCTCAGAAAATAAAGTAAACAAATCTGCGGATTATATTCGGTCGCGACATATTGAGCACGGCGGCTTGCGTGAATTTAGGAATTTAGGATGCTTTCGGTTGACATCACACGGTTTGCGCATTAGAGCAGGTCGACGGGAGGGACACAAAGGAGGGAACTGTAGAAAAAGCGCAGAAGCGTGCCGCACGTTCGTTTGGTTGAGTGCGCTTGACTACTGAATGCTCAGGCTTCATGCCGTTGAGTTGAGCACGCTTCTCTTCTGGCGACAATACTGCGACCAGCGTTTGTCTTGAAGAAATCGTTCATATTTAGGTGAGAGCAGTTTCATTATTAGCATGTCAAATGGGGCGAGGAGGCTAGAAGCAGTTCTAATGAGAAACGGCTCTACTCTTGGCTTTAGAGCTTGTACACTATGGTGCAATTGTTACTTGTATATGTAGAGGGTGTTAAGTCGAAACGTTAATTTACGCGACTGGCATATACGTGCAAATAGCCGCGTTCGTCAGTGCAATATTCTAGTAGTGAAGGGGGAAATGAACAAATTCCGCGAATCGGTTCTTTCGAACAGTTCATTTCAAAAACGATTCGGCGGTAATTTTGAGCTGTGTCGTTATTGCACTGGTCCCTGACAACCTGACTTTTCGCTTGTAATGTATTTATTCATTTATTTGGCCTACATAAGGCATAAAAAAGTAAATATAAAAAAACCTAAGTATAATTTAATTTTACATTAAATAATACTAAAAGTAATTTGCATATCTTGGCCGAAAACGTTTGTCTGAAAGTTCTTTGTTGATAAAATTAACATAGAGAAATAAACTAGGTAAATAAAAATTTATTTACTATTCTGCTAATTATGTATTTTAATTTTGCCCCATCAGTCAAATCCTGTTCAACTGAATCGTTGAAAGCACCCGACTCATATGAACGATTCGTTCACGATTTTCCAGCTGCATTGTGGGCCGTGCTGGAACGTTGTAGTCCATAAGAACAGAAACTAGAATCGTGAGTGTGTCTGCGGAAATTTAGTAGGCTAACTTTTGAAATATTTTATAACCCAATAATATAAATAAAGCTGTATTTATTACAGCATGCCATAGTTATTAATACCTTTCACCACTGTTTACCCTCGTGCCTGGCATGCCATATATGGGGTAACTACAGTGTGGGCAGCCAAGCAAAGTAGGTCATGTGGATGTTTCCTTTTTTCCTGCTATATATCTGAAACCGGGTGCAAGATTTGCAGCGATATTAAAATGCTTTTCAAATACACAATTTAAAAGATTGCTGTAAATGCCACGTCCATCATGCATAAAATCTCAAAGCATTTAGTCTGCTTTGAAAATCACAATGTTATTGGCTGATGATGTCAATGCCATGCTTTCTAACTACGCATTTGGCAATCCCGCCAGAAGCTGTTTTGGCTGTCAAAGCTGCTTTGTAGCAATTTGTTATCCTTGCAGATATGATCTTGACACTGTTTTTGTGTGTCTTCAAAGACATGGTGAAGCAGACCAAGGCCAAAACTTTCCAGGCCTATCTGGACTCCTGTCACCGCCGCTACAGCTGCGTCCACTGCCGTGCACACCTGGCCAACCATGATGACCTAATTTCTAAGGTGAGTTATATTTGTGAATTGTGATGCTGTTTGCATTAAAGACTCACGTGTCTGTCTATTTTCAGTCGTTTCAAGGCAGTCAGGGCCGTGCCTACCTGTTCAATTCTGTGTGAGTATCACTTCTGGTAAAAAATCTCAGAGCTTGAATCACATTGTGATGGAAGAAATAGTTGGTTTAACTGTCATTTTGTGATTTCAGGGTGAATGTGGGTTGTGGCCCAGCAGAAGAAAGGCTGCTGCTGACCGGTCTTCATGCTGTGGCTGATATTTACTGCGAGAATTGCCACACCACACTGGGCTGGAAATATGTAAGCATGCTTTGTTTTAATAAGAAATGTAGTAGGACACACTTTTTTTTTTTTTTCTCCCCAAAATGGCTTTATTTATTTCATTAACCTGCAGTCTGATAACTTTTTTCCCCCCTCTTTCTCCTTTCCTCTACAGGAGCAGGCATTTGAGTTAAGTCAGAAGTATAAGGAGGGGAAGTTTATTATTGAATTATCTCACATGATTAAGGATAATGGCTGGAACTGAAGCCTTCAGCCTTTGCTTTAACTTTCTGTGAATTCTTTACATTAAAGTATGGGGTAAATGAAAACTACTGTTTGTTTTTGTTTTTTTTATATATCTTTGAAATTTGGTTGGGAAGTTGTGTACTTTCTAATATTCTTTTATGTTAAAAATGATACATTATAAACAAAGTACACGGTACAATACTAAACAAGGATCATTTACATATTTCATTATATATATATTTTTTTAGATAACAAATTTAGTATTTTTAGAATCCTGCAAGAGCGCGAAAAAAATCTCAAATAAATTAATGGCGCTTTTCACGAGTGCAAAGGGCATAACTCCGAAATGATTAATCATTAATGGTTATATAATGCTCTACAGACGACGTTGTTTATAAATAAACTAGGCGGAAACAAGAAACCGCCTTTCTGCCTTAATTATCAGAACCACTTCGAGTGAACGCAATAATAAAGACTACAACTCCCACAACTCTTTGCGCACATCGGTGACGTGGCCAGCGTTACCCAACAGACCGGGGCGATTTGAACTTCATTTTAGATGTAACTCATTTTCTGTTTCATTTCATTCGTTTCAAACTATTTTACCTGTGGATTTTACTTTGTAGGTAATAAAACATAAGCTGCTTTATTACAGCCCGTAATTTTACATCATGATGTCCGGGAAAATCAAAAGCAAGAGTGCTGCAAATGCCGACTCAATATCTGGCAGTGTGTCCTGCGGCGAGCGCATCTTACGGGACTGCCACCAGATGTACATCGATCAGGATAGCGGTAAGAAACCGTTCCCTTTAGAAAGGATTGAGTTACATTCTCATTGATTTGCTTGGTTTAGTAAGGCATTAGATTTGTCTCTAGGCGTGGTTAGGAGGTGCTAACGGTAGCCGGTGAGCTAAAATGCCGGTTGGTATGTGAAGTAAGTTGCACTTCAGAGGGCGAAAAGCAGTTCACTTGTTTGCTTTCATAACTGCAATCATTAGATTTACCGTTTAATCCGTTACTTTGTACTCCAAGTGATACGAAATAAAAGTATATATATAGATATATATATATATAGATATATAAAAAGTTAAAAAAAAAGTTTTTAGTGCATCACGTTTAAATTGTATAAAGATTTCTTGTGCCGTGATTGTCACTCAGTGGGTGATGTTAAAGGATAGTTCACACAAAAATGATGTTCTGTTACTGAACCTGAAACCTACTCACCCCTGACACGTTCTTTCCAGTCTAGTTTGTCTAACGACTCTTTCCTTTGTCCTGTAGGACTAATAACAATCGCTCAGACTGTTGGGGTGACCTTGCTGCCTCCCCGGAAAAAGATAACTGTGATGTTGATGGGGAACCACTCAGCTGGAAAGAGCAGCTTTATCAATTGGTATGCTGATATACAGGCATGAAAACGGACACTACAAGCATGCACTCAGATTGCTGTTTGTGCTAGACTGAGAATGTGAGAACAGTTGGAGTTCAAACAGTAACCCGTGCGTTTATTGCTTTGCAGGTATGTGGAGGAGCATATCCAAAGAACAGGGGTCGCTATAGAGACACAGGGCTTCAGCTTTGTTACAAGTGGGCGAAAGAGGGAATCGCTCACGGTAAATATGACCCCATGCATGTCACATTAAAGTTTTGTGTGACATGGTTTGGGTATGAAATTGGCATCACTGATGATCAACATCTTTCACTTCTTATTGTATAACAACTGTTGTCTTGGTTTTAGGGAAATGCAACGCTCCATCTCTATCCCCATTTCAAACCACTGCAGGAATTTAAAGGTTTGTTGATGAATTGCACTTAAAAAAAAGCTACAAGCTTATTGAAGCGGTGTCTAAAGCGTAACTTTCTCTCAATTTCAGGGCTGTCAGAATACCTCGGCACTGAGATTTGTACTTCACGACAGAAACGTTTCAGTTTGGTGACCTTTGTTGACACTCCTGGTCTGGTGGATGGGGATATGAAGTACCCCTTTGATGTGGACCAAGCTATTCTGTGGCTCGGTGTGTGTTTGTCTTGAAGTGTTTTGTATGTTCCGGAGTTGGCATTGTTGTAATGTTGATTTTAAGTCTAAATTTACTATTATAAATGTCTGTTTATGATCCTAATAAGTGTCCCTGTATTCTGATTCTGTCTGTCTACACCAGGTGAGCTCTGTGATCTGATCCTGGTCTTCTTTGACCCAATGGGACAGGCTTTATGCAAGCGCACACTCAACATTGTAGAGAAACTTAATGAGAAGCAAGGGGACCGTCTCCGTTTTTATCTCAGTAAAGCGGATGAGGCTGGAGGAGAGTCTGATCGACAAGTAAGATGCTCTTATACATGCTTATGTTCACCGTTCTAAATCTTATTTTGATGTTTGATCAATAATGCAGTAAAAACAGTAACATTGCGAAGTTATTACATATTATAACTTTATTTAAAAATGTTAGAATATTAAATATCAATATCTTTAAAAATCAGTGTATTCCTGTTAGGGTTGTGACGGTGAGGAAATTTTCCCACCAGTTAATCGACATGTGACAACACCGGTAATACCGGTATCACCGTGGGCGCGGGGCGTTCCCTCTTTTCCTCGCCTTCCTTCACTTTTAAATAGCTTAAAAGCGCCGTGCGCATTTTACTTTCACTTCTGAATTAACGGCAGTTCGGCGTCAATTGCTTGAATGCAACAACAAAATGCAGCGTCAAACTCACTTTAGCATATATATAAAACATGGAACTTTTATTAACAAAACAAATAAAAATACACCATGCTATAGGGCAGGCTATGCCTAATATAAAATTACAAATAACTTGCATAAAGTTTAATAGGTATACAAAACTGGAAATAAGTAAACATGTATAATATATAACCAAATAAATAAGAAATGTAGAACGTTTATTAGCAAAATTAATGTCAAATAAAATAAATGGCACAAAGTTTAAAGTAAAAATTGGCAAATAATGTGGAACCAATTAAATAAGAAACGAATGTTTAAAAAAAATTCCAGAATCACCTTAGATAAATGGCAAAAGTCAACAGGCTTTTCAAAATCCAAAATATTGCCAAACAGGCGCTTTTGCATCTCGTTTCTAAACTAAATCATCCGAGATCGTCTTGTCTGTCACATCCCACTCTTCTTGACAGTCAGCTCGACTCACTCTCCTCACTGGAGAAATGAAATCTGATCTGTGTGATGCGACTGTCGTTCGGCACGCTGCACTGAGCAGCCGCGTTCAGTTTTTAATTGTAGTGTCTGTTCTTTTACTGAACTAAATTTATTACTATAAAAAATCAAAACAATGGTGGGGGTCGGTGTTGCGGCTTAACACCGGTATCACCGTCAGCACTGTCTATCGCGGCAAGCCTAATTACTGTGATTTTGAGCTGTATTTGCTGATTCATATTTTTTTAAAGAAATCTTTTGTAACATTTGTAACTCGCTATACTGACGGTTTTGATCAATTTATTGTGTCATTGCTTAAGTATTAATTTATTTCATGTGACACTGCTAAAAAGAACAGTATGTTGTGTATTTGGTCTAATGCAATGCGTTTATGCGGTTTAAGGTTAAAAAAATACATTATTTTCCACATAATGTACATTTATTGTTGCTCCTCTATGCCCCGCCTTTCTAAAACTCGTCAATTTTTACAAAGCTCAGCTGTCTGAAAAGCGAGGTGTGCTGTGATTGGCCAGCTATCCAGTGCGTTGTGATTGGCTGAATACCTCAAGCGTGTGACGGAAATGTTACGCCCCTTACCATACTGTGATGCCGGTGTTCTGACAAATAATGCTACCTATCAGATTATGCTACCAACACTCTATTTATCCCACTGTAAGGGGTAGGTTTAGGGTTGGGGTAGGTGTACATGTTAATAAAGCCTCACACCGTATTAATATCATTACTATTATTATTTTTCTTTCTGTTAATACGTGTACTATTTGTAAGCAGTCCAGCTGCAATTGCTTTGGCAATACAAATGTATAATTTTTGTCATGCCAATAAAGCACTCTTAAATTGAAAATTGAATTGAGAGAGTTGCCTACCTGCGCCTCTCTAGTAGGCTATTTAATCCATTTTATTAATAAAAGTCACGGGGCAGCATTCTCAAGAATGGTTTCCTCCTGAATGTTTGTACACGTGCGCAGCAGTATTATTCATAAGATTTTTTTTTTCACCATGTTTCCAAATTCTCTACCCCAGGTCCAAAAGAAATGTAAAGAATGTACAAACTGAAAACATTAAATACTTTTGTGATCTATTTCCATTTGTTATTTTCAAAAGAGAAATACTGTCATGGATGTTTACAGAGCAGAGGTCACCTTTTTTAATTCCAGTGGAAGGGTTTTGTTTATTATTATTTTGTGCTGTATTGTTGGTTACTGTGTTATTTCTGTTTCAAAAGCCAGCAAAAAAAAAAAAGAACACTTTAATATCTAAAGAGTGTTCATGTGATTTTTATACATTAGTAATGTTGTGAAATGAATAAATGCATAATAATCGTATAACTGTGATTATTCCTCAGACTATAATCGTGCCAACAAAATCTAAAATCGTTGCATCCCTAATCCGTTTTAATTGGAGGTAGCAAAATCTGACAGGGTAGCACAAATCGTCAGAACACCGTCTCCCGGCACGATGAGACAACACCAATAAAACCCATTACAAACGAGGCATTTGTTGCATCCAGTGGGGACATAATTACTGATTATAATGACTTATACTGTCTTTTTACGCTTTGCACTGCATCGCGCCGCATAAACCTAAAACCATGTCTGCATTTGTGATCGGAGAAAAGACAAACAAGCACTACTCTGCTCAACTCGCGTTTTAATCGTCAGTGGCAAATTCTTTAAATATAAAAAACGTACTTACAGGCTGTGAGTCAGAAGCGCCAGACTGTCCTTGCAAAGTTGGAACTACCCCACTTTATAGAAACAGCCTTTGAGCAGAGATGCATTGTAGGCTACTGGTTCAGGAAACAGTCCTCCATAAAATGTGCTGCATACATCTGAATATTTGGGTTGAAGTGTTCTGGAACAGTGTTGTAAATGCAACTTAACCACTGATTTCTAGTCATGTCCTTTTTTGGAAGGCAAAACAAAGTAGTTTTCGCTTTCACAACGAAACGCACAGCGTCTCCACGACATGGCGGTGGCGGCAACCAGTGTTGCCAGATTGGATGGACGATTTCCATCCCAAAAGCTCACAAAAACCTGCCCAAAACTTTAACTGTCAAAATAATGTGATAGAAAATCATGTAAATCAAGGTGGATAAGGGCCATTTTTAACTCCTTTAAACAAAATGATGACGACAAAATAATATAAATATAACGTTAGATCAATTTCGAATTGGGGCAAATAGCCTCATTCATGCACATACCATGACAGTCCAAACTGTGTCATTCATTGATACATACTGAATTATAATCTGACAATAAAAAAAACAAAACAACAACAACAGGCTAATGCACGTACCTTCGTGTCGCTCTATAATTTTACACAGAACCAGAGGAAGCCTCGAGGCAAGATCTTAAGTTCATATTGTAGAACATAATACAGAGCTTTGCACAGCCAAAGCTAATCAAGTCTAGCAGTTTTTAAGGATTTATCAATCTGGACCGTTTAAAAGATAAAAAACAGGATCGTATAAACCGACATAATTCGTTTCGGTTTTGAATAATTCAAATGTGCTCTGATTTTGGAGTTGCAGTGATAGAGCCTTTGTGTCATCTCACTCCACAATAATTCATGTTTTGAGAGTTGAGTCACTCTCCCACTCTTTAACTTATATTTAGGCATTGTGATTACTTGAAAATACAGTCATACTACATTCAAAATCAGATACGTTATAAATTATCATGCTAAAAACTTGTCACTCATGAATGAAAAGTGCCGCTATTGATGTTTACATGAGCACTAGCGCCTCTGCAGTGTGTGTGTGTCTGTGTTTAGTAACGTTGTGATGACTGATTGGATGCAGTACATGCATACTTGAGCTTGTTTGTTAAACAATTAGCCTATGCAATTTATATGTTTGAAAACAGCCAAACTGACCACAAACCAGCCCAAATTTTGTCCACCCGCCTAATCTGGCAACACTGGCGGCAACAATACTACAGTGAGAATAAATTTACGCCTTCTTTCTTTGCGTGAACATTTGGGTGGTGTTATGCAAATCTTCCTACATAGTGAGGTAGACATGTGGGGGCGTGTTTAAACGAGGCGTTTTAGGAGGGTGTGGTTGACTTAACTTTTATAAAGAATATCTCTTTGGATTTAAGACTTCAGTCTTTGCAACTTTACAGATCTTCTTTATGCACCTAGAGCTTGTAACACTCCAAAGAGAAAGGGAAATTGAAATCGCATCATATGACCCCTTTAATTGTCAGTATTAAACTGATTCCAAGCATTTTAACAGTAGTGTGTGTTTCAAGGGACTGTAAAGGACAAGTTCTTTAAAGGCAAATTGTCTTTGTTTGACTGCTTAATAATTACATGTCCAATTGCTTTATTATTGGTTATTTCAGAGAGTTATGATGCAGATTGTGCAGGAGCTTTGCAAGCGTCCAGGACTCAACAAGTGTGGCTTCGACATGCCCACCATCTATGTTCCCAACCCTAATAAGGTGCAACCACAATTTTTCAGTTCCTCATTGCAAATGTGACAACAACTTTCTTACTTGGTAAGTAAAGAATACTGAAGTATCTTTCCTCACTGTCTCCACCATCAGCCCAGTCGATGTGTCAATCAGATTGAAGAGGTGTGTCGGACTATAGAGAAGACCATTAACCAGACTGTGCAGAACACACTTAACTCACTGGAGAAGGACTGCAAGCTCATCACTGAGGCCATCACTGAGACACTTCATAATGACAGGTAGTACATCCTTATATTGTATTCATACATACTGTATAGGGAAACGCCAATGTTCATTAGATTGTAATGTCTAATATTACAGTTGCCACTGTGTGTTAAACTCTCTATAGGCAGTGCAGTATAGAGAACCGTCGATCACGTTTCAAGGGCTGTTTGTTGGGCATGCTGGGTTTCACTGTGCCCCTGCTGCTGCTCGTCACCCTGGTGCTTGGCAGCCTTTCCAAAGATTTGCTGGTGCTCATACTGGGTGATAGTGGCATAGAGGCACTCACACTATATGTGGTTAGTATGTATATGCATTCATGTGGAGGTGTGTGTGTGGGATTCACTGTAGATACTGATGTAAGTGTTGGTTTGTGTGTTCAGGTTCCTGCAGTGAAGGCGTTTGAATCCTTGTCAGGGGAGGTGCAGCTGTATAGTTGTGCTGGACTGGTGCTGTTGTCCTTTGTCTTAATCCTACTTGCTCGCTTCTCTTTCAGGTGAAAAAACAGATTATAAACTTCACGTGTCTAGTAGTTGTTTCTTTATCAGGCAGAAATGAAAATTGTCATTTACTCAACATCATTCTAAAGCTTGGCTTTTTTTCTGGTGAGCACTAAAAGAAAATATTTACTATAATGTTCACACTCAAAAACAACACTGTTGTTTTTATTATTATTATTATTATTATTATTTTAGACCTGCAGTAGAGGGAAAGATTAGTTAATAGTTTTGTGGGGGGGAAAAACCTAGGAGAGCAATTTTTTTTTAATTCAGAAGTCTTAGAATGTATTTCAAGTTCTATGGACTATTTATGATATAAATATTATTTCTAAATCGGTGTTTGTTTGTTTTTAGACCTGTAGCAGAAGGAAAGATTAGTGAATGATTTTGTGAATTAAATTTTTTTTTTTCAAGTTTACTTCTAGCTATTTTTATTTGATAGATTTACTTATTTCCTGCAGCAGAGGGGAAGATTAGTGCAGTTTGTGAAGGAAAAGAAGAAAAAAATCTAATATTTAATTACCTACAGCAGAAAGGAAGGTTAGAGAATATTTTTGCATAAGTTTTATGAACTATTTGTTTGTTTATTTACTTGCCTGCAGCAGAGGGGAAGATTAGTGATTAATTTATGCCCCTTTATGCCATATACTTTCATTGTGTGGAAAAGACCAGCTTCAGCATTTTGCTAAACATCTCGTGTGTTCTTTTTCTCTATAATTCCACTTTTAGGACCAAACCAACACTCTCTGGGAAACAAAAGAGACAGCTTCAACAAAAACTGGAGTATGTCCAGGAGGTAGTGAAGACCAAAAAGGTATAGTGTGCATTTGTGTTGTTGACGCATCTAACGACAGCTACAGTGATGATGGACTCTGCTAATAACTCCCTTGTTTGTTTATGCAGAAACATCTCTATGAGGAGTACCTGCGTCAGAGTGTGGGTGATCAGGACATGAATTGAGAGGGAATATAGACTTCAAAGATCCGGATGGAATGAATACAGCACCCAGAAGTACCACTAAACTGCATCTAATAATTCCTGTAATGTAGCAGACACAGAAGCTATTTCATGGGCACTTAGTTACATACTATTGCTTCTGTAAGCTGTATTTCAGCACTAAATAATGATGGAGCTGTGGACCAATACTGTGTTTGTTTTATTATTATTTTTCTTTTAGTCTCGGTGCAGTACAACAATTGTACTGTAAAGGTTAATTGTAGGGCCACATGATGAGATTTGATTTATGCTCTGAAATATCCTATTGTTGGGCAGCAGCAGTTTTTAAATCATCCTCTGCGGTGTACCTGAAATACTCTGTATTGTATAGTAAATTACCAGAATCACTGAGGAATGAGTAACTCTTCATTTGACATTAGATCTAATGACTTCTGGTGTTTATTTACATAATAGTCAATTTTAATAGAAATATTGAAGCTGGCTTTTGTATGCCACGGTTGTTAAATTTTTTATGTCAAGTTATTGCTGTTATGATAATAAATGCATGCAGAACTGACCGCAAAGGTTACTAAAAATTGCATGCAAATTCATTGGTCAAAAACAGTGGGAACCAATTTCCTCAGACATCTTTTTCTTTTTTTAATCCGTTGACAACAAAAAGCGTTTCCAAACAGTTTCTACAGAAATCGTAAAATATTCTATATAAAAATTAGATCGAATATGAAAGCAACTTGATCACAACTTTATTTTATTGTGATTTCAAAGTAAAAACAACTCTGCAGCAACAAAACTGCGGAAAATGGTTGTCATGGCAATTATATAGGGTAAAAACCTACCGTCTGTAATCGACAACCTGCGGTATCTATACAAGTGTTTTATTTTTCATTCCTTTTTTGTCATTCAAATGCACGATTAAGCAAACGATTTGGAAAACATTCAAAGCCATCTCCAACGAAGACAGCATGGGATCGCCTGAATCCTCTCCGCCTATGTTTCAATTCCTAGTAGTAAGCTGGCTACCTAGACAGCATCACAGTCGTATTCTCAGTCAGCTGATGCCTATGAGGCCCAAAAGCGAGCTCTGTGTAATCAGCTCACTGGGGTTTGAAGCAATCCGCGTGCCTGCGCGACTCTAGGGAGGATGGTTAGGTAATATCCGCAGGACTGAACAAGTAGGGCTCGCTGCAGCCTGCGGTGGACATCCAACCCCGCCCACATCCCCGTTTGACATCATATGTCACGCCCATCCCCGATACAGCCCCGCCCACGTCCGAGTGTGCCTTCGGAAGCCACGCCCATATCAAATACTCCCCATCCCAGTACGGGGAAACCCGGAAGTATGTCAAATCAATTTATGGAAGTTTAGAGGATCTAAATAAAATAATGTTGTCCTTCGTTTTACTAATACACGTTTTCTTATTTTTGTATAGGATGTCTAGGCTAAAATGGCACAACTTAAATCTAATATGTTGTAGCGTTCTCAGACAAGGACGAGGCGTTTTGATGTACAAGGGGTGTTTATTTGGGCTGTTGTGGGCCACAACCCACGCCGTACACACCCTGACTTCTAACCAGCGAGGCACTCTTTTCCCCCCTCCTTCTCTCTCTTTCCCCTTACACACACACAGGGGCATAGCCTCTTTTCACATCCAACTCGAACATCCAATAACAGTTCGCAACACAAAAATGAATACAGTGCAACACTAACATTAAGCACATTGTTATCTATAACACAACATGCTTGAACATGCTACACTATATTTAATATGTCTGGACTGATTTCGTCATCACAACAGCCTATAAAAAGCTTGCATTGATTAAAGTAGGCTAATTGTTCATCAAAACTTTTAAACCTTACCTTGTTCATTTATGTAATGAGATAATTTCACATTTATTATGATCGATTTTGACCTACCCAAGGCTAAATTACAACGTATCAAATTTAAAGGGGACAAGTTGGTATTGTATAATTGTCATTTAATTTTCTAAAGATGTGTTCCACTTATCATAAAGTGTTAACATTTGAATGACAGAATCAACAGTTTTCCATATGCAGTAGGCAACACACACATAGGCTGAATAAAGATAGCTTGCATTGATAGATGTGTGGCTAGAGAAATTGAACTCGGGTGTGATAAACCACAGTTTTAACAGGGGGCAAACACTTCTTCACACAGGGCAATGTAGTTTTGGATTTTGTTTCCCCTTAATAATAAAAACCTTCATTTAAAAACTGCATTGCGTTCACTTGTGTTATCTTTGACTAATATTTAAATTTGTTTGATGATCTGAAACATTAAAGTGTGACAAACATGCAAAAAAATAAGAAATCAGGAAGGGGGCCAACACTTTTTCACACCACTGTAAGTAACATGACATTGACCTTCAGACCTTGTTCATCACAACTTGATATGAAATGGATCCAGATCCTCTACATACTTAAAGATGAATAAAAAAGACATCCGTTGTTTCATTGGATATTTTTATATTTATTATTTTACAAAAATAATTCAATGTAAAGTTTGACAAAACATATACACTACCAGTCAAAAGTCTTTTAAACAGTAAGATTTTTATGTTTTTTAAAGAAGTCTTTTCCGCTCACCAAGCCTGCATTTATTTGATCCAAAATACAGCAAAAACAGTTATTTAAATTTGTTTGATGATCTGAAACATTAAAGTGTGACAAACATGCAAAAAAATAAGAAATCAGGAAGGGGGCCAACACTTTTTCACACCACTGTAAGTAACATGACATTGACCTTCAGACCTTGTTCATCACAACTTGATATGAAATGTATCCAGATCCTCTACATACTTAAAGATGAATAAAAAAGACATCCATTGTTTCATTGGATATTTTTATATTTTTATATTTATTATTTTACAAAAATAATTAAATGTAAAGTTTGACAAAACATATACACTACCAGTCAAAAGTCTTTTAAACAGTAAGATTTTTATGTTTTTTAAAGAAGTCTCTTCCGCTCACCAAGCCTGCATTTATTTGATCCAAAATACAGCAAAAACAGTAATATTGTGAAATAGTTTTACTATTTAAAACAACTGTTTTCTATTTGAATGTATTTTAAAGTTTAATTTATTCCTGTGATCAAAGCTGTATTTTCAGCAGTCATTCCAGTCTTCAGTGTCACATGATCCTTCAGAAATCATTCTAATATGCTGATTTGCTGCTCAAGAAACATTTATTATTATTATTATTATATATTATATATATTTAAAGCAGTTGAGTGCAATCAGAAATCATTCTAATATGCTGATTTGCTGCTCAAGAAACATTTCTGATTATTATTATAATATATTATATATATTTAAAGCAGTTGAGTGCAATTTTTCAGGATTCTTTGATGAATAGAAAGATCCAAAGATCAGCATTTATCTGAAATAAAAAGCTTTTGTAACATTATACACTAAATCATTCAAAAGCTTGGAGTCAGTATAAATTTTTTGAGGGGGGGGATTATAGAAATTAATAATTTTATTTAGCAAAGATGCTTTAGATTGATCAAAAGGGATGATAAACACTGCAGCGTCGCGCAACGAGGAGAACAATGGTATGAACAACCAGTACATCTTAAACTATAGTCTAAAAGTGGAGGTTTGTGTCGATATAAACACATTTTGGGCAATTATTCCGAGATTGTTGCGATTAAACTAGTAAGTAATGACCATTTCAGCTTGGCGTGCAAACATGTAACGTTAGCTGCCGAAGCTCTTAAATAAAGCGAATAGACAGCATTAGATCTTGTATGTGCATTAAACTAAATGTGGGCATGCTTTGATGACAATCGTGTTTTAGCGCCGTAAATGTTTAGGTTCGATATTCGTCGGACATCGCTTTCCCTTGCCACTGTTCAATAGAGTCGGCATTCCTACAAAGATAAATACCACGATTAGTTTTAACAATATGCAACCATTGTATATCGACATTAAAAAAAAATTATTCAGAATTCCTACGTTTATTTTCGCTGCAAATGTATACCCGAGAAGCTTTGACGCAGTATCACGCAATACCCGATGCTTAAGGGACCGTCTGAAAATTCCACCAACTGGTTTAAAACGTCAAAATTATTGTAATTACAATAACTTTTAACGTTTAATCAAACACATTGTAAAACTTGTAGTACTCAAGAGTGACTTAATAGAGGTTACATTGACAGTACCTCATTTTATACAAGTACATAAAATACATTTCTTGGAAAAATATTTACTTTACTGTATGTACAGTAAACAAACAAAAAAAACAACTTTGAAACAGGGTTTCCGCGGGGCATTAAAAGTCATTAAGTGGATTTTGCGAAAAATTAAGGCCTTAAATAGCATTAAAAGTCATTAAATTTATCTCTACAGGCATTACATTTTTTAGATGGTTTTGAATAAATATATTACCAGTTTACTTTGAATATAGCGCCTTCATAATTTATAAAAAATAACTTTTTAATTTGCTGTTGCAAAATATGTACATTGGTGTGATACACACACAGAACATTTTGGTAATCGCCTCCGGTCAGTGCAAAATAGCCGTAATGCCAGATGTTTGGACACCTAGAGTAAAACTAAGAGCAGATGATGTTAATTTTGTAAAGTCAGAAAGAAATTGTGAAGTGCAATTTCTGCGAGAATGATTCTGATTTTATTACATTCATAATCATAATTAATAATGTATTGACAGTAACAAGGTAGCACATGTTGAAGCTCTCGCAGCCGGTGTGTGTGTGTGTGAGAGAATCTCGTGGAGAAATCAAAACAAATGAGCGCAACAGCACAGACAACTCGTATGCTGCGTCTCAATGTACCTACTTATACTACGCCCTTAAAGTATGTACTCTTTTGGTGAAGAAAAAGTACACACTTTTGAGTGTGTAGTAGAAGAGTAGGCAAGCTTTGGGACATACTGTCAGGTCACACAACTGCGTCTTTAACAGATGCTCTGTCGCATAGATACATGCACACTGTCACTGTAAACTGGCCTGTCAATCATCTTGTCTCAGTTAACATCCTCCACATTGCATTTCATTTAACTTCCTACCGTATCTGAGAGAAAAGAAGTAGCACATTGATCTGCTAGCCGCAGGTCTTTCATGCCGAGAACTCTGCTCGTATTTTCTGCATTATGATGCATTTAAAAGTTAACGACCAAAAGGATGTTTATAAAAGTTTACATTGCTGTTGCAGATGAAATATAACTCAGATAACATTAAATAAATATTTTTTACCAGGTTAAATGTTGAATATTAGTAACTCAAACCCCTTTTTCTAAGCCTCTCTACCTAACCGTTGATCGTGCACATCCGCCATGTTTGTAGTTTAACGCGTTTTATTTGTGCTTGTAGTTCGGGACAGAATTCTTCACCAGTTCGCAATGTATTGTGGGCAATATTAGCCATTACACACTTTTGAGTGTGTAGTAGAAGAGTAGGCAAGCTTTGGGACATACTATCACGTCACACAACTGCAACTTTAACGGATGCTCTGTCGCATAGATACACGCACCCTGTCACTGTAAACTGGCCTGTCAATCATCTTGTCTCAGTTAACATCCTCCACATTGCATTTCATTTAACTTCCTACCGTATCTGAGAGAAAAGAAGTAGCACATTGATCTGCTAGCCGCAGGTCTTTCATGCCGAGAACTCTGCTCGTATTTTCTGCATTATGATGCATTTAAAAGTTAACGACCAAAAGGATGTTTATAAAAGTTTACATTGCTGTTGCAGATGAAATATAACTCAGATAACATTAAATAAATATTTTTTACCAGGTTAAATGTTGAATATTAGTAACTCAAACCCCTTTTTCTAAGCCTCTCTACCTAACCGTTGATCGTGCACATCCGCCATGTTTGTAGTTTAACGCGTTTTATTTGTGCTTGTAGTTCGGGACAGAATTCTTCACCAGTTCGCAATGTATTGTGGGCAATATTAGCCATTAGAGTGTGCACGGATCCACACTTCAAAAATCGACCTGAAATAGTACATTATCCGGAGACTTTTGGCATACTCTTTTCAACATACTATGCTTTGGGGCACACTTATTCTAACCTCACATACTATTTAGGATGGATAGTATGAACATTGTGATGCAGGAGTAGAACAAACATACTGTGGAATTTTTTTGTATATATTTATACCATATGATAAAGCCTAGTTAAGCATCATGAGACGACCAAGAGAGTGCTGATTCTCGAATATCAGCACGATTGCAGATTTGACATTGATTTTATTCACTCTATAAACGAGTGATAATCATTCACTAATCTCCGAGCAGCACGCAGCGGTGTTTCGTTACTGAATGACTCATCGCTTTTGAATTAATCATTCGAGCCCATGATTCAGTGATCCATTCATAAAGATACACTTGCTTGATTCTTGAATGAATCAGTCGTCTGAATGAATCGCTTGAACTAATGATTTAAATGTTCACTAATTAACAAAGACTATAGAATACCTGTCTTAAAGGGGTCATATGATGTTGCTAAAAAGAACATTATTTGGTGTAATGAAATGTTTATGCGGTTTAAGGTTCAAAAAACACATTATTTTCCACATACTGTACATTATTGTTTCTCCTCTATGTCCCGCCTTTCTGAAACGCGTTGATTTTTACAAAGCTCATCGGTCTGAAAAAGTGAGGTGTGCTGTGTTTGGCCAGCTATCCAGTGCGTTGTGATTGGCCGAATACCTCAAGCGTGAGACGGGAAACAGCGTCACACACGGTGGCCTAGAGTGAGCAGAGGCTGGGGGCTAGCGCGAGGAACGGCCGGAGGGTTAAAGCGAGCAGAGGCGCGGGCTTGAGAACGGCGCGGCCGACGATTTCGACGAAGGAGCATCCAGAAGGACATGTGACGACTCCGGGCTGGACTCCGCTTCATCCACGGTTAAAAGCCGATCCGGCAATCAACAGCGCAAAGTTGTAGTATTTCCTCATCGACCAGCACGGATCAGCTCCAGGCATGACGAAGCAGATATCGTCCTCTTTTGGAAGACCAAACAAAGTAGTTTCGCTCTCACAACGAAGCACACAGCGTCTTTACGATATGGCAGCGGAAACAATAAAACTACAGCGAGAATAAAAGTTACGCCTTCTTTCTTTGCATGAATATTTGGGCGGTGTTATGCAAATCTTCCCACAGAGCGACGTAGGTATGTTGGGGCGTGTTCGAACGAGCCGTTTTAGGTAGGTGTGGCTGACTCTTAACTTTTATAAAGAATATCTCTTTGGATTTGAGACTTTAGTCTTTGCAACTTTACAGATCTTCTTTATGCACCAAGAGCTTGTAACACTCCAAAGAGTAAGGAAAAATTTAAAATGCATCATATGACCCCTTTAAAGGGAATTTGCTAATTAACACAGTCACTTGACGCCACCTACTGGCGGTTTACACTCATATTTTAAACAGGGTGTCCACGGGTCCTTAAGTCTTAATGTCTTAAATAACGTTTTCCTAATATAAGGCCTTAAAAAGTCTTAATGTCTTAAATTCGGATTCGATGGGTCTTAAATATTTTGGGTCACATTACCGCTAAAATATCTTATGTCTGACGGACCTAATGACTGAATGTTTACAATCATTGGACAGACTGAAGATTTTTTCTTCCCCGCGGTAAGTTACTGCGTCATCAGAGAGAATTGCAGTAAGTTAGCAGAATACAAGGTCGTACTGAGGCTCTCTCTGTTTGTCTCTTTGTCTCGAGACTTCAGAACAAATGAGCGTAACAGCACACAAACTCAGAAGAAACACACTGAGGTAAAAATTCAGAATGTTTAGTTTATTCATAACATGATATAGTTCAGTAACACCATGACAAGTGAGCTATCTTGCTCAATATTCTCACAACGCAAAAAACATTCAAAACACCTACAGAGTGCACGCATTACGTGAAGGCTTGTGCGTGTGCGCATTTACAGTGCGCTCTTTCACTGCATGATTCAGTCTATTAAAATACATTCAGAATGATCACAAATTCAAGACATTTATACCACTTCTTATAGTTAATCAATTTCACACGGAAGAGTGCCTTTTTTTCTCTCCAAAAATTACCATATACAAATGTAATTGATAAAAAAAAAAAAAAAAATTCAACAGTTCAATAAACTAGAAGTTTTATTAAGAGACTTACGGTTTAGACACCATATTGCACTATTTCGCCAACAAAAATAATTCCAAACAAGGCCAAAGCGCTGTTTTGCGTCTTTGAGCAACATGACAGCGTTTTGTTCCTGAATGAATCAACAGTTTAAATGATTCAGTTCAATCGCAATGACTCACTTATTAAGAGTGGCTTGCTGGCGGTTTTAATTTCACATTTAAAGTATCTTTTCATTTTTTAAATCATTTCAAATATCAGTATTCAATTTTTTTATGTTCAATATATCAAATTATTTATACATTTGTAACTGCAGGTTAAATGCATTCATGTTCTGCATTAAATGGTGTGTAAATGCTTCTAAATGCCACTTCAGGTGCAGCTTATGCCTGGATTGCAAAGATGAATTTTGTTGATACTGATTTCATTTACTTGGTAACAGCCCAAATAACTTATTATTCTTATTCACTGATTAAATGTAAGAATTTGACTCAAGAGATAATGCACACTTATAGAAAAAAATGGCTTTATAAAGGTAAAATGCCCATAAAAGGTAAAAATCAATTTAAACTTATTGGAAAAGATTCATTTCTATCAGACCACCACACAGAATATGAAGAATGTGAAAAATTTAGGAGTCAGCTGTCCACGAAAGTCTTTAAGATACCAGCATGATAACACACTCAATCAGTTGAATGAATGACTCAATGACTTACCGCCACTTACTGGTAGTTTAGTTGAGAAGTATGTTGAAAAGTATGCATTTTTCCCCTCAACATTTCTTATTTGTATATTCATAAATGCATTTAAAACATTCGTCTCATAACATTATTTATTGCAGTTGTAATTATTGTTATTTGCAGTGTAAATTATTTAATCTGACTGGTAGCAGCCCTATAGTGTATATTGAATTTATTGATAAATTGTAATTTGGTTAAAAATAGTAATAGTTAAAAATAGCCTTTGTAAAGGTAAATAAAAATATGCAGATTTAAGTATGTAAAAGCTGATAGAATGCTAATGAAAATATTGCTTCAGAATAAATTGTTTACTCCACCAAAAATCTCAGTGATGCAGTTATTTTGCGGGGATATTTTGTATTGAATATTGTCTGCTGACATTAAAAGTTCACTGTATATCGTAGTAATATCATTTATTACAGCAATGATATTTTGTTTTCTTTTTAATTTAAACGCGTTAAATATTAATAATAATAATTCATTACATTTATATAGCGCTTTTCTAGGCACTCAAAGCGCTTTACATTGTCAGGCGCTAAATATTACATATGTATGTAATAAAATGTGTATTTCCATTACAGGTTTAAGTCTTTAGGTTTAGGTCTTAAATTTCATATAAGGTGGTATTAAAAAGGTCTTAAAAAGTCTTAAAATTAACTTGTTCATGTCTGTAGAAACCCTGTTAAAGTATCATTGCATTTTTTCCAACTTTTAATATTTGTATATTAAAAATTATTTAAAACACTAAGCTCATAACATTATTCATGCAATTGTAATTTTGCAATGTAAATGTAAATTCATTAATGAAATGTAAGAATTTGAAGTGAAAGATAATGCAAACATTTTGATTAGGGAAAAAAATTGCCCTATCTTTAGTTAAAAAAAAAACACCTTGGAAATCAGTTTAAAATCACAAATATGCTGATTTCAGTAAGTAAGAACTGATAAAGAAGTGATAGTTTAAATTATGTAGATTCTCTCACATATCCAAGATTGTCATCATTGCATTATCGTGAAATTGAATGGTTAATTTAATTTAATAATTTAAGTGAAAGATAATGCAAACATTTTGATTAGGGAAAAAAATTGCCCTATCTTTAGTTAAAAAAAACACCTTGGAAATCAGTTTAAAATCACAAATATGCTGATTTCAGTAAGTAAGAACTGATAAAGAAGTGATAGTTTAAATTGTAGATTCTCTCACATATCCAAGATTGTCATCATTGCATTATCGTGAAATTGAATGGTTAATTTAATTTAATAATTGAATTTAAGTTTGGGATCATTAAGATTTTTTAATGTGTTTGAAAGAAGTATCTTATGCTTACTAAGGCTACATTTATTTGATCAAAAATACAATAAAAACAGGAATATTGTAAAATATTATTTCAATTTAAAATAACAGTTTTTTTTATGTGAATACATTTTAAAATAGTACATTTTAAAATAATTTATTCCTGTGATTCAAAGCTGAATTTTCAGCATCATTACTCCAGTCTTCATTGAAATCATTCTAATTTGCTGATTTGCTGCTCTAGAAACTTTTCTGATTATCAGTATAGAAAACAGTTGTGCTTATTCTTTTTTGTTTTGTTTTGTTTTGTGGAAACCAATAATATATTACCATTCAAAAATACAATACATTTTTTTTAATACTTTTATTCAACAAGAACAAATTAAATTGATCAAAAGTGACAGTAAAGACATTTAATGATGTCTATAAATGAATAAATATTTATAATGTTACTAAATATTTTATTTAAAATAAATCAGCATTTATTTGAAATTTATGCTGAACTTTATTTATGAAATTTATGCTGAAAAGTAAAATGTCATAATTTGCACAAAAATATAAAGCAGAAATTAAATATTGATGATAATAATAAGAACTGTTATTAATGATTGAGCACCAATAATCATAACAGAGCAGAAACTCAGCATATTAGAATGATTTCTGAAGGGTCATGTGACACTGAAGACTGGAGTAATGATGCTGAAAATTCAGCTTTGCCATCACAGGAATCAATTGCATTTGAACAGATATTCAAATAGAAAAATGTATTTTAAATTCAAATAATATTTCTCAATATTACTATTACTGCAGCCTTAGTGAGCAGAAGATACTTGTTTCAAAAATATTAAAAACCTTTGACTGGTAGTGTGCGTAGTAATATATAATATATATATATGTATATATATATGTATGTATATGTAATGTATGTATGGTCGTGTATGGCATTAAACATTTTTTAAAATGGCATTAAAAAGCATTAAATTAGATTTGATGATACCTGCAGAAACCCTGTGAAAAAATACTGGAATAAGCCAAAAGCATCTTTTTTGTTTTTTCATATTCCAAATATTGTAGTAGGTTTCTGGTGGCCAGACCAACTTACTACAGCTGAAATATTGCCAATACCCCTTACTTTATGTACAGTGCACAAATATTTTTATGAAAATAATTACAATAAATCATCAAAAGTTTTTTTTTTTCCATATTCCAAAGGTTGTAGTAGGTTTCTAGTTGGCAGACTGACTTACTACAAGTGAAATTTTGACACCACCTACGTTACAGCATGTACAGTATACAAATATTTTCATCAAAATAATTACTGTAATTCACCAAAAGTTTTTTTCCCCCAACCTTTTCAAAGGTTGTGGTAGTTTCCTGATGACCAAACTGACTTACTACTGGTTACTTTCTGCCATTACCTCCTTTACTGTAGGTACAGTACACAAATAATTTTGTGAAAATAATTACAGTAATTCACCAAAAAGGTTTTTCATATTCCAAAGGTTGTTGTTTCTAGTGGCCATTTTGGTTCTGTTCCACCGCCGCCGGTACCCAAAATTTCATCAAGAAAGCAGTCCCCTCTATCTCTGGGTGTACTGTTCTGGGTCAACTAACAATGAGCTTCACGCTGCCTCCTCATCCTCGGTCACCCTCTCCTTCACCTCAGTGGTTCGAGGATGTGTCACTTCCTCATGCGGTGCCTTCCTGCCAACCCATCGCGGGATCCTCTGATCCAGACAGGCTCTCTTCTCATTCATACTGACGATTCTTTTCCTCGGTTGGGCCCTAGTGCTCCATCTCACTGCCCCTCCTCGGGCACGTCTGTGACTCCACTGGTACTGTTTGTGCAGAATCTGGGGGCCTGGTTAGCACTCCCCTGTCTGGCTCGGTGGCTGCTGTATACGGTCAGACTCAGCTATACGATTCAGTTCACCAGGTGCCCGCTCAAGTTCAAGAGTGTTTGTTTCATGACAGTATCCAATGTCAATGAAGGGTACCCTCACGCCCCTCAGGGAGATTGGCATCCAAATCTTGAATCTCAATGACTAGCTCACTCTCAAGATTTGTTGTGCCAACACTGGGACCTTGTGCTCAGTCACTTAGACCGTTTGGGACTTTGGTTCAACTGGGAAAAGAGAAAACTCTCCCCTGTGCAAAGTATATCTTTCCTCACTATGGAGTTGGATTTGGTCAACTCCCGTGGATTGTCACTCCCTTTCGAGATCAGGTGGTGAACCTGCAAGCTCCCCTGGAGGAGGCAGACCCAGCCCTCGCACTGCTGTGTCCTGTTCTTGCCCTGCGGATTTATGTGGACCATATTCAATGTTTCAGAACATCTGAGCGGCTCTTTGTCTGACACCTGACTTTGTGCTTGTGTGAATGCCTTGCTTGTCAGCCCCTGCACATGGCCTTGTGCTCCGCACTGGGATTTCTGGTTTGGTAATCTGCATTTATTTTTCCACTGTGTACCCTGTGTCTTTCCCTTGCAAATACCTGTATTTTGTTCTTCCAGTTGATAGAACGTTCATTCAGAACGAATCTGCTGCATGGTTCAGAGATTAACTTAGATGCATATAAACAGGCGGGACATAAGCTAACACTCTTGGTTGCTGCACGTCGCATAAAACATTCAAAAATGTCGATATGTGGGAGTAAGAAAAGAGCAGACACATGGATAAATCTGACGACGCAAGAGAGAACTCAATTTGGTCCGGTTTTCTGAGCGCAGACACCGAAGCATAGGCTACACACAGAAATCGCGTCTCACACAGAAATTCACGTAAACACAGTTGATTACGTCTTAAGTGAACATATACAGTAGGGAGAACGTGTATCAGTGCATTGCATCCATTGCAGCTGTGTATTCGGTTTTAAAGGGACAGCAGCTTAATTTAGTTGCTATTGTCCGAGTCATTGATGTTAATCAAGCAACAAATGAAAGACAGAAAATCACGCACTGCTCTTGACTGAAAAACTTTAGCAGCACTAAAGATTAATCTAAATTTATTTTTAAATAAATGTCTGCTTGAAAGAATGAAGAATATGGTAAACAAGTCTCTGTAAAGAATGCATAATTAGCCTATATAACCATTGGTATTTCATTAAAACGAAGACCATGTTCTTGTTCTTTATGAGAAGTGGTTTTATTTAATTTTAACATAAAGGCATGTTGTGTGTCCCTGCAGTTATATCGATGTCTATCATGATAAAACTTTAATAAACCTATATAATGAGTTTGGACATTTTAGAGAAATGCTTAATAAATGCACTGTAACTAAACCCATTAGATTTTAGCCGACTAAATTTACTATAGATTTAGTCGACTAAAATTAAAAACAATTCAGATGACTAAAATATGACTAAAACTAAATGGCATTTTAGTCAAAAGACTATGACTAAAACTAAATCAAAATTTGCTGTCAAATTAACACTGCTAAATTACAAAGATTCATCCAGTATTCGCTGCTTCATCCAGTAATGAAAGTACATCTTGAGTGAGTCATTTAATCATTCATTCATAAATTACATGTGATTTTGTTTAGTTGTCTAATGTTTTTTTTTTCTTCAAAGTCATGAGAGAACCACAACTTCCATTTGGGGGTGAGTCATTTAATCATTCATTCATAAATTACATGTGATTTTGTTTAGTTGTCTAATGTTTTTTTTCTTTCTTCAAAGTCATGAGAGAACCACAACTTCCATTTGGGGGAAAAAAAACTCAATTTATCCAGAATCATGCAGTTCTATTTTGCACTTAAACAGCTCTTAAAGAGTCCAGTTTTTATGTAGCCTGTTGATTTTTGTTCATGGTATTCAGCTCCAATAAATGGTTTGCAAAAAAGAGACACAAGATAAATGTTTGATATCATTATTTAATCACATTGGAATCAAAACTGGGAATCGAAAAGAATCGGAATCGATACGCAGAATCAGAAATGATAAAATTCAAATGATATCCAACCCTAATCTCCATACATTGTTACTGCCACCTGTCAGTTTGTATGTAGTTCTCCACATATTTCCTCCCCTTCTGGGCAGGGTGTGGCCTCTGTAGCATTACGTTTTCCCTTTCACGGGCACGCTTTCCGCAGTGCTTTGTCGTAAATTAGAGAAATCGTAAATGACTTCAGTATTTTTAGGAACCGTAAGGACTGCTCCCATGTAATCCTGTCTTGTCTGTCCCACATTACAGTAGACTGGTGATTTTCATGGGGTCCTGGGAAGGGCTGTTGGTTGTGGTGTTTTCCATAGGGAATGTAATGTCGCACGTGATTAAATGAAAGGGAAGATCTCAGTTACTGTTTTAACCCTCGTTCCTTGAATGAGAGAATGGAGATGATACGTCCCTCATGCTACAACTGCTGGCCACCTGTGGGGTGCCGGGATCCCATCTCAGCTCTACAGCTGGGAAATCTGCGGTGAGTGTGCTACCGATTTCCTTATATACCCCATGGGTATCGGAGGAGATTTGGCATGCAAATCTCACCAACCACAGTTCATTGGCTCTTTCTCTTCTTAACTGAAGGTTATTGATGCTTACAAGTGTGACCCCATATGTCAGTATCAATGTAACCTCTCTGTTCCCTCATTCAGAGAACAAGGGTTACAGCAGTAACTGAGACGTTCCATAGGTGGCGAGCGCACACTCCACAAAGTCCACAAACATTCTCTAGGATCACTGGTGGGCAGTTGTGGCCTCATCTGCTCATTAAGCCTGGCGTGTTAAAATAAGCTTTACGAGTGGTCAGGAAACAAAGTCAAACAAGACGCTTGTAAAAATCCCTCATGTGGTCCTCGAGGGATCTCCACCACTGCTCCAAGAAGAGTGCATACACGCATCTGGCAAGTCTAGATTTGTTGTGGGGTTCTGGTATTCTGTCACATTGCTGAGTAAAAACATTCACTGGTGGCTGGAATCAAAATCCAGAGAAATTTTATTTAAATCCACCAACAGAAAAATAGAGAATCAGAGGAGAAATAACACAACACTAAAATAAACAAAAATATGACTAATACCAGAACAAAGACTAAGGAGAAACTTTGAGTATAAATAGTGACACCAAACGAGGGAACAAAATAATGCAAACCTGAACTGAGCATTCATGTAACAAACTGACAAGAAAACTGAGAGGACCAAGCGTTTTAACATGCTAGAAAATCAACTGTGAAAATCGAGCATGAACCGATATGAAAAACATATCCAAAAAACAAAACTAAATAAATAAATATCAGGAACATTTAAAAAAAAAAAAAAAAAACTTTTGATGAATTACAGTAACTTTTTTTTTATAAAAATATTTGTGTGTTGTACATACAGAAAAGGAGGTATTGGCAAAATTTCACCTGTAGTAAGTCAGTCTGGCTACTAGGAACCTACTACAACATTTGTCAAATGAATAAACCTTTTTGGTGAATTACTTATTTTTTTCTAAATATTTGTGTACTGTACATACAGTAAGAGAGTTCATGGCAAAATTTCAGCTGTAGTAAGTCAGTCTAGCCACCTATTACAATGTTTGAAATATAATTTTTCTTTTTGTGAATTACTGTAATTATTTTCATAAACTTATTTGTTGTACTGTAAGTACAGTAAGGGAGGTATTCACAAGATAAGTCGGTGTGCTCACTAGGCATGTACTATAACCCTTTAAACATTAATTAGAATTAATTATTTGACTTTGTTTTGCACTGTGAGTTGAATTTGTAGACGGTCCCTAAAGCAGCCTAGGCAAATATGCAGCCAATATCAAACCTAAAATTAACTTTACAGCACTTCTTGATTTCTGTTAATAATAACAACAACAGCAAATCAGTGCAGCAGAAATCAACAGGTGTTTATGACCAGAATCAATATAAGATTTTTAAAATCCTGACTAGGCATTGGACAAATCAAGTGCTCTTGGTGTTAATCTGCTTTTGCCAAAATCCATCCTGTTAATGATGTAGAGCTCTCTTATGTGCGTCACTTATCTGTCACGCACCTATTTTTGTATTATGCACCTATGTTAAATGATTCTTTAAAAATAAGAGTAGAGGAGAAAGGGAACAAGGCTATTTAGAAGAGATTTCTGAAGCCCTTCTGTGTTTTCCTTCAGTAGAAGCTGAAACAGAACTGCAGATGCAGCTAATCGAGTGTCGAGCTCAGCTGGAACACTGGCAGGGTGTGGCGAGGATCTGCGAGCTTGGCAAACAGGAGGAGCTGCAGGAACTGCAAAAACAATGCGACCAGGAGATTCAGTCCTTGCAGGAAGCTCTGAGAGGTGAGGAGTGAGAGGGAGGGATTGAAGGAGTGTGGTCACCTAAGGTGGAGGTAAAGCACAAGTCTGTTTGGGCGTTGTTGATTAATCTTGGAACTTCTGTTCTGTGGAGAAAAACCACAGCGCGTCTTTAAAGTAGTTTATCTAAAAATGTACTGTTGTTGTCAATGTTTCATGTCGTTCCAAACCGTTTTTTCTGTGAAACGCATAAGGAGAAGAACAGTTCTTTCCATACATCATGATAGCAATGAAATTTTGTACCCAAAAGTGCAAAACGCCATAAAAAAAAACCTTTTGAAGTTGGCATGAAATGGAAAATGTCATCATCTTTTCTTAACTATTGTGACGAATAGCTTCTCTAATGAGAAAAAAATAGGATGGGACTTGACTTTGTCAATCAGGAATTGATTCAATCATTGGATTTTTGTCATTTGTTTATTTGTGAGTGACAAGTTGCTGGAGTGGAGTGACAGGTTGCTCAAGTGAGTGACAAGTTGCTAAAAGGGAGGGATTATTGTCTGTCATTCACACTGATGCACACGTCATCAGAGAAGGAAGGGAAGGGAAGTTCATGTTTTTGATGAAAGGTTATGAGGGCACATGAATTTAAAAAGACTGATGATGTGCATGGATAAATCATGTATATTACAGTAATGCTTCACTGCGAGCCAGTCATTATTATTGAATAATGACTAAATTTCAGTCTGTTCATCACGCAAAGCTTTCAGAAGACGTCTGACATAAGTCATTTTAATTAATTTTATGGTACTTTTATGAAGTTTTTTCAGCATACAGGTTTGAAACCTAGGGAGAGTAAACTTTTTTTTTTTTTTTTTATTTTCGTGAATGAACTTTTCCTTTAAATTTGGCTCGAAATCAAAACTGACCTGTTTTTTCTTCATACATTGTGGGTTATGTATATAAAATCTCTTGCCACGAATTGTGATTCCGCAATATTTTTACCCCAATTATCAAAATCCCATCCAATTACCAAGTACAATAATGCAGCAAAATAAAATACCTGTCAATGAAATAAAACTATAACAGAAAATATGTAATATAAAATATGTAAATAAAAACAAATAAAAGGGGGTGCTCAGTAAGGGTGTGCGATATATATCGTCTGCGATAATATCGTAATTGTTGTTTTAACGATGTGCGATTTGACATTATCGTGTATTTTGCAAAAACCATTCAAAACATCCCTACAGAGTGCACGCATACATTACGTCAAGTCTAGACTAGTGTGTGTGCGCATTTAGTGTGTTTTCTTTCACTGCATGATTCAGTCTATTAAAATGCATTTAGAATGATCACAAATTCAAGACATGATGGCAGAAAATTTATATATTTATAGCACTTCATATAGATATTCAATTTCACACGAAGAGTGCCGTTTTTCTCCAAAAATTACCATGATTACAAATGTGACATTGAATTCAATAAACAAGTTAATTAAGAGACTTACGTTTTAGACCCCATATTGCTTGTTTTTGCTCTATTTCGCCAACAAAAATCATTCAGAATACAGCCACAGCGCTGTTTTGTGTTTCTGAGCAACATGACGGTGTTTCGTTCTTGAATGAATTTATTTATGCATTTGTAATTGCAGGTTAAATGCATTCATGTCTTGCATTAAACAAAATACATGTGTGTAAATGCATCTAAACGCCACTTCAGATGCAGCTTCTGTGTTGATTTCATTTGCTTGGTAACAGCCCAAATGTCTTATTATTCTAATTCCCCGATTAAATGTAAGAATTTGACTCAAAAGATAATGGACACTTTTAGAAAAAATGGCTTTATAAAAGTAAAAATGCCCATAAAATGCAAAAATCAGTTTAAACTTATTGGAAAAGATTAATTTCTATTCGTATGAACTGACCACCAGACAGAATATGAAGAATATAAAAAAACATTAGGAGTCAGCTGTCTTCGGCAGTCCTTAAGGTACCAGCACGATAACACACTCAGCAAAAATCGTCTAATTATCGTTATCGATAAAATCCCAGAAAATATAGAGAGATAATTTTTTGTCAATATCGCACACCCCTAGTGCTCAGCTTAACTGTCTGTAGAGTCAGCCAGTATATTATCCAAAAAGGGACATCAAAGGTCTTTAAATGGTTACTTCACCCAAAAATAAAAATTGTCAATAATTACTCGCCCTCATGTCGTTCCAAACTCGTAAGACCTTCGTTCATCTTTGGAACACAAACTAAGATATTTTATGAAATCTGAGAGACATTACCACAAATTGTGCAGACACAGGAACCACGTTTTTCCTGAATTTTCTTAATGATAATAATACATTTCTTAATTCTGGTTCCACTGATTTCTAAAGATTTTAAAGATCTTATCATTAAAACAAATCAAGCTTATCTGTTTTCGTGATTTAAAACTATGAAATGTGAAGGTATATTCAGATCCATCTTTAGGTTTTTGTAAAGAACACATGCTGGGTTGTGATTACTTGTTGACATCTTATCATCAAGCCTCTCTTTTTCCTCCGATCTCCTTTTTTCTTGTTCCTCAAGCTTCGTTTCCATTAGAGCTTGCTCTCTTCTCATTTTCTTTTCATCCTGCAACCTACGCCCTACATGTTTCCTTGAGTGCTTCTTTAGCCTCTTCTCCAGAACAAACTCTTGTTTGCCACATGTTTTGCATGGAAACATCCTCTTCAGATTTTTAGTGCTTGATGTTCCACGGTCAGAGCCTGAGGTGTCAACCAAAATGGTTCAACCATAATTTTATGAAGCTACGAGAATACTTTTTGTGTGCAAAGAAAACAAAAATAACAACTTTATTCAACAATTTCTTCTCTTCCGTGTCAGTCTTCGACGCACGTTTACGACAGTACCACAGTGCATGCGTGTGGTGCTGCAGACGGAGGAGCTGGCGTTCTGACATAGAACGTCCATCTCTCTCTTAGTTCATCGTCTGTATACTCTGGTTAAAATAAGTAAGGCTGGGCAAAAAATTGCAAGTAATCCTCTCTGGAAATCTTCAGACATGTTTACGAAGACTGTTTTATGTACAGCATGCGTCTTCCTCTGCTTGCAAACAAGGCACAGTGCATGAGCGTTCTGCGTCAGAATGCCAGCTTCAGCATCAGCAGCATCACACGCATGTGTCGTGGTACTCCCGTGAACGCATGTCAAAAACTGACACGGAAGAGAAGAAATTGTTGAATAAAGTCGTTATTTTTGTTTTCTTTGCGCACAAAAAGTATTCTCGTAGCGTCATAAAATTACGGTTGAACCACTGATGTTACATGGACTATTGTAACGATGTTCTTACTACCTTTCTGGGCCTTGAACGTTTCAGTTGCATTGCTGTCTATGCGGGGTCAGAAAGCGCTCGGATTTCATCAAAAATATCTTAATTTGTGTTCAGAAGATGAATGAAGGTCTTACAGGTTTGGAACGACATGAGGGTGAGTAATTAATGACAGAATTTTCATTTTTAGGTGAACTAACTTTTTAAGGAGCCTGTGAGTGAGAATCTGATTTTCTCGAGCTTTATATAAGTAAACACCTCTTTAATTCACTAATAGGTGGGGGTGAAATGTGTTTCCACTTTAAAGTAAGGAAGAAGTCTAGCTAATAAAGTTGTAAGGCCAGAGCTTTTTGCAGTGACATCGGAATGACCTTGTTATCTTTAATCAAAATGAGATACAACTCACTTCATCCCTGCTGATGTATTTAAGTCTGCGCTATTGCCAATCACATTCCTGTATGCAACACTCACTTTTCACAATCCAATTAACAACCAAATTCCTCTGGTTAAACAGTAGAGCATAGCGCTAGCAATGCCATGGTCATGGGTTTGATTTCCAGGGAATGCATGAACTGTTAAAATGTGTACCTTGTAAGCAGTGTAAGTCACTTTGTATAAAAACATCTGCCAAATGTGTAAATGCAATCAATAAAAAAAAAAACTATTTTTTTCTTGTTCGATAAGCCGTTGCATTTAGAAGTATGTTAGAATTCAGAAGTTCAGTTGATTGCAATTTCATTTCATTTGCCAGCTTGAATGTCATGAAATGGAATTAAACCCAAAGAACTGGAAGCGACAGGGAATGTGTTTCAGTATTACTTTGTGACCGATCCCAATTTTTTTCACATCCTGTTTTTTTCCCCATCTTAGAAACAGTTGCTCAGTATGATGCTAGAATATCTGTTCTGCTGTCAGAACGAGCACAGTGGAGGAGAGCCACTTCGCCCAAGGAGACTAAGGTTTGTGTGTTTCTGTGTCCTGCCTTCTCTTTTTCTTTTTACCCTTTTTGTTATCCAAGTACTGAGGCCAAGAAATATGTACTGATATTTTTTGACACATTATGTGTCTGTTTCCCTTTTTGAAAGATCTTTTGGTGTCTGTATTATAGTGCGCCTATGTCACTTCTACATTTTACACATTTCTTTGTGCATGCAGGGGATCTCTAAAAAGGGCAAAGTGGAGGGTACCTCTCCTCCACAGGGTGCTGACCAAGAGGGCTCAGGGTCTGACTCTGATCCACTGGAGCTGTTGGCAGAGACATCAGATGCAGAGACAACAGGCCTTATGATGGACTACTTTCCCCAGCACTGTGACTCGGCCTCCCTGTCTTCTTTCTCTCTGGACACACCCTCTTTGCCCCGACATCCGCCCCCTCAAGATGACACCGCCTCCCTGGTGTCCACAGGAACATTAGTGCCTGAAGCGATCTACCTGCCACCACCGGGGCACAGACTGGTCACGCATTCAGACTGGGACAAATTGCAAGCACAAGTCAGTATGCGTCTAGTTTTTCTAGCAGGATTCCGACGACCATGGAAAACTGTATCAGGAAATTTTAAGATTGTGGTTGCCAGGTGTGGAAAAGTCATGAAAATGAACAAAATACTAAAAAGTAATGGAAAGTTTTTCTAGTTACACTTGGCTCTAAAACGTTTAACAGCTATAAATTACTCTTCATGAGTGCAGTCCTAATCCAGTAATGGCAAACGATTTGAAACATCATGGAAATGTATTAGTCAAAAGGTGTGGGACATTTCTAGCCTGTTGTTTGTTAATCAGTGCATTAGAGATCACTGATGTCAGTGCATGATGTCACTATCTTTCAGCTAACTTGTTGAATCTGATATCGTGGCATTTTTAGCTTGTAGAGCTTCAAGAGGAGGTGACAGAGCTTCAAAAGCAGAAAGCTGAGCTGGAGAGAGAACTGGATGTGCAAAGCACAGAGACACAAAAAGAGGTACAGAAACTCTGTTCCTCTTTCGCCACACAGACCAAATTAAACACATTCAGAAACAGTTGCATTCCTTAATATTTTTGTGAAAACAGTTATACAGTGATACAGTTCAAAAGATCAGCATTTATTTGAAGTAGAAACTGTCACTTTTAAATTAATTTAATGCATTCTTGCTGAATAAAATTATGTACAAAAATTTAACTGACCCCAAATGTTTGAGTGGTTGAATGTGGTTTAATTGCTTTGAGCATACACCCTGATATAGCAGATCTACAGTTGATTACTTTCAAAGCAAAGATATCAAATATATCTATATCTTTGTGTTTTTGTCTATTGCAGTTGTCAGTGCTTCAGTCTCAGGTGCAAACATCTGAGACCTTTCTTCAAGACCTACAGAAATCTTTTAGCCAGTCACAAAATGCCGTTCAGAGCAGATTGGTGAGTAGCAGGTGAATGGTCCAATCAAAGGGCAGCAGGAATCCATAATCCGAAATCTTGATGATATCACAAACTGTTTAATAGTCTGCATGTACTTTTTCACGCAGGCAGATCTGTCTTACTCTCAGAAGAGAGTTTGTAATGAACTCTCCAAGTTGAAAGGTGAAGACACTGATGTGGATGAAAATAGCCTTCCACCCCACAGTCCAACACTAGAGGTGTGTGTGTGTGTGTGTGTGTGTTTGTAAGCGGGTTTCACGAAAGGAGGCCAGAGGTGTGGACTGTGGCACAATTGAATATGGTGTGTGTGTATTTGTCTTAAGTCATTAAGTCAGTGTGTATCTCTATACATAGGCAGCTCACTGTGAGGAGAGGCTTCGTATTGAAATAGTCAACCTACAGGAACAGCTGGAGACACGCACAGAAGAGAGCGGTTTGTCTATATCATTAGATTACATTACATTTATGCATTTGACACACACGTTTTTGTGAAGAGACTTTGCTTTCCCTCACTGTTCGTGAAACATTTAAAGAAATGTTTCACAATGAATCATTTCAATCATGTCTGGCATTTGTCCTGTTTGTTGAAGCTTTTGATTGTGTTCTCTCCTCAATGACATGTTCTCCTTTTTGTCTCTTCTCCTCATCTTTCTTGTCTCATCTGCTCCTCCAGAAATTTTAGAAGGTAAGTCATATATACTTTAACTTTTTGTCAATAGTGCACGCAGGCAGATCTGTCTTACTCTCAGAAGAGAGTTTGTAATGAACTCTCCAAGTTGAAAGGTGAAGACACTGATGTGGATGAAAATAGCCTTCCACCCCACAGTCCAACACTAGAGGTGTGTGTGTGTGTGTTTATAAGCGGGTTTCACGAAAGGAGGCCAGAGGTGTGGACTGTGGCACAATTGAATATGGTGTGTGTGTATTTGTCTTAAGTCATTAAGTCAGTGTGTATCTCTATACATAGGCAGCTCACTGTGAGGAGAGGCTTCGTATTGAAATAGTCAACCTACAGGAACAGCTGGAGACATGCACAGAAGAGAGCGGTTTGTCTATATCATTAGATTACATTACATTTATGCATTTGACATACACGTTTTTGCGAAGAGACTTTGCTTTCCCTCACTGTTCGTGAAACATTTAAATAAAATGTTTCACAATGAATCATTTCAATCATGTCTGGCATTTGTCCTGTTTGTTGAAGCTTTTGATTGTGTTCTCTCCTCAATGACATGTTCTCCTTTTTGTCTCTTCTCCTCATCTTTCTTGTCTTATCTGCTCCTCCAGAAATTTTAGAAGGTAAGTCATATATACTTTAACTTTTTGTCAATAGTGTAGATCCTACTTGTTGTATGAGGGCAGGTGTTGATATTTTAGTGTCTTGCCATGAAACTGTGTGTCCAGTGTCAGTTTGCGATTGAATTCTCTCTCCCTCAGTTAAGCTTGCCAGCCTGACAGTAGCGACAGACCGCATACGGGTCCAAAAGGAAAAGGTATGGCAGCTTTTAATTCTCAGGTGTTATTTCTTATGGGACTAGGTGGTATTCAAAAATGTTCTCCACATCCTTTTGCTTGTTTCTTGTCATATATGAGTCCACTGTGTATTGCTAAAATGCTCAATCAAATCAGTCTATTAAGACATTTTTTGAATGTCAAGTGCCATTTGCTTGTTTGTACTTCAGTGGCACTGTAACCTTTAGGATTTCTCTGTAAGCTTAGGTACTTTGCTTTTAGTCTAACTTGACCTGCCAATTTCATTGTGACAAATTAACTGGAAGTAAGAACATCTGTATATTGTGGTTGTTGTTGTTATTAAATATTTATACTTTCTAAATATGCTATGCATGTTTATGTGTGTGTGTGTATTTATGTATCTGTGTTCGACTCATTTAATCAGACTACCAATAGTTAAGACATTTTTTACACAATATTACAAAGTGGATAAATTATTTATTCCTTTATAATTGGATGCATTCACAAAATGAAACATAATGTAGTCATAGATAATGTCATACATAATGTAGACAACAATGTAGCATAGTGTTGTTTGAAATGTTTGTTGTATAATGCCTAACATTAGCTTGGCATAATTTTGTGTACAGTGCAGTACACTAGTACTCCAATAAGAATGTATCCATTGTCCCATCTGTGTGTGCAGTTGGAGGCTGAGCTGCAGGAGTGTCGTGTGGAGGTGCAAGGTCTGCGAGTGGCGCTTTCTCACCTTCAGAAGGAAAACAAATCTCACATCCAGGAGAAGGTAGGCCTGCATCTTGGTGTGAATATCATTAAATATGATTATATAGTAGTTTACATCTCTCTATGTCTTTCAGGCAGCATTACAGCAGCAGTGTTTAGAGTGTCGCAGTCAGGTGATCAGTCTGCGCTCTCAACTAGACACTAGTCAAGCTGTGCAGAAGGATTTTGTGCAGCTGTCGCAGTCACTGCAGGTACTTCACTGATTTAGGATCAGCATCGAGTTTATACTCATCCTGCATAAATTCTGCAGTCTCTGCACACACATATGGCTGTGTCCTCACTACATGATTTCTACTCTCAGGCTGCGTTTACACTGCAAGTCTTAATGCACAGATCCGATATTTTCACCATATCCGATTTTTTGTCCCGCCTGTTTACATTCACTTTAGACACGCCTCGTATCCATGTTTACACTAATCTCCCACCTAAAATCATTCCATTGGCTTTCACGACCATGAGCGCAACGACTGACCCTCGAATTCTGCATGGACTTCTGCTTATTCATCTTTTAAACTTTTAAACTAAATGAATGGATACTGTTAATTAATACCTTCTTCTGCATCCGCATTTTCATTCTTTGGCATGTCTTCAGCCGTCAAACTGTCCAGAACTTCAGGGGGTCAGCAGCTAGGTTTATCGCCCAAAACTCACTCCATTTGCTCATAAAATGGACAGGTTGTTCTGTCCACTACGGTTGTTGTGATCCTTGGCCTCCTTATATTTGGCTTTAATGCTCTTTATCTTGCGTTGGCATTGCAGCCAGGTTCGGTTGTAGCCACCCTCATGCATGGCCCGTGCCATGTCTTCATAGTCACAGCCCGATTTCTGTATGAACCATGCAGTTTTGCCTGGGTTGATGCCTCTCCCCATAAACAAATTAAACGTGATGCCTCCTCCTGGCTCCACTAACTTCCATCCATCGCAACACATAAATATCGTGACGCCGCGTGCAACTCGTGCTTGAAACAGGCGCGAAATGATGACGTTCAACGCAATCCGTCGTGGAACAGTGACGTAATTGACAAGAAGAATCGGATATGCGTGTTTAGACGTAGGTCGGATGTGCAGATATCGGATATGTATCTGATTTAAAACCACATTTCGAAACCGCTCCGATCGGATGCGAAAAAAATCGGATCTCGTGTGGATTTTTGTGTTTACACGCATGCATCAAATTCTGATCTGTGTCAGATGTGGGCAAAAAATCTGATTTTTTTCTGCCAGTGTAAACGCAGCCTCATACTCTGTCTGTGACAAAAACTTTAAGCATAAGTTTTTTTTTAAATAGTCTTTTCATTTCTTCTCTCTGCGTTCTCAGGTGAAATTGGAACAGATTCGCCAAGCGGAATCTTTAAACCAAGTGAAGCACATTCTAGGGGAGGAGCTTGAAGACACCGATTTAGCTGCTGATGCCACATGAAACGATATAAGAATAGGTGACATTTTGGCCAACCAAAGGGAAGAGACTCTGGTGGGAAAGGAGGTGGTCATCAGAAAGGGCCAAGCTGAGGTGGGCTGCCTACATACAAAAAAAAAAAAAAAAACCTGCAGTGCCATGAACTAAATGGCCATTCCTGCACTCATGGGTTCACACTTCTTCTAATGAACTCAAACTATATGGGGAAAAACATGATACCTTGACAAACTGGAATTGCTAATACTTGAATTTTGTGAAAAGCTAATACACTGACTACTAGCTGTACTAGACTTTGTGCTACTGCAGTGTAAGTTTTATCTTTCCGGCCTAATCCTTTTTTCCTAATAGACACTGATGGATATATATTACTTATATTCAGCACCTGTCACCAGCAAAATAAACATACCAAAAAAACATACTGGGGGCATTTGTAACTTTATAATATATATTTTTTCCTTTATAACCCAGACTACTACAGATCTACCTGCTGTCGCTATAAGGAAAAATGTTATGTGCCAAAGAACAATATCATTAATAAACATATTGAGAAGGAATATCGTAAAACTTAATATTATTCCATATAATAGGTCTGAATATTTCTCGCCTTTATATGGTACTAATTATTTTTGTCTTAAATAATGTTTTAAAGTGAAAGATTAAATGGTAAGTGCATTACAATTGTTTGAAATGAGATGCAAACTTTTTACTACACTATTTTAATAAGTGACGTGTAATTTAGTTGTTGACTAGATGCTAGTCTTACAATATATTAGTGTTTTAAAGATTAAATCTTCAAATTCATACCATTTTTATTCATAAGTAGTTACAATTGTCCCCAGCTTCACAACCATGATGAAATCTTTTATGATATCCACCAGCAATAGTGTTGGCATATTCCTTTTGTTAATTTAAAGCCAACAACCAAGAGATAAAATAAATATTACTTTAAATTAATTGCATTAAAACCTTAGACATCTTAAGAAAATATTACACCTTAAAATATTTTTTGTACCTCTAATGGTTTTTTGTTGAAACTTTATTTCAAAGTGAAATATTCATATTTACTGTTATCAGACAGATAGAGAACTTATTCTGAAAAGGTGCCATCACCTTTCTGAATAAATTGTGTGTAACAGTTGCCCCCTGCTATAATACTACCTACCCTACTATAATTATTTGTGCATTCAGTTTAAGGCCAAAGTCACTTTAATGGAAAGAGCCAACATTTCATTGAAGTATCTGGTGCCTGAGCCAATGAACCGTGGAAGATCAGTGGTATGTTAATGAGATGATAAAACACTAAATCGAAGTTTGAATGGAGCTAATAAATGTTCATTCATATAAATGTAGAACAATGTTAGTAACAAATCTGAGTGCATTACATGTGTATGAAAAAATTAAAGATTCAACTAAAAGACAGTAACAGACCACACTTGATTTTTATACATTTCTTTATTTTAAGAATAGCATTTTCAATAGAATATACTGTTCATAACAATATATATATTATATATTGTATATATATTATATATATTAAATTAAGTCTTAATACATATACATCACATTTTACTTAAATAATTTTTTCTTTTCTATAAGGTTTTACATTTCATGGTTGACTTTCACTGGTTCACAGTGGTTTTCTTTCTCCCTCCTGGCGAACTTAATTTTTCTGCTGCTTTGCTCATTTCTTCGCTTTTTCAGTCCCACTTTTTGGACACAAGATTCTCATCTTTCTCTGTTCAAGAAAATAAGTTATGTGAGACAGGATGGCTTAAAGATAGTCCACAAAAAAGTTTAAATAATCTAGGCACTCATTGCTTTGGATCACATAATCGTAAATGTGTAGTCTTAACATCTTTAAATATGGAAATATTCTTTAACCTAATTGTTTTAATTGAACAGAATCTACTGTCTGAATTAACCAGACAAAAGCACATGTATGAAGATGAATTTAGCATTAAGACTGCATTTTCTCTGCCGATGATGATATTAAGATTCTACAATGGCATCTATTGCTATATGGAGCATTACTTTACAGTCAATCACTGATTCAGCAGTCAGGAGGTCTAAGGAGCTCTATGACTGACACTAGATTATATATACATGTCAGTCAACAAGCCAAAGAATGTAGCACAATTTGTCCTTACACAAACAGACACAGGGATGCAGGCAGGCATGGACAGAGAGGATTGTGGGATACCTTGCTTTGTTACAGGAATATGGAGGGAAACAGGATTAGGCTGGAATGAAATAAAGGGGGATTGATTGAGGAGGAAAAGGGTAAGGAGGAGTAGTATTTACATCACCAGAAGAAATGGAGCGCAGAGAGGAGGGTTCAAACAAAGAGGACAAGATATAAGTAAAGGAGAATACGATTTTAAAAGGGAAATGAATAAGTCATCATAGGAATTTATTTGCTTGTTAAACAGTTAGTCAGGTCTTAAGTGGTTTTAAGCAATATTTATTTATGTATTTGTATGTTACTTTAAATATGCTTAGTATGTTTAGAGTTTATTTTAAATATCAATATCCAGGAACTTTTTTTTTTTTTGCATAATTGATTAATTTGCAAATCTTAAAAATAAAAAAATAAAAAAAACAACAATATTTTATCTACATTTGTCAAGATTTACCATTTGCTTTAAATGGTTACTTACGTTCCAAGTAGTTGCGGGCAACAAACTTAAGCAGCTCGTCAATAAGGATGACGGGGAAGGAAAGCTTCAGTACAACGATCCACTGGGTCACATTGAGATGGGTTAGCTTGAAGATCATCTGTCAGAGGGCAAGGCAGAGATTAGCAAATAACAGCAGATAATTAAATCCAGTTGGACTGGATGATGTGATGAATTAATGAATTGAAGTGAATTAAAGAATTTGAATATTGCCACTTTATTTTATAATGGATTTGAAAAACTGAATCAGTGTTTGGGACGTGAATTGGACATGAGAGAAGTGTCTCTTGGCTGGGCCTGATTATGGTTTCCTAAGGCTCCTGGGCACACGTCTTACATCGCCCCCTAGTGGCAGCCCCTTTAGCCTGCATCGCGATATTGTTAAACACACAAACTGAACCAAATTCAGCATGCTGGATGGACACTGACAGTACTTACAGGCAGAGGGTCCACATAGATGATCATGAAGTGCAGAGACATGGAGAGACTCATGGCTCCCACCAACCACAAATTGCTCCATGGAGGCATTCGCACCAGAGACTGATTCTCGGATAAGCTGTGAAACCATGCACCATTGTATGTTACAATCAACATAAAAACATGTATGATCAGCTGCTTTATGATGTTTGGATATGGTAAGTACTGACCTGTTCAGAGCGTTGCACATCTCAATGGTGACCAGGACAGACAGAGCCATTGTCATGGGAGGAGCAGCCTCGAACACCTCGCATTCAATGCCAGCAAAGTCCTCGTTCTCAGCAGTGCACTGCATGAAGTGGGACTGGGGACAGAGAATAGGTATAGCATTATTATTTTATTGTGAAATGTACCACATTTTTACTGTCTTTTATAGTTATCAATTGTTTCATTTTCAATGTTCAGAGACATCAACCATCAATTATTGTATCTCTGAAGCATTAGCTAGATAATGCTAGATTCTCACCAGCTGGTAGAAGGAGACCATGGGGCCTTCTTCGCAGTAAAGGAACCACCAGCCAGCAGCAGCGACAGTTGCAGCACCAACATAAGCTGAGAGAAGAGATTGAACAGAATCGTTAATAGTCAGATAGATAATCAGCGAGGGTACAATATCACTAAATACATGGTGAACCTAGAATGGATCAGGGATGAAGCAGAAATATGGAAAGTAGCACACCTCCAATGGCCAGGTATCTGAAGAAGAGCCAGCCAGAGATGAGAGGCTCTTTGGGGGAGCGGGGAGCCTTGCCCATGATGTCCAAATCCGGGGGGTTGAATCCCAGAGCGGTGGCAGGAAGACCGTCAGTCACCAGGTTCACCCACAGAAGCTGAACTGGGATCAGAGCCTCAGGAAGACCAAGAGCAGCAGTCAGGAAAATACTGAAGAAGATGGAGAAAATAAATCAGGTTTATATTCAACCTATTACCGATTCCAGAGGATAAATGTATAAGAGAGAGACTGTCACACACCACACAACCTCTCCGACGTTGGAAGAGATGAGGTAGCGGATGAACTGCTTCATGTTGTTATAAATGGCTCTGCCCTCCTCAACGGCAGCCACAATGCTGGAGAAGTTGTCATCGGCCAGGACCATCTCAGAGGCTGACTTGGCAACAGCAGTGCCAGAGCCCATGGCAATGCCAATCTCTGCCTTCTTCAGGGCAGGAGCATCATTCACACCATCACCGGTCTGGAGAGTGTGTAGAGGAGGTAGGGAATTGCAAAAAAATGCAAGCATGTTAAATATATTTCTGATCACGTGACCAAGATACTATTTAGGCTTTTGTGTCCCATTCAATTCCCTTACCATGGCAGTGATCTCATCAAAACCCTGAAGGAACTCAACAATCTTGCTCTTGTGGGAGGGCTCAACACGAGCGTAACAGCAGGCCTTACGCACTGCCTCTCTCTGCTGGGCCAGTGGCAGGTCATCAAACTCACGGCCAGTGAAAGCACGGCCTGTCACATCCTCATCATCACTGAAGATGCCAATACGGCGGCAGATAGCTACAGCGGTACCCTTGTTATCACCTGGGAAGGAGACATTATATTTTCAGGATTATTGCAATATATTATTGCTACTCAAGTAACTGTTGAAAAAAAAAAAAGTTAACATCACAATCAAGTGTGCTTTTGTACACAGTATGACCATTTGATTTTTTTGGTATCACTTTCTATGAAGCCCGTATTTATAATGCATTAGAAGAGTATTCTTAAGGCATTATAATGAATGCATAATGTATTATTAAAAAAACGTATAATATCTCATGAGTAATCATAACAGTTTTAATGCATTGTATTTACTTTTTTATGGTTATAGCTTTTAAGATTAGGATGATTTATAATACACAATGAACACAATGCATCCACTTAATTTACAATGGATTATATTTCCCATAGTTATAATGTATTATAAGTCTCATATCTTGCCATTGTTATCTTGTTACTTTACTTAAAGCAGGCAAAGACCACTTATAAATAATAATGATAAAAATATTTTTGTCTTACAGTTTCTCAATTGGTTTGGCTCAATTCTCGAATGACATTTTTTTCAGATCTCTGAACAATTAGCTTCTTGTTCACATCAGATTGGAATTTCCTATTGATTTGAGCAAATTGCAAATGCTTTGGCACATGTGTGCAAACAGTACAATTGTCTGCAGTTTGCACAACAACTAATTGCATATGGCTTGTTGATCAAAACTGATGAGTCGATTCTCACTTAAACTGTCAAACTCTTCACAACTTCTCAATCATTTTTCATCGTGTAAGCCATCACATTCAAAATGATCCATTCAATTATGAAAAATTGTATACACGCATGTATATTCCATAAATATCTGACATTGACATTGTAATGTCTGCTAAATTGGCAAATGACCTCTAATTGCAATACAATTTGAGTCAGCCATTTAACCACTCAAGTTTGGGAGCATATACTGTATATGTAGATTGCCCACAGCACAATCACTAACATTTTTTGAGAATGGAGGACTTCCACAACCCTGAACTGCAGCAACATGCTCGTGGAAGAGCAATTGGAAGACGTGTAAGAATACGTGGTGGTGGTGTTAGAGGAAGAGGTAGAAATAGAAGAGTCAGAGTCTCTGACCACACTTCACACTCAGATTACACTTGTGGATCATGTCATAAATCGTGGTTTTACAATGGAAGACGCTGGTCGAAGAGTACAGCCTAATGTAAACAGGTCTACAGTGTCAGAGAATGGTGTGAGCACACATATTCCACATATTGGGCCCTATAATACCCATCTTCTCCTGGCCTTCACTTTACAGAGACCTGATTCCAGAACAAGAAAGAGGTTTAGTTAGACCACATTTGCCTAATTATGTTGTCTGGGATAATGTCAGCTTCCACCGAACCAACATTGTTAGGTACTGGTTTGCTGCACATGAAAGGATAACAGTGGAGTTCCTTGCACCATACTCTCCATTCCTAAATCCAATAGAACAGTTTTTTTCAGCATGGAGGTGGAAAGTATATGATCATAGACCACAAGATCAGATGTCTCTGTTGGATGCCATGAATGCATTCAAGGAGATTTTTCCCCCGGTGCATGGCAATGGAAAACATCAGATGTGATGTTGATGAAAATCTTTGGCCTGACCAACAAGAGCGACAGGATGTCCACCAAGAAGAATTTTTTCATGGATGTTATTTTGTAGTTATTTGGTATTTTTGTGTATTTGTGGTAACATAAGAAATATGAAATGTACAGTAATTGGACAAGCAAGATTTCACTTGACATGTAATACATTCGTACAAAAATAAATGTACTGTATAAATACAAATGTTCATATACTTTTTTTCTATGTACTATTGACTTCTCAACAGATATCAGATTTTTTAAATAAAACCTTAATCTCCATGGTTGACTGTCATGGTGAAAAAAACAACTAAACATTTTGACCAGTGTGGCTCACACGATGACAAAAATACT
>NW_015505309.1:144490-162497 GCF_001515645.1 Sinocyclocheilus grahami | reverse complement strand
ACCACATTTGCCTAATTATGTTGTTGTCTGGGATAATGTCAGCTTCCACCGAACCAACATTGTTAGGTACTGGTTTGCTGCACATGAAAGGATAACAGTGGAGTTCCTTCCACCATACTCTCCATTCCTAAATCCAATAGAACAGTTTTTTTCAGCATGGAGGTGGAAAGTATATGATCATAGACCACAAGATCAGATGTCTCTGTTGGATGCCATGAATGCATTCAAGGAGATTTTTCCCCCGGTGCATGGCAATGGAAAACATCAGATGTGATGTTGAGGAAAATATTTGGCCTGACCAACAAGAGCGACAGGATGTCCACCAAGAAGAATTTTTTCATGGATGTTATTTTGTAGTTATTTGGTATTTTTGTGTATTTGTGGTAACATAAGAAATATGAAATGTACAGTAATTGGACAAGCAAGATTTCACTTGACATGTAATACATTCGTACAAAAATAAATGTACTGTATAAATACAAATGTTCATATACTTTTTTTCTATGTACTATTGACTTCTCAACAGATATCAGATTTTTTAAATAAAACCTTAATCTCCATGGTTGACTGTCATGGTGAAAAAAACAACTAAACATTTTGACCAGTGTGGCTCACACGATGACAAAAATACTTTATAATTTGGTGGCCTCGGCCAAATTACTGACACGATAACTAGGTTTTGAAGCATGAATGAAATGTTTTGGGTGAGTAACTACATTTTGCAAACATGCAATAAAGTTCTGAAGTTCCATTTGCACTCACAGTTTAGAGAATGTTAAGGCTGTTTCGAAAAATGTGCCAAAGCAATTGAAAAAAAACTGTAAACAGCCATAAGGTCAGATATCTGGTGAGATGAATGTGTAATATGGCATATCTGAGTTTAACTATTATTGTAATATCAGTCGAGATATGAGACTTATAATTCATTATAAATTAAGTGGATTTAACATGGTGTTTATTGCGTGTTATAAATAATCATGCTCATAAACCAAAAATAAGCAAGTTTTATAATGTATTCTAATTGTTGATTATTTATGAGATGAAACAACATATACGTTTTCTTTTTATATAATGCATTGTGCATTCATTATAATGTCTTAAGAATACCCTTATAATATTATAAAAATGGGCTTCATAGAAAGTGTTACCATTTTTTTTTCAGAAATAGATCCTAAAAAGCCAAAGCTCCATCAATTTTTGTCACAGAGCAGCAAGCAGATTGTCAGTCTGCCAGCAAAGTGATGCAAACAGTGATGTGTTTTGGTGCTGTTTCAACAAATATCGGCAGTAATTTGAGGATTGAACATGATTTACCTGTGATCATGATCACACGGATACCAGCAGCCCTGCACAGCTCAATGGATCCAACAACCTCTTTACGAGGAGGATCCAGCATACCAACGCAACCTACGAAGGTGAGATCAGTCTGTGAGGAAAGCAAAAGAAGGAGGGGTTAGCTTTAACAAAATTCAGTTATCATGTTAGTTGAAATACAAATGATGTCCCTGTTTCTCTTTCACACAAATACCTCATACTCAGCAAACTTGGTGGAGTCCTCCAGGTTCATTTCCTCCTTTCTCAGAGGGTTGTCACAGGTTGCCAGTGCCAGGCAGCGCAGGGTATCACGGCCAGTTCCCCATTCCTTGATCACAGCCATGATCTTATCTTTAACTGGACCAGTCAGGGGCACACGGGTGGTTCCAACACGCACATAGGCACATCTGTCAATCACACCCTCAGGCGCACCCTTCAACAATAACGATTTTGTGATTTAGATTCTCTTTTAGGCATTTAATTTTACTAGGTCTTTTTTACGATTGGTCTTACCTTGACAAACATCTTGTTTCCAACAGGGGCCTTGGAGGCCTTTGCAGCGGAGCAATAGACAGACATAGACTTCCTGTCACGGGAGAACTCAAGAGTAAATTCCTTCTTCATAAGCTGCTTGATCACCTAGGAAACCAAGAGAAGAAAACTACATTGATTTTATGTTTGAATTGGAATTAAATGAAGAATTCAGTCTTGGAACATGAATTTGACAGTTGAACTATTACAAAATCTCCGACCATAAACTAAGTGTGCAGAAATACACTATCATAGATATCCTTTTGATATTTCAATCATAAATTAGGACTAAAGATTTAAAACTAGAATTGCAATAAATTCCAAAGGATGACCAACATGAACTTAGAGAGCTCCGAAGAGGCTGAGGTACTTACAGTGCAGCATGTGTTGGCTCTCTCCACCTTGGACAGACCACGGACATCAGTACTGAACACGTTCATCTTTTCAACCAGGCAGCACAGGGCAGTCTCTGTAGCTTCACCCACTTTCTCATAGATTCCTTTAGACTGTTAAACAAGAGTGAGAGTTAAGCTCAGTTGTTGCTTCACAAATGGAAGATCTTTGATGAAAACGGAATAAATGTTTGTTTACCTCATTGTAGTCCAGAGAGGAGTCATTGCACAAGGCGCAGATGGTTGCCAGCTCAACAAGGCCATCATACTGGCCACACTTGACAGGAAGTCCACGCCTAGTACTGTGCGGTAAAGTAAGGAGAATGGCGAGTCTTTCTGTGTGTGTCTGTCTGCATGAGAGTCACTGAATGAATATGAAATTACTTACACTTCTCCCTCTGGTGTGTACTTGGATCCAGAAATGTCATACTGGTCAAGAGTCACAGAGTCACCGTCCACCTTCTCAATGACGAACATCTAAATACCAAGAGAACAAAGCTTAAAACAGTGTGCAAAACAGAAGGGTTTCATGGTTGTAGTGAGAGGATTGGCATATTGGTTCTTGCTTGACTTCTTTTGGAGCAAGACAATGTCTCTTACAAACCTTTGTAACACACATCTGGTTGGTGGTGAGGGTGCCAGTTTTGTCTGAGCAAATGACAGATGTGCAGCCCAGAGTCTCTACAGAGGGAAGAGAACGGACAATGGCATTCTTCTTAGCCATACGGCGGGTTCCCAAAGCCAAGCAGGTAGTGATGACAGCAGGCAAACCTTTTTGGAAAAGAAACAGATGTGTTGGATTTACTCGATCTACAAAACCTGCATTGAAAAGGTGAATCATGAATCTTGTATGAATTTTACTCTTGATTTCACTCTGATGTACCCTGATTTTTATCATGACTCCTGTATTCTCACCTTCGGGGATGGCAGCTACAGCAAGAGCCACAGCGATCTTGAAGTAGTAGACAGCACCGCGGATCCAGGAGCCACCATGAACAGGGTCGTTGAAGTGGCCAATGTTGATAAGCCAGACAGCCACACAGATGAGGGAGATGACTTTGGAGAGCTGCTCACTGAACTCATCCAGCTTCTGCTGCAAGGGGGTCTTCTCCTGCTCTGTGGCAGCCATCTGGTCACGGATTTTACCGATCTCAGTGGAGACGCTGGTGGCAACCACAACTCCGATAGCCTTGCCGGCAGCGATGTTAGTGCCCTGGGAAAACGAGTGGGAGAGAATGTTTCAGTGCTATACTGCTGGAGAAAGAGAAGAGGCACAACAAAAAGCTGAAGAAAGGGAAACTCACAGAGAAAAGCATGTTCTTCTTGTCCTGGTTGACAGCCCTGGGGTCAGGGACAGACTCTGTGTGTTTAATCACACTGACGGACTCACCTGAGAATAAAGTGAGAGAAGGATAAAGATATATGCAATGTTTTGTGAGTATTGGGAGGTAACTGGACATATTTTGTAAATCAGAGACAAACCAGTGAGGATAGACTGATCAACACGCAGAGTTGTGGAGCGGATGGCGGTGATCCTGATATCAGCAGGCACTTTGTCACCAACTACACAGGAAAAAGTTGAGAATTAAGAACACATATATGTAGAGCAATTCATACTCAAATCTTATAGTACTCATAGTAAGAAAAATACAGAAATGCAGAGTGACGCTTGGGGCTAGGGCAGTGGTTACCAACCTTTTTAAGCCCAAGATCCCTGACCTCTGCCTTTATGAAAGACAAGATCTTCCTATTGAAGAATTGATAGAAAAAGGCAGCCCAGATTGTCCTTTCAATTTGAGGCCTTTTATTCTGTATTTTAATTAGTTATGCACCGATCATGATGTTTTATGCTCCCCCCCCCCCCCTTTTTTTTACAAGCAAATTGCCTATTTTTTAAAGTCAATTTATTTATTGTTTATGTGCTCTATAACAAGCAAACTGGCCTTAAACAAAAATATCTTTAGCCATTGGAAATTAGAGGCAACTACTGCATTTTAATCATAATCCAAACAAAGATGCTACACACGTTGCATGAGAAGTTTTTGATTTGAATGAATAATTTCAAGATTTAAAGCGAAAACAGAACAGTCTGACTTTATCTTTGTGAAATTACGTTACATAAAACATATCTCCATGAAACAAAAACAGCAGACTGGCTGAATGGCATGCAAATTCACTCTCTGACAGCAGGTGGCGCTTATGGAACAGCAGCCATACAGCGTTTCCTTGGTTACTGATGTAAACAAAGCATGGCTGTTCTGATAAACAGTACTTTATAGGGAGGAACGAGGAGAAGAAAATGCCATTGAAACTAAATACCTATTATTCTTTTTTTTTTACTTTTATTACAAAATTGTCTAAAACTGTATATTTAAAGCTTCTATAGTATATATTATTATTTTTTTTTTTTTATTATTATTATTATTATATTCTTCAAGTTCAGGGCTGTTCAGGGCTGTCCAGTCCTGCTCCTGGAGGTCCACCTTCTTATCGAGTTTAGTTTCATCCATACTTATACAAACATGGACCAGCTAACCAGGCTCTTCAGGACCATAACAAACATCCAAGCACTTATGTTGAAGCTACTCTGCAAAACAATGGCCCACCAGATTGGCCCCCTGATCTAGTCTAGTCTAAAGATAATGCCGCTGTCAATAATGTTTGCTGATCTATTGGTGAAAGATTAGAGACTCAAAAGGGGGACCTGTTCAGGGGGCAAATGCATGAAAGAGAAGAATGACAAGGACAAGCTGACCTTCAACATGGAGTAAACAAGTGCCCTAGAGAGAAAACATGAGTGATGAGGAAGGAACAGGTGGAAGAGGGAAAGAGAAGGGGCAAGGGATCGAAAGGGGGCAAACAGAGGAACAGGTGCTTGGATGTATTTATATACAGGCCTTTTCTTTGCCCATGCTCTCGCCGGTTCTTTCGGCCTTTTCTGATCCCATTACTCTATATTCTTCCTCCCACTGTCACACACACACCGTAATTGCCTTAAAAGGACGCTCACACTTTCTCAAGGGCATGAGTCCCATATAGTCCTGTCCCCTCTGCACATGTGCCTCGTTACTTGACATCACTGTGCTTACACAGTGTAACAGTTGGCTTGAGGGTGTTGCTTACTCTGCATTTCCATTTTCAGACCATTGCACTCTTCTTGTGTGTTAGAGCATTATGAGAATGTTCTGTGTTAATGATGCTCTGCTGTCAGATACTCATGTCCACTGGTATACCTGACACTTCCACAATGTCTCCAGGAACAATCTCTCTGGCTTTGATCATCTGTACGCTCTTTCTGTCAGCGCGGTAGACTTTGCCCATCTCTGGCTCATACTCCTTCAGAGCCTCGATGGCGCTCTCCGCATTGCGCTCCTGTGAACACAAAGTTCTTGATCAGTTCCTGCTCCCATTAGTATTTTACACCTTGACGACTCTCTTCTTCCAAGGGTGCGCATACTTTCCAAATGACTGTTGTGCCAGTTGAATGGGCCCTTGATGAAACCTGATCAGCCTCTAGTATTTTTGCCACCGGACCTTTGTGAATACTATGTGAATACTGCCGTGTCTAAACTTTAACCTCTGATGTCATTTACACCATTCTGGCTTCTAATGCTTGCATTCACTGTGCGTTTATATAGTGGTCCCAATAATAGTTTTGGATTCTTGCGTTACTCTTGAAATTTATTTTTTTTAATTGTATTAGATAACTGCAAGATAACTACAAGTGGTGTCTGCAAACAAATAATGCTAGAGCTTTTCTTAGTAATACCTTCAGTTTAACCATTTTCAATTATATTTTTAACCAACTGGACAAGGTTATTTTACCATTAGTGGATTTATGAGGTCTGTTTCTCTCAGTTCACATACAGTGTAATTGTAAATGTAGTTCATCACATTACCAGAAAATTTAAAAATGCTTTTTGTCTTCGTTTGAACAATATATCTACTGTCTTACGATTTAAAACCCTATAAACATGTTTTGTCTGAAAAGTGTTTTCTTTCATTTCTTTTTATTTTAAATTTATTTAAAATTTTACATTTCTCTTTTTATTTTAACAATAAGTGCCTCTTAGTTTAACATTTTGTCATATAATTTATTAATTTATTTTGGCGGTTGCCTCTAGTATCCAGATTCTTTTTGGGACCACTGTTTTGGGGATGTAAAATATATGTATAATTTCACCTGCCATACTCCAACGATAGCATTAGCAATAAGGATGAGAAGGATGACAAATGGCTCGACGAAGGCAGTGACGGTTTCCTCACCTTCCTCAAACCAAGCCAGTACCTGATGAACAGAGAGAGCCAGAGAGATTGTGAGAGACACATCCAAGGTCCATATGGGAGGTGTAAAAAAATAAATAAAATAATAATTTTTTAATCCACCTCATTAGAGTCTGATTAAAGAAACAGTGGATGTATGTAAAATTGTGCACCAGTTTGGGTGGTTTATGAGGACAAAAATTTGTATAATGACATGGGTATGACATAGGTATTACAATGTGAAGGTGGCTTATGAGGACACTGCAATTCCTGTGTCCCCATAATTCAAAAGGCTTTAAAAAATACTAAATGGTGCTTTTTGAAAATCTAAAGTTTTCTGTGAGGGGTAGGTTTAGGTGTAGGGTTGGGTAGGGTGATAGAAAATACAGTTTGTACAGTATAAAAACCATTACGCCTATGGAAAGTCCTCGTAAACCACCTATACCAACGTGTGTGTATGTGTGTGTGTGTGTGTGTGTGTGCGTGTATCCTCTGAAAGTTTTGCTCAAGTAAGTGCATCTCCCCCCACCCACCCACACCTCATATGTACATGAAGTTATGGTTGAGTGTGGTGTACAGCTGATCCAGTAGTTCTCACGTGTGCACACACATCGCTCGTTTTATGGCATGATGGCACCTGCTGTTTGTCTTTCTCTCCCTCACCTTTACAGTCTCGCCACCAATCTGTTTTTCATTCCTTCCATCTTTGACCTTTGTGTGTGGATTCTGTTTCTTGTATGGGCTTAAGACCACCTTAAAATAACACTCTTTTCCTCTCTCTGTTTTAATCACTCACTCTCTCTCTCTTTTCTTTTTCTCTCTATTCTTTCTCTGTCCTTGCTTCTCCTCAAAGCTTCTATCTTGGCCTTCTAAGGCCATAATGGCAGCTGTGATAAGGCTCGACGAAGGCCTGAACAAAACAGCAGAACTAATGCTGTCTGCTTCATTTATTCCTAAACCGATTTGGAAGAAAGAAAGAACGTCAGTTTTATGTGCCGTCACTCGTTCATTATCAGAGCGGCAAGTACTCAGATTTCAAGAGTGAGGGCGTGTATATGTCTGGGACTAAGAAAAGATGCCTAGCACCTCATGCTAGCAGTGTTGTTTCACGTAACTATAAGGGTCCCATAATACCTGGCACATATAAACAGCTGGATTACTGCCTACCCATTATATGCTCTAGGCTGAAGGGTTACCATATGGCTTGATTGACAGGAACAGATGGGAATGTGGGAAATGTGTCCCTGTCCTTCACATTCAGATTATTAATCATTGTCTGCACCTCTAAATGAAACCCTGTCCATTCATTAAAATGTTACAGCTCTGTGACTGTAAATCTAATGTTATGTGGTTTCTATTTACTTACAAAAGAGATGCAGGCAGCCAACAGCAGGATCCTGACCAAGAGATCTTCAAACTGCTCAACCACCAGCTCCCAGATGCTCTTACCTGAGAGAGAAGGTTTTTTTATATAGTTCAATTAGAAAGTCAATATGACCAAATTGGTAAGCACACCAATCATGATCTTTGTTTGACTGAAAAGAGAAGTGCATAAATCAAATAAAGCAACTGATTTGCATAAAAAACAGACATGATGTCAATTCTACATCTAGGTCTTGTCGTATAAATCTATAATAACAGTAAATTGAGAACTTACCTTCTTCAGCGGGCAGCTCTGTGATTGGTCAATTTGGTCCAGTAGACAAATGAATGGCAGAGGTGGGTAGAAACAGAACCATTAGAATTAGCCATTAATATCTTTCCCATCATCAACCACCATAACATAGCATATTCAATTATGGTATAATACTTCATTCTGAAATGAGGTCTAGCCATTTGTCCTTCTGTTTGACCTTCTACTGAAGTCCCTGTAGGCTTAACATGGCCCCTCTGTGTTTCAGCTGTTACATTTTTGCTTTTCTTCTTTCTTTTCCTTATCTTCTAATCTTGCTTTTCCAACTTGATGTTATTATACTGCATGGATAAGTGCATCTGTTCAAGTTCTTGAAAACACTTCTGGAGATTTATGCTGTCTTCTCTAATTTTTTAATGCATTTGAATTGCAGTTTTAAAAAAAGTCTTGAGAGACACTATAACTATTTAAATATTTTCCTCCATTTTGTTGTCTAAGTCTGATGTCTGTTCTCAACTAATCACAACTAAGCATGTCCTTATTACAAAGTTGGGAATTCTTGCTACCTCCCCTTCAAAATGGCATGTTCTGTTAATTCGTCCCAACATTGTTTTATTGTAATCAAACATCCATTCAGATTTTTCAGATGCCTCCGTCATTTGACCATGCTTTCCTCACCGTTGAATCCGTACTTGGCTTGGCTTTTCTTGACCTGATCCAGAGAGAGGCCTGTGGTCTCGCTCACGCCGAAGTAGGCCAGGCATTCTGCTGGTTCTTTGATGTGTGAGTTCTCCATCCTGTCTGCTCAAAGTGGAGACTTCAAAAAAAAAAAGAAAAAACACACAAGAGATGTAGATGACTTGGATTCCTACCCAGAGAAATGCAGACAATCCCGTTTTAAGGCTTTTTACAGGTCATTGAGAAACTACTGAATCCTCTAGTTATAAAAAAAATAAATAAATAAAAATTCCTGAACAAAAGAGAGTACGCACCAACACTTTTTAAAAGTGTGGGATAGGGACAAAACAGATGGCCCCTTGATTCTCTTTCCCCTCTCTCTTTCTCTCTCCTTCTCCTCACTCTGGAGCGCAGGGCTGACAGAAAGTGCAAACTTCCACCCATCTCTGTAGAGTTTTATAAAGACACCAGACAAACCATCTCCCAGGTCACACCCAGAGGAGGCCCACTATTGGCTGAAATCAGACCAATATGGTGAGGAAGGGGCATGGCCTTGGGAAGAGAGATGGAGGGGTGTGATTTGGAGCAATTGGGTGAAAACTGCAGCAGGGGTGAGCAGCCTTAAAAGCGGGGTTGAAATTGGGGTCTGTTTTTTAGAACATGGGAATGAGTGATCACTCAAATGGTTTTGGGATGTTGATATACAGTGAGGGATGACCATGGGCTTGGCTTTTTGTGGGGATTAAAAACTTACAGGTCCTTTTTACAATTATGTGGTACAGGATTAAAATGTCTTTCTATTCTGTAAGAACTGTAATGTGAAGGTATGTTTGAAAATCAGTTGGGGATAACGCATTACAAGTAACGTGAGTTATGTAATCAGATGACTTTTTTTCAAATAACTAGTATTATAACGCATTACTTTTCAATTTACAACAAAAAATTACTTTTTCAAACAAGTAACGCAAGTTACATTGTTTTCCAATTTATTCACTGACACATCTCCTGTCCCCATGTTGAGAAAAATCAGGAGTGAGGTGCAGAGGCACTTCCTTCAGCTGGAGGCTTATTCATTTCACTTTCGGTGTGAAAGGGCCTTTACAGTTGCCAAAAATATAACCTTTGGTTATAAGCAAGCTCAGCCCAGGTGACAAAAAGTAACGCAAAAGTAATGTAATGCATTACTTTCCATAAAAAGTAATCAAGCAATGCAATTAGTTACTTTTTATGGAGTAACACAATATTGTAATGCATTACTTTTAAAAGTAACTTTCCCCAACACTGTTGAAAATATATGAAGATCGTCAGATCTCCATCATCAGAGAGGATTAGCACCCAGGATGAACAGCTATGGAAAAAGTGTGTGAGGCTAAAACAATTCTTCAGACATGGCAAATGTGTTGTAAAACAGGCTGAGGAGGGATTCATTAGCAAGAGTGTGTAAAGAGAGAAAGAAAGAGATGAACGAAAGAGGACTGTTAAGGTTGAAATTAAGACATTATTAGATTCTGAATGTCTCTAAGTTTGTAGATCTTTTGTCTTGTTGAGAGATTGTTTAGAAGAATAGACAGTGATAGATGACTGGGTAAATCATTTTCGCCAAACCAGATCAAGGACAGGAAGAAACCATTGTATGATTTTAGCCCATTTAATGGCCGTTCATTCATTTTTATAACATTTTTTAAGCAAACTTAATTTGTAATGCAACTTAATGCTTACAGTTAATTACTGTACTAATGAATATAGTAAAACAATGGATGAAGTAGGGAAGTTTTGCATGCAATATTTATTCTTTTTTACTTTGTATTGTGTAGTGAAGATATTTATTTGTTTAAAATTATATTGTATGAGTGGGTTAAAACAACAACAACAACCACCATATTTTAAGACATTGAAAGTGACAAATGATCAGTTGGTCAGTTAAATCAAGTCGCAGACTCTTTTGCTTTAGAGGGGTCCCCCCTATCATCATTCTAACATCACTTGAAACTAAATCCATAACCATTAGACAAACAACATGAAAATCAATTTTAATAATTCTTAGTGTGTCATTTATTTATTCTATTTTATTGGGGACATTTAATTAATGATGCAAAAAGTTTTATCATTTTGGCACTTGGACATGCAGCCCTAGCATTTCACATACCGGCACACCAGAGCATTATTAGACTATCATATGGGTGAGTAATTGTCTCAAAACATCCTTCAGCCCCTCCTTTTATTCACACCTCATATTCATGCCTACATGAAGTGCCTACAGTTTGTGCTTCTCTTCAGCTGCTACTCTGCCCTTTGAACTTATAGGCTTGTCGTTTCCAAGAGTAGGAACATTTAATTCCCCCATCAGATAAATAATGTTTTCATCCATCAACATTTCACTTGAACGATTTTTTGAACATGCCACAATCCGTATTGTTATTAACTAAAACTAAAACAATTTTTTTTAAAAGTGTACATTGCAATAAAATAGGAATATTAGATGAAAAACATAGAATGAAAACTATGAGATGAAAAAAAACTTAGAATTTAATTATAAATTAGAACAAATTATAAATGTTGACTTTGCAGCTAACTGAAATAAAATTATTTTCTTTTATTGGCAAATAAAGATGGGCAAATAAAGTTATTTTATTCTTGTCTACACACAATGTTCAGTATATTCTCTGAAATCCATTCTCTGCATCTCCTCACTTAAATATATGTGTGAAGACTTGTTCTCCTACCCTGACTATTGTTATTTAAGTGTTCCAGTGAAACTAGACCCTGTTGTCCGTGTGTGTGTGGGGTGGGGGGGGGGGGAAACAACATATCAAACAAACATAAGAGAAAACCAGTTACTGATGCAGACGGACAGTCAGCCATGTGTGGGGGGAAATGTAGCGGAACGCTGGGCGCTGGGGGGGGGGGGGGGGGGGGGGGGGGGGGGGGGGTCCTTTTTGTTCTTGTGTAACTGTAGATTGAGCAGCAGTTGTGTGTGTCTTGTATAAATAGATCTGAGTGACGTGGATCAGCAGCAGCTCAACCCAATTGTTCGATTTTTATGTTTATTGCAAGGATGGTGGAAGGGAGGTGACCCTCACAGCTCTTGTGTGGCCGAAGAAACGGAGAGCGTGAGGGCTACAGCAGATATTTAGCCATTCAGGTTCTTAGTAAGTGTTAAGGTTACAGTTCACACACAGGCCTCGGATATCCTGTTTAGTTTTATTTGTCTTTCTCTCCTGTTCTTTTTTTCTTTTCAGAGTACTTGACATATTTTTCACCACTGACTCTCTGTGACTTTTTAACTCTGACCCCTTGCCCCCTTTCTGACCTGGGCCCCATCAGGTGTGCTTATGTGTCATGATTCTGACAACCCTGTCGTTGCACAGAATGTCTCCCGGTGCTGCTGGCATGTCTGTGCTCATGTTGCAGCACGGGTCGCATTGCTGCAAAAACGTGGTGGATGATTTCTTACCATTCACTGTGAAATTCTTATATTCAAAATGAACTAAATTAAAAGTGACCGTTAATAAATTGAAAAGATTTCTAAATTTAAATAAATGCCGTTCTTTGAACTAGCTGTTCATCCAAGTGTCCTGGAAAAAATGTATCCCGGTTTCCACAAAATATTAATGGTTTTCAACAATACTAATAATAATAAGACTTGTTTCTTGAGCACCATATCAGCATATTACAATGAAGACTGTACTGAAGACTGGAAATAGCTGTTCAGCTTTGCCATGACAGGAATAAATTACATTTTAACGTGTTTAAAAAAATGGTTATTTTATATTGTAATACAATTTCACAATATTACAGTTATATGGCCTATCATTTTATGTTATCAGTAAAGCCTGCTAAAGTAAGAGTTGCTAGGTGTGAAAGATAACGGTGCACAAAAGCACAAAGCACTTCAATTTTAAAAACAGGAAGTTTGAGAGAAATTGATTCAGTGATGATCTTCTTCTGGTGAAGTGATTGACGGGGCAGCGGTCTGATGTTGTACTGGAGAGAGATAAGACACATGGAACTGACCGGTTAGTGCCGGAAGATTTAAGAAATAACATTCCCACATTTTATGAGTATATTTATCCTTCTGTAACTCTGTCATTGTGTATGTGTCTTCCTTTTTAGGTCTGCACTTGGCCCGGGGAACATACAGAGACGCTGCTGATGACAGGAAGACGGATCAAGGGAAAGAGCGGAACGCTGGGCGCTGGGGGGGGGGGGGGGGGGGGGGGGGGGGGGGGGGTCCTTTTTGTTCTTGTGTAACTGTAGATTGAGCAGCAGTTGTGTGTGTCTTGTATAAATAGATCTGAGTGACGTGGACCAGCAGCAGCTCAACCCAATTGTTCGATTTTTATGTTTATTGCAAGGATGGTGGAAGGGAGGTGACCCTCACAGCTCTTGTGTGGCCGAAGAAACGGAGAGCGTGAGGGCTACAGCAGATATTTAGCCATTCAGGTTCTTAGTAAGTGTTAAGGTTACAGTTCACACACAGGCCTCGGATATCCTGTTTAGTTTTATTTGTCTTTCTCTCCTGTTCTTTTTTTCTTTTCAGAGTACTTGACATATTTTTCACCACTGACTCTCTGTGACTTTTTAACTCTGACCCCTTGCCCCCTTTCTGACCTGGGCCCCATCAGGTGTGCTTATGTGTCATGATTCTGACAACCCTGTCGTTGCACAGAATGTCTCCCGGTGCTGCTGGCATGTCTGTGCTCATGTTGCAGCACAGGTCGCATTGCTGCAAAAACGTGGTGGATGATTTCTTACCATTCACTGTGAAATTCTTATATTCAAAATGAACTAAATTAAAAGTGACCGTTAATAAATTGAAAAGATTTCTAAATTTAAATAAATGCCGTTCTTTGAACTAGCTGTTCATCCAAGTGTCCTGGAAAAAATGTATCCCGGTTTCCACAAAATATTAATGGTTTTCAACAATACTAATAATAATAAGACTTGTTTCTTGAGCACCATTACAATGAAGACTGTACTGAAGACTGGAAATAGCTGTTCAGCTTTGCCATGACAGGAATAAATTACATTTTAACGTGTTTAAAAAAATGGTTATTTTATATTGTAATACAATTTCACAATATTACAGTTATATGGCCTATCATTTTATGTTATCAGTAAAGCCTGCTAAAGTAAGAGTTGCTAGGTGTGAAAGATAACGGTGCACAAAAGCACAAAGCACTTCAATTTTAAAAACAGGAAGTTTGAGAGAAATTGATTCAGTGATGATCTTCTTCTGGTGAAGTGATTGACGGGGCAGCGGTCTGATGTTGTACTGGAGAGAGATAAGACACATGGAACTGACCGGTTAGTGCCGGAAGATTTAAGAAATAACATTCCCACATTTTATGAGTATATTTATCCTTCTGTAACTCTGTCATTGTGTATGTGTCTTCCTTTTTAGGTCTGCACTTGGCCCGGGGAACATACAGAGACGCTGCTGATGACAGGAAGACGGATCAAGGGAAAGAGAAGAGGGACTCAGGAAAGCCAAGATGCTGGGATGAATTGAAGGTTAAATATATATAGTGGCGAATGAGAGGAGTCTAGAATGGAGTTAGGAAGACAAATATGAAGAAAAAGATCAGAAGTGACAGAGTAAAAATGTGCATTTGAGGAATTAGAGAACGTAATGAAGGGGAAAATAAGGGGGAACAACATCTTAGGGATTTTTGACAGCTGTCAATTCTTGTTAACTGCCACTAATAAATACATTATTTTCAAACTCATTAGTGATTACTGTGGCCTTTCCTTCTTAACATTTTTATTCATAAATAAATATGAATGTATTAGCAGATGCAGAAGCCAGTGTGATTTCACACATCTTACACACGTGTACAGTATGTTGTGTACATGTGTGTGCGGCAAACAAGTGCGTGACAGGTGTTGGACAGGAATGGTGTTAAATTCTCAGCACTGTCCCTATTCTTGGTTATTTGTACCTGTGGCTCCAACGTATGGTGCTATAATCCAGTCTTTAATGACTAACGCCTCTATATACGCACACAGACAGCACGCACACTTATGACATGTGAATGTGTTCAAGATCATCTAGACTGAGAGAAATTGATTCAGTGATGATCTTCTTCTGGTGAAGTGATTGACGGGGCAGCGGTCTGATGTTGTACTGGAGAGAGATAAGACACATGGAACTGACCGGTTAGTGCCGGAAGATTTAAGAAATAACATTCCCACATTTTATGAGTATATTTATCCTTCTGTAACTCTGTCATTGTGTATGTGTCTTCCTTTTTAGGTCTGCACTTGGCCCGGGGAACATACAGAGACGCTGCTGATGACAGGAAGACGGATCAAGGGAAAGAGAAGAGGGACTCAGGAAAGCCAAGATGCTGGGATGAATTGAAGGTTAAATATATATAGTGGCTAATGAGAGGAGTCTAGAATGGAGTTAGGAAGACAAATATGAAGAAAAAGATCAGAAGTGACAGAGTAAAAATGTGCATTTGAGGAATTAGAGAACGTAATGAAGGGGAAAATAATTTTTGACAGCTGTCAATTCTTGTTAACTGCCACTAATAAATACATTATTTTCAAACTCATTAGTGATTACTGTGGCCTTTCCTTCTTAACATTTTTATTCATAAATAAATATGAATGTATTAGCAGATGCAGAAGCCAGTGTGATTTCACACATCTTACACACGTGTACAGTATGTTGTGTACATGTGTGTGCGGCAAACAAGTGCGTGACAGGTGTTGGACAGGAATGGTGTTAAATTCTCAGCACTGTCCCTATTCTTGGTTATTTGTACCTGTGGCTCCAACGTATGGTGCTATAATCCAGTCTTTAATGACTAACGCCTCTATATACGCACACAGACAGCACGCACACTTATGACATGTGAATGTGTTCAAGATCATCTAGACAAACCCAGAAATGCACTTTTTAATGTTATCTAACAATGTTTTGTACAATCACATTATTAAGGGATATTGCATGCTTTGAAAAATGTTTGGCACAAAAGCATAAAAAATGTTTTAAGTCACTTAAATTTGCCAAATGTGAAAAATATTATTTCATTATTTCTACATTAGGTTACACAAGTTAAATGTTTTACATTTCTACAGTGTTATACAGTGTTTACATTGTATTCCCATTTTATCTTATCAGCAAATGCAATAAAACATTTTGCTTCATTATTTAAGTTGGGTGAAAATAGCAGCATATTATTAACACATTAGCATATTATTAGGGGAAAACATATTTCACAATTTGGACTTTGTTTCTTTCAATTCTGAGAAAATGTCAAAGTTGTGAGATATAAACACAGAATTGTGAGATGTAAACTTGGAATTAAAAAAAAAAAAAAACCTTGCAATTCTGAATTTACGTCTCACAATACAGATTGTTTTTCCCCACCACAAAATAAAAAAGTTAATTGTAAGTTTTTGATCTCATGATTGTGAGTTTATATCTCACCATTCTGAGTTTATATGAGTATATCAGAATTGTGGGTTAAAGTTACCTTTTTAGTATTATTATTATAATTTTTTTTATTCTGTGGAAAAAAACAGGCTTCCATACATTTTAAACCATTGATGATTTAAGGTGTTTTGACACGTCTCACTCTGTCAAATAATAGGTGCACTGACCATCATGAAGGCAAGGACAAACATTATTTATGTGGGTGGTTGGGAACTGTCAGATGAAAAAGAATGTTTTTGAGCGAGTACGTTAGATGTCACAGCTGTAAAAAAACAGTTATCAGCTTTTACAGTGAAGGAACATTTCTATGGGAACAGCTTCTTATCACTATTAATAATAGCAGGTTGTCCTTGGGTATTCTTGAAAGAAGAGAGGACAGAGGATATCCCAAAGAAAGCCCAACACCCTCACTCAATAACCACTCTCTCTCTCACACACACACACACTTTCTCTGCCCCCTTGAGGTTATATTTAGTTCAGCTTTAGGGGTGTTGACCTCTTGTTCTGCTGCAGACTCTAGCCTTACAAGGCCCAACCACAAGTATAGTTGCTTAGCAACCCTTGATGTTTTCACCTAAGTGAACAGTTAGCTACAGTAGCAGCTAATCATCATAATAATATAAGCATCAACATCAGCAGCAGCAGATTGAGCATGTGCACCTCATGTCTGGTGATGCTCCTGTTGCTAGGTGTGCTTTTAAATGGACTAATACCGTATTGACCCGAATATAAGACGATGTTTTTTTCTTGGAAATACTAGTTTCGAATTATTAATTGTTTTTATTTATATTTTATTTCAGTATTCCTTACACAGTTAATAGTTCATTTATGTAGTTAATTTTAGTTTCGTTTTAATTTTGTGTGTGTTTTTGTGTTTTCTAATTTGTTTATTTAGATTTTACATTATTTTTAGTAGGGGTTGAACTACTTCAAACCTTTTTTAAAGTCGACATTTATGTGATGAAACTCGAGTCGACGTCATTAAAGGGGACATAACACACACAGTTTCACCCAATCTCATGTTAATCTTGAGTAGTACTGCATCCTTCATATCTCCAAAAAGTCTTATTTTATCATATTTATAAAAGAAAGATACAGCTTTACGATTTTCTCCGGAAAAAGCCGAGCTCCTGGTGAGCGCCGTGGGCGGAGCTAAAGAGTGACGAGCACTTGGGCGCCGAATGCCAACAAAACAGACATTTGATGCCGTTTCGCTTACCGTCTGCATTTCTGAATCATGACCGGGATCTTTTATAGCTGGGACCACTCCATCTTTCAGCATCAAACAATGTGCAAATCCAGCGTCGAACTGGACCTTGTTTATAAAACGTTTGTCAACAAACACACTTGTGAAACTCCTGCTGCCCCGGAAAAACAAACGGTATCCACTGTCTACATAACGCTGGGTTCTTTAGGAAGCTGAACAAAGTTATCTTTCCCTTACAACCAAAAACACACTTCTTTGGATTGGAGACATTCTTCCCGAGCAAGTCCCGTGCAGCGCGTTGATGGGTGCGATCTCGCTCTTGCTCTGGTCTATACGTGCGCGGGCGCATTCTTCCGGGAGAAATGCCCATATAAGGAGTTCCCCCCTCGTTTACGTCATTAAGAACCACGATGGAAAAAAACTTGTACGAAACCGGAAGTAATATTTTTGGCACAGAAATACTCTGTCATACATCCCAATAGTTTTTTGAAACTTTGCCCATGCTTAGCATGAGAATCCAACTCTTTAACAGTGTAAACAAC
>NW_015505309.1:134366-144372 GCF_001515645.1 Sinocyclocheilus grahami | reverse complement strand
GAAACACCATTTTAAACCCCCCCCCCCCCCCTTAAATATATTTAATAAATCATAGTAGTTTTATTGCCAGTTGCATATTCATGTAGCCTATAGCCTATAGAATTCTAATACTACAATTATTTTGTCAATATTTTTACATTAAGTAATCATCAAAATGCATTTTAATTTTGTATTTTATTTAATTTTGTTTTTTTTTACACTTGTAATAGTGTGTTTTCTTACACACTTGTTTTATGTTTTGTTTTGTGAATTTCTCCAGTGACCAGCCTGAACAATGTAGCTGTTTTAACACAAACTCAAAAAACGAAAGTTCAACAAAAATCTAACTAAAGCCTGGCTCACACTATAGGATTTTTAGCCCGATTTAGCCCCGATTTCCCCCTCCTGTGAATCGGAGCAAAAATCTTGTCGAGCACCTCGATCGGTCCCGATGTTCGGCGCGGATTATCTGGTAATGTGAGGCATTCACCGATCGAATCTTGCACCTCCCAATCTGCTCGCACACAAATCGGGGCCACCCCGATCATATCAAACATGTTTGATATTTAGGATTTAAATCGGGATGATGACGGCTATATGATTACATCAGTACTCTCACAATAGCCAATGCGCGACCGCAAAACAGCTGCTGTACGGGCGGCCCCGTTGGATAGTGGAGACGGAGGAAACTGCTTCTTGACGTTTTATAGTAAAACGACTGTCTGTATAATGTGTCGAAAACGTATCACAACTGTAAGGAGAAAGCGAAGCACTGGAGTGAAATCGCCTCAGTTTTGAATGTACCGGGTGAGTGTAGAAAGCAGCTAGCACGCTAGCTAACATATGTAAACATCACTGAAATATCAATGATGATCTGCTGCGTGAGATCACGTGAGGCGCTCCCTCTGGCATGATAATCTTAATAATATCTTGTAGTGTGTGATGCGCCACGATGTTAAAATCTTGTAGTGTGTGCATGTTTAAGATTTGAGGCAAGATAATCTGCAAAGATTCTCCTTATGTGTGTGCTGCAACCAGATTTCATAATCGGTTAGGATTTTAAAACTCCTGTAGTGTGAGCCAGGCTTAAAGTGGGCAAAGACTGACAGATTAATCTAAAAATATTTTTAACAATAACGAGCAGATTAGTTAGTTATGCTTTCACGATACTTCGACAAAAATCTTCCTTAACATTATAAATATTCAGTAATGATAAAATGTACGTTTATACACATTTTGCATATGTGCAAGAATGAAGACCAAATGTGAGAATGCCGAAAAATGACAGAAAGACAACTTTCGCAGGCTTGTTTACAGTAACTTTGTTGATTAGTTGTAAGTCTAGAACTCACACACACACACCCACACCCACGCACACCTGTGTCACTTGACATAAAACAGTTCTTATAGGATCCAAACACGTATATCTTCTAGAACTTACTGTAGATAATTTTGCACATTCTCTCTTTATCAGTTGCCATTTTTCTCTGCTAAAAAGGAAACACTTAAACCTGGTGGTCGATGATAAGCATTTAATGCTGTTTACTACCATTTATTTTATAAATATTCTACTATGTTCAGTTGGTTTTTGAGTGTATATGTGGTTGTAGAATGTGTAAACAGCACTGGGCGGGATCAGCTTAGAGGTAAACAGTATGCATTCTGCATGGGTGTGAGTATAGAAATACACTCGGGCATCTATTTGTCTAATAATAAATTAGAAGGTGCAGTTGTCCACTATTAAGTAACAATATTTGTTCCTATACAATTAGGATGACATTTAGTGTTACTATGGAACAAACAGCTAAATGTACTGTATGGATCATGGAGATGTACCAGGATGTTTTTAAAAGCATGTCATGTGTCCATGCTATACGTGTATGCAAATCCTTTTTACTGTCCCGCTCATGTTTTGACGAGGGTTTTTTATTGTTCTTCCATTCTTGAGGTTGTATTTTCTGTGATGGGGCATGTTTTGATTAGCATGCTTTAGCCCAAAAGGGCTGTCCTTGTCATGCCAAGGGACACTGCTTAAACTTAATAGGGAAAGGGCCTGAAATGTTGTTCTTCACACGTGGTGGCTTCACACTCTTCCTGAAATGCTCACATTCATGCACATGTGGCTTATTGGCTCCAGTCACAGCAGAGACACACATGCCTGATGGCAACATAATTGCCCTAATCAGCATCTTAAATCAGTGCTCATTAACTCATCAGCAGCTGTTACAATGACGGTTGAATGTGTTACTGATGACTAAACGAATGGCTTCAGTTCAATAGAAGTCATTTTCTGGGTTCAGTACAAGTTATGCTCAATCAAAAACGTTAATGATGATTGCCACAATAATTCCACGTCAATCCTTTTCTCTAAAAAAAACAAGACGGTGGGTTACAGTGAATCTTAAAATACTTAATGTTTCAATAGTATCACCACAAGATATAATTATGTTATATTGCGGTTTTAGTGTGGGGGGAAAAACGCTTACTAACCTTTTCTGTGTAAAGGTTTATCTAATTTAACAACTTGATAAGTTGTAAATGAAAAGCCTAAAACCATAAAAAGTGTATAAATTATTATTTGACTTTACAACTCAAATAAAAATAAAAACGTTCATTATTCTAGAAAGTTGAATAATGTTTTTTAAAAGCAGCATTATGCCACAAATGCTGTTAACTGAACTTGTATTGAACCCAGAATATTCCTTAAAGACATAGCTGGGTGTTGTTCTGTTCCCCCGGTCATTGGCGATGATCTCCACTTTTCCATGCTGAAACACCCCCACACAGGAGTAGGTGGTGCCCAGGTCAATTCCAATAGCAACTCCTTTTGCAGATGACATGTTTGATTGTTTTAATGTAAACCTGTATTCAACAAGCAAAAGAAATTAGAAAAAAATTGTGATGTAAAACCACAAACTTTCTTTATAAAATGAATGTTAAAGTAATTTGTTTTGGATAATTGTCTCTATATAAATAATTATTTATTATGTTATTATGTTCACACTAATCATTTGAAAAACGAGAATAATGTTTTATTAAATATAATAACAATAAACACTCAAAAATATTGATTCATTAGGCAACTCTTAATCACATATTTGTGGATATTTAATCGTGAAACTGATGAGTGTAGGATAAAACATAATTTACTGTATACATTTCATGTCTGATTTCAAGCTATTGGTGTAACTGTTCACGTTTATGGCTTAAACATAAAAAAAGAACATTGGTAAATTTGAGAAATTTAACTTACCTTGAAAGAATTAGATATTTTCTGTCGGGCGTAATTGCGGTTCCTTGTCTAAATAGTACACTTCGTTGTGTCTCTCTTGTCTTCGTTCTGAACTGTCCCGAAGTACATACTGAAGAAATGGAATCAGTCGTGTTTTATATTCTCCGGCAGAGCTCTGTTGAAGTTTCTCGAAAGCGCCAGCGAGTTCGACCAATCAAAAACCTGCACAGCGGAACGGCTCCTCCCTCAAAACGGCATCATCGTGTAGTTCAGTCCTAGCTATTTTCTATGATGTGGTTTTAATGTGAAAACGTAAACGAAAAGCCTGAAACCACATAAACTGTGTACATTATTATTAAACAGCTTTACGTTTCAAATAATAATTACAAATATATTTAGTTTTTTTTTTTTTTTAATAAGTTGAAATTTTTTTTTTAAAGCAGCATTATGCCACAAATGCTGTTAACTGAACTTGTATTGAACCCAGAATATTCCTTAAAGTGGCATTTATCTATCGCTATGTCAAAGAACGGTTTATTTAAAAAAGAATATTCATTTCATCCACTTATAACTCATATGCATAAACACTTGTGTACATGTTTGCAGTCACTTGGCCATGCTGGACAGTGTTGCCTGTGGTCCTTGTCTTGTTTTAATCTTGGGGATGTATTGAACGTCAAACTTCTTTGTAACAGTGGAATCAGATATGAGCAGTAAAGTAAGGGTCATCTCATGTACTTTTGTGCTACAGTTTGACATTCAATATCTCTTTAGTAACTCCAGATGGTGTTGCGCTCTTAAGATGAATTGCATAATTCCACTATTAGTAATTAAACATATTTTGTATGTGTGAGGATCTGTGTGTTGCATTTGAAGAAGTCATTTAATTAGTGTTGGAAGGGTTTTTGGATGAAGGGTTAGGAAGATTATGTCATAGTCTCTCTTTTTTTTTTTGCTGTAGCTCATGCCAGGGTTCAACTAAGAAGCCTTCCAGGAGACATGAGGTCCAGGGACCATTTATAATTATAATTTAATATATTTATTTAATAATATATTATTAAATAAAAGTTATGTTTTACAGAAGTCATTTAGACACCTTTAAAGACTTTGAAAAAAGTAGTAAATATAGCAGAATTATAAAAATAAATAAAACATTACATACAAGTGCATGTATAAGAAAGGGGCAGATATAAAAAAGTTTCAAAAGGACAATTTGTTGAACATAAGAGACAGAGGTTTTATTAATAGTGTTTTTTAAACACCGTATTCTAAATCAGCTTTACAGACAACAAACAAACAGTAAATAAATAAATAAATGAAACTAAAGAAAATAATATGGTTTTTGCTTTCCCACAACATCCATCCATCTATCTATCTATCTATCTATCTATCTATCTATCTATCTATCTATCTATCTATCTCTCTGTGTGTGTGTGTGTGTGTGTGTGTGTGTGTGTGTGTGTATATACGGACCAAACTACACTAGAAACAAAGTCATAAACCCACACTTTGTGTGGATTTGTATATTAAAGCAATCACATGTTCGCGAAAGACAGTGCAATTCATTTGCCTATTCTTCTCTGTTTGGCCTAATTTCAAAGCAAAAGTCTGGAAGCATCCGGAAGTTTCCACTGAGCCGCTTCAGTGACAGCTCAGCTGACGCAACAGTGGCACGCGGGTCCTGCAGTGTTTTGATTGGTCTGATTCACTGGACGCTTCCAGAAGTGTGTAGAGTTTGAACGGGTGCGCGCTCTGGTGTATTTAAAGAGCGTTTCGATGGCAGCCGCTAACGAAACACTAACGAACAAACAACAAACCTGACTTTTTCCGCGACGGGGTGAAAATTATATTACTCTACGGTAAGTCCACCTTTATTTTACTGTAGTGACTAAACAAATAGGTCTACTTGATATGTTTCCCAGACTATTAACTTTGTATACGTACCTTTTATTAGATGTTATATAGGCAGTTTACATTATCCTAAATAAACTAGAAAATAGTACTCCCTGTGTTCCCTGTTGTATTCAATTTTCGCATAAAGAAAAAAAAAAATCAAACTTTACTTTGTTTATTTTAGGTTATTGTTATTATATGAGCACAAGACCTATAGATACATTATGTACCAGAAAACTATTTTTCCCCCAGGTTGTCTACTGTACAATTACACAGGATTGAAAACAGGATTTTTTTTTACCAAACTTTGTATAAAGATGATTCTCAACTATGTTATAACAGAATGATTTGATATACCATTTTTGTTTCTGCAAAATTTGTGTAAAATGGCCATAAACAGGGTTTCTCATTATATACAATGTATCTATAAACTAAATCTAATTTGCATATTAATGTGTTTTTGGGGCAACATGTAATGAAAAAAAGTGTAATAATGGGAGTAATATTTGACAAGATTTTCAGAATAATATATAATTTTTCATAGAATATTGATTTGATATACCATTTTTGTTTCTGCAAAATTTGTGTAAAATGGCCATAAACAGGGTTTCTCATTATATACAATGTATCTATAAACTAAATCTAATTTGCATATTAATGTGTTTTTTGCGGCAACATGTAATGAAAAAAAGTGTAATAATGGGAGTAATATTTGACAAGATTTTCAGAATAATATATAATATTTCATAGAATATTGAAACAGTTTATTTCCCTATTCATTTGTTGTGTCTCCCAAAACGCTAATAAACATGCTTTTAGTCCCAGTGTCCTCATATGTGGACATGTATGAAATCAACATCCTGTTTCGTAAAAGAAAGTCATATTTTGATTTGAAAAATTAGATAGATTTAAATGATAATTACAAAATATTATCATATTTCCATAAGAGTGTCACTAAATTAATATCAGACATATTTGAAGACCAAGGAGAGGGAGTGGTCATAGTGAAACATCCAAACATTTAGTATCTCTGAAAAGCCCTGAATGTGCTCTGTACAGGACATCCAGACTTGTAAACTGTGGCATGTATAGTCTCAGAGAAATACACCAAAATATAGTGTCCTCATATGAGGTCACAGGGTCTCAGGAGGATAACAGTCATAATACTAATAATGGCATAATGACATTTAAATTTTCTTTGCTCAACAACTGCACAACAATTGGCTGATACCGATTGTTTTGTGTGTGTGTGTCTGTGTTTTACTACAGGTACTTCTCACGCGGAGGATCAGGGGCCGCTGCTCAGGGGCCAACTATTGAAGAGGTGGATTAAAGATATTGACTTGTCACTTGCCTGTCAGAACTCCCTTAACATTTTGAGCAAGGATTTCTTATATGACATTATATTCCGTTTTATTTATCCACAAGCCACTTTAATTTAGTCAATATGTATTGACTGTAAATATGTAAAGATGTAAATACAAGCATGATTATCTTTTATGGATAATGAACTTTGTTAATAAAGTTTTTTTTTTTAAATTAAAACATATGCAATGTGTTCTCATTCAGAAGGTCTGGTTACAGACTCCAAGACAAATCATGGTGATGAAAACATTAAAGTAAGTTTATAATTTGGCAGAAATAATTTCATGACAAGTATCCTATAGAGGAACCAGTGAGTCTAGTGTAGGTGAGAAGATATTTTCACTGATAAGTGACGACATCACGCAGCACAATCAGTCAACATTCACTGTAAAAAACAACAAGGGTGACAACACAGATTTCAAACAAAAAGATAAACAGTTTACCATATCTTTGGTCTGTCTTCAGCTTTGTCAGACTCGCCAAAGAAAAGTCTTAAAATTCTCTTTTAAGAAAAAAGGGCAAGATTTAGGGTTAACACCTCGTGACATCAACTTGCTTTTTTAATATATTAATTTAGCCATTACCAAACCCAAGCGGAATAGGAAAAGGGATTAGGTCTAGGTGTTGACCCGACAGTGAGTCTCCACTCACTTAACACTTTAAAATGAATGTCTATAATGAAGTTGATACCATGCTTTTGTGGCATCAAATGAACCACAGATTTTTTCACAGCACTGATGAAAATATAAAAAAAATCTTATTTATTTCCACAATCAAATGATTGATTTTGAGTTGCACCTGCTGAGTGAAAAAAAAAAAAGAGTGTGAAAGAATGTTTACACCAAGCTGGCCTTGTGATAGCAGAGAAAGCTAAAACACTTGAATCAGAGACACAGCAGTTAGACGGACCACATGAATTCAACCTCAGAGCACCACTGCAGCGCTTGTCTCGTTGGTGTTGTGGACTGATGTTTTATTGCACAAATTGAGCAGAAAGTTGTTCTTATTACTGGATGCTCTTCAGGGATTGGACTCAGCCTGGCAGTGCATCTCGCATCAAACCCGTCAAAAGCCTACAAAGGTAACTGATGTGACGCAAAACAATGCATTTGTATGGTTCTTTTTAATTTACTCAGAGTTTATATGCATGTATATATATATGAAAATTACAGTTAACTTTAGTGAAAAGTCTACCTTGTGTGTAGTTATAATCACTATATGATTGACTATATATGTTTAGTCTATGCTACCATATGGAACCTGGACAAGAAGCAGCGGCTTTTGGAGAGTGTGAGAGGACTGCATAAAGACACTATGGCCATACTACAGATGGATGTGACAGAGCAGCAGTCTATACTTGATGCTTAAAGAAATGTTACAGAGGGCAGAATTGACATACACTCTTAAAAATAAAGGTGCTTCACGATGCCATAGAAGAACCTTTTTGTCTAAATGGTTCCATAAAGAACCTTTAACATCTAAAGGACCTTTCTGTTTCACAAAAGGTTCTCTTTGTGGCGAAAGAAGGTTCTTCAGATTACAAAAAGGTAAGAAAGAGATGGTTCTTTAAAGAACCTTTGACTGAATGGTTCTTTGTGGAACCAAAAATGGCATCGCTTGAAGAACCTTTTGAAGCACCTTTATTTTTAAGAGTGTATAGGTAAGAGAAAGAAAGACATTCTGGCCTTTCAAAGGGAAAAAGTTTGTATAAATGCAAGGTTAAAAGCCCAAATGAACAGGCACCTTTAAATTCACTGCTAACATAGAATATATGTATAAACCCATGTTTTAAGGGATCAATTATTTAATTAATTCCCTCCCAATATCTTTGTGTTAGTTTGTAATGCAAGTGTAGGTCTGATGGGTCCTCTGGAAACTCACTGGAAACTATACATGGAATGCTGGATGTCAATCTGCTGTGCACCCTCCGCACCATACAGACCTTCCTACCAGACATGAAGAGAAAGAGACATGGTCGAATCCTTGTGACCGGCAGCATCGGAGGATATAGCGCTTTATACAACACCGATTGTCAAATCAGCTTCACAGTAATAAACAGGAAAATAATAGTGTCAATGTTGCAGAATTAATCTATTATGAAACAAATTCAGTGTCAGTTGTATAGCAGCTCTACAGAAGCCAATAGTGTTTTTATTTAGCTTAATTTCTGTTCAGTGTTGATTTAGTTCAGTTCGATAAGTGTTAATATTACAGGGTTAGTGTCATTATCCAGCTTAATTCAAATTATTTTATTAAATAGTGTCAGTGCAGATGAATCAATAATACTACTATTAATATAATATGAATTGTCTTTTAAATCCCAACTGAACAAGCCAAAGGAAACGAGATCCATAAAATAAGATGAATTTACGTATGAAGCACAACTACAAAATAAGTGTAAAATTATAATTTTTTTTTTTTTAAGTAAAAAAATTATTTTCAGAGAATATCTCTTAAATTAAGTTTATTTTTCTTACAATCTTGGCAAATAGTTTTTTCTGCCTTGTTTTGAGCTTAAACCTCAGTAAATGTTGTTAGATTGCTTGCAACAAGAAATAAACATACAGTTTGAAAGAAAGAAAGAAAGAAATTAATTTAAAAATAAATAAATGTTCTCTGTCTGATACTCAGGACTACCATTCAATGAGGTTGAATGGTAGCAAATTTGCAGTAGAGGGTGCTTGTGAGAGCCTGGCTATACTACTCCAGCACTTCAATATCCAGTGAGTATTTTATGTGCACAACTGCAAACATGAGCAAATAGATTCATTTTTCCTATTAAATGTTCCAAAATGATCCTCAGATATATTGCTCAGGGACCCCTACACTATCCTAAATCCATCTAAACATTACAACTCCCGTGCTGCAGTGTGAGCCTGATTGAACGTGGACCAGTCAACACAGACCTTCCTGATGAACCTGAAGAGGACTGAGCCCAAGTTGACGCGCACACACGCTGCCTGTATGATCAGTACCTGCAGCAGCCAGTCTGTGTTCCATCAGGATATGAAACAGATATGAAATATTGATTCGAGTTTATTTTATATTCATTTTAAATTAATCTTAAAGCTTTCGTTAAGAACAAACAATCAGCCAAGCAAAACAATGAACACCACAACAATAATATTAATATTAAGGTCATATTAAATACCTCTTATTATTACAGTAATAATAAGAGGTAATTTTCACTATAATCACACATTTAATGAACGGCTATGGTATTCTTCATTTTGTTATTTCATTTGATTATCAACATTTTAGAGATTTAGTCACTCGAAACAGTTTTGAGGTTAACTGATCTAATTTTGTTTGTTAATGAGGTATTTGGGTTTTTAGATTTGATGTTAATATTGTTTTTATTTTTAAGTAAAAGGATCAAATTAGACCCTTTGGGTAACTGGAATGAAGAGTGGCATGTTGTTATAAGTGTGAATCTTTTACAGATACCACACATATTACCATGACTGTGTTAACGTGTTCCTCTCGCTCTTGTCTTTACTTTTAGGTGTGTAAAGATCTATGGCCTATATATATATA
>NW_015505309.1:131892-134264 GCF_001515645.1 Sinocyclocheilus grahami | reverse complement strand
TATATATATATATATATATATATATATATATATATATATGCACAACAAGAAATAGCTGAGAAATAGCAAGAAATAACCTAAGTCAGTTATGTGATACTTTGCAAAAAGTAACAGGAAATTACCATTTCTTTGCCCTGTTATATCACACTACATTACAGTTTCCAGAAGACAGCAGAGATTGTTCATTGATAGGGTGCAATAACATACACACACTGACGTAGTAATTTGCGTATTCTGACAGTGTCGGGACTAAGTTGAGGACTCTGATCAGGGACTAGGCCTATTAAAGAGGATTAGATCTAACACAAGAGATCAGTTTTGGTGAGACAGTCACATAACCAACTTAAGCCACTTAATGCAAGGATCAGCCATTGCAGTACATGTGGTACTAGTTCATGGGTTTCAAGGGTCGACACTTTTGTTTAAAGTTATAATATATCTAGTTTCAATAACCAACAGAACACAATCAACTGTCTTGGCCTTGCAAGAAAATAAGACTGACTCTGTGAAACCAGAGGGCCATTTTAGCAGCGGTCTTTGTTCTTTACTCTTAAAAATAAAGTTTCAAGAAGGGAATTTTTTAGAGCAATGCCATAGAAAACCCATTTTTGGTTCCCCAAGGAACCTTTTAGTGAACCGTTCTTAAAATAATTTTTTTTTCTTCTTAGTGTGAAGAATATTAAATAACCTTTTTCAACTATAAAGAACCTAGTGAAATTTCCACGATTGTTAAAGATTCTTCATGGAATAATAACTGCCAATAAAGAAACTTTATTTAGAACTATATAGTGTTGAGCATGTCTTAGACATAAAGTAACTAGTGTATTCAAGTGTGTTCCTTCATGCACTGATTAAACCCAAATATTTAAAATGATCAAGTGTGTAAAGCATTCAGTGCTAATGTAACTTTTAATAACACATACAATTGCTGCTGTCTGCACTAGGGTGATATAAGTGTTATAAATAGTCAATGATACACCTGTACTTTATGTGTTTGCCATGTGTACAGCGCCAAATCACCTGAAATTGTGGACTTTGATCTGACTGCAAGAGCCCACATTTTCTACATCAAGACCGTTCTTGCAACGTCATGACTGATGTTCCAGTTATTACACAACAGAAATTAGTTGCACTTTGCAGTCATGTACTGAATGAAAAGTTTTCCTTCATGCACTGATTAAACCCAAATATTTAAAATGATCAAGTGTGTAAAGCATTCAGTGCTAATGTAACTTTTAATAACACATACAATTGCTGCTGTCTGCACTAGGGTGATATAAGTGTTATAAATAGTCAATGATACACCTGTACTTTATGTGTTTGCCATGTGTACCGCAGCACCAAATCACCTGAAATTGTGGACTTTGATCTGACTGCAAGAGCCCACATTTTCTACATCAAGACCGTTCTTGCAACGTCATGACTGATGTTCCAGTTATTACACAACAGAAATTAGTTGCACTTTGCAGTCATGTACTGAATGAAAAGTTAAAATTTAAGCCCCTCTGTGGCGCTACCTTAATTCTAGCAGCCAATCACTGCGGTGACTTTCTGACTCTGACGCTCACATTCATTTCTGTTCCTCTTTATGGGTTAATGACATGTTGAGTAAGGCTCAAACAGAAGCACATGATTCCTCTCTTCCAGACATTTAGCATTTGAAAGGATCCCTTAACACTGTTGCCTGTATTCTTGACGGGTTATGGACAATATTCTCTGTAAAATATATGTACAAATAAAGATAATGACTAAATTTAATGTAAAATCATCTCTTTTTTAAATTATATTTCTTTAACCACTACAAGAAAGAAAGGGTAACACTTTACAGTAAGGTTCCATTAGTTAATGTATTAACTAACATGAATGAACCATGAACAATACATTTATTACAGTATTTATTCATCTTTGTTAATGAAAATACAGTCATTCATAGTTAGTTCAATTCACAGTGCATTAACAAATGTTGTCAAGCACAATGTTTGATTTTAATAATACATTAATAAATGTTGTAGAAGTATTGTTCATGCTTAGTTCATGATAACTAAAGTAGTTAACTAATGAACCTTATTGTAAAGCATTACCAAAGAAAGAAAGAAAGAAAGAAAGACAATAAAATCTGAAAGGCTGAAATTCTTGAAATAATATTGCAAGTAATTTGGCATAATCTATTAATAAATATATTAATATTAATAAATAGTACATTTTGTAATATAATTTAAATTGATCCTCATGTCTCTAAAGAGCATTGTTGTATTATTATTATTATTTTTAAATAAGACACACACACACACATATATATATATATATATATATATAAATATAAATATATATACATACATACACATATACACACACACACATACATACACATA
>NW_015505309.1:116185-131698 GCF_001515645.1 Sinocyclocheilus grahami | reverse complement strand
TATATAATACACACACACACACACATATATATATATATATATATATATATATATATATATATATATAAATATAAATATATATACATACATACACATATACACACACACACATACATACACATATACACACACACACATACACATATACACACACACATATATATATATATATATATATATATATATGTATGCATGTATATATCATATTTTGACCTTTTACATCTAGAGGCCTATTTGTTCACCTCAAATAGAGTAACCTTGTACATGTACGCACATGGTGCAAAGAAAGTATTTTACGTGATAGTTACAAACCACATTACATCATTAATTCATTAAATGGATTTTACGGTATTAAATGTGTTTTTTCCCTTAAAAAACAAAAACTATGGTTGTAGGATGCCATATTGGCTCTCTGCACACTAAAGCAGTTGTTCAATCAGGAGGCCCCAGAAAACATCTGTGGGGGCTTCAGGGTGACTTAAAATGATTTAAAGTCGTCTGAAATGGAAATTGCTATGGTCTTTTCTTCCCTATTGTGGCATATATCCAGAGTGAATTGGCTTCTCGGATGTGGAAAAAAAAGTAATTTATTCACTCTTTCAGCAACTGGTTCCCATCATGGTCTTGAAAAACCTGGATATATGAGGTAGCCTAATTTTAAAAGTGTGGTCTTATACCTCCATGGGTGTTTTTATACATTTTATTAATATACATGTTTTTTCTGCTAAACTCTATTATATTGGGTAATCCTCATCTTTAAGTCTTTTCCACTAAATCATAAAAAACTCATGGTGTCTTCTATTGTTGTGAACAATGGGGGGGGGGCCTTGGATTCAAAAGGTTGAGAATCACTGCCCTAAAGTGCATATTAGTCCTTGTTCCAATGACAAGGATGACTTTTGTCCATGCGTCAATGACGCGCCAAAGTGAAACCCCTGCAGGTGAATAACTTCATGAGCGCCTAAGTACCTGCTTGAGCCGCTTCTCCTCTCCTCCCCTCCCCTCCCCTCAGAGCGTCACTCCTCCACTCTACAGCTCTGCCCTTAATAGCAAAGCGACTCCACTATCAGTTGTGCAGTTCCAGCGGAGCCGCCGGTTATTACGGTCAGTGACACATATCATTCCGCAGGGCATTTTCGGAAAAGCTGCAGTGATTTTACAAGCTTTCGAATAGCACAAATGGCAAAGAAGGCCACTTCGCTTTTCCTCCGGGCTCTGGAGATGTCAGAAAGACAGTCGTGCGATGTTATGAGGAGAAACTCCAACTGCACCATCAGGTAAAAGCGCATCACTCGGCCTGAACAATACTTGCTGTTAATAAAACTGCAAAAAGCATTTTTGTTTATAAATCATTAGTAGATATAATTCAGTTATTTAGGCTATTTTACCCGAACAAACCACCAAATGCGCAGGCTACTGCCTATAGTTCCGAAAATAGCCGGGTGCTTTTAGTTTCTTTTACAGTTTAGTTCAGGGGTAGGCAAGTTCGGTCCTAGAGAGCCGCAGTCCTGCAGAGTTCAGCTCCAACCCTGAAAACAAAACTCACCTGCCTATAGCCTTAGTAATCCTGAAGACATTGATTAGCTTGTGCAGGTGTGTCTGATTAGGGTTGGAGCTGAACTCTGCAGGACTGCGGCTCTTGCCTACCCCTGGTTTAGTTCAACAACTGTAAATAAATATGCGTCCAGTGTTTATTTTAAATGGCTGCAGTGGTGAAAACCTGTTGGATTGAGAGACTAGGTAGTTGTAGTTGTGAACTGTGTGGGAATGTTGAACAAAGTAGAAGAGCAGCTCGTGCTGGTGTAAAATAACTCTCAGGGGAGCTGCGTGGGCCATACAGCGGTGAAACGGGTTTATCTGTAATTGATCGGCTGCTCTTTGCTATTTACTAGAAAGTACGTCATTTTATCAGGTCAACATAGAAATGTCTAAAAACACTGCTTCACATAGTTTTTCCCACATTAGTTGTGAACAAACCTGTCAACAAGTTGCATGATGCAACCCTTTACAGACATATGGCAAGAGTGTGGCTGTAATCCATAGTATTCTGCTTTTGTCAGGTGAATAACTACTTTTCATGTTTTTTTTTAGACATTTGAGCTCATGTGGTATCTTAGCTACACGGCCAGTAAGCTTACCTCCTCCTTCAGCCTCTTCTCAGATGGTGCCCACCCGGAGCTTCATTAACTTATCAGCCCCCCTCATAGCGCGGAGAATGGAGTACTCAGAGAGCCGGAGCATTGCGTACGTACAAATCGATGTTACATAAAACCAAACAATCTTCACTTTCACTACAAGTTAATTCTCATTTAGCAACATCTTTGTTAACACAAGTTGATTTTCCCACCAGTTACTCACCTGAGCAGATGTACAACATTGTTGCCAATGTGGACCAATACCAGCAGTTTGTGCCTTGGTGCAAGAGGTCAAAGGTAACGAAGGGGCGGAATGGGGACATGCAAGCTCAGCTTGAAATCGGGTTCCCCCCATTTGTCGAACGCTACACCTCTGAGGTCACAGTCATCCCAAGCCACCAAGTCCGAGTGAGTCTAAAAACTATTTAGAAATTAGAAAACCGTTTCAGTTTTGAATGCAAGACATTATTCTTGTTTTAACAAAAAGAGGTTGTGATTTGGAACTAGATTTATGTAGATTAAGTGGTATTGATTTAACATGGGTAAATCTGATGTTTGTCCTAAGCCTTCAGCATGTTCATGCATCACAGGATCAGCTTACATACTGGCCAAGTAAGCTGTCAGGGGCCATCTGTCTGAAGTATGTACTTGTGTTTCAGGCGGTGTGTACAGACGGGACACTCTTCAATCACCTTGAGACATTGTGGCGATTCACTCCTGGAGCTGCAGGCCAGGCTGAATCCTGCAATGTGGAGTTCTTTGTAAGTAGTGCAACTGGCAAATACAGAGACACGCACACACTTTTACAATCTACATTCATCCCTTTGACACTTCTATTACTCGTGCTCTTCCTCTTTGGTGGTTTAATCCCATAATTCCTGTTCAAAGTGAGCAGAGGTATCAGACCAGATTAGTGGCTATTTTTAGCACATGTGAGCTGCCTTTCCGGTTCTCCTTAAATAGCTAGTAACGAAGACAGGCATGATAACCATTCAGTTACTGGAGGGAACTGTAGGACCTAAATGTCATTGGATTAGGAGATCCGGGAGATTTGGGAGATTAAAGGACCCATTGATTAAAAAGAATGAAGACTAAAATGACTGAATGAATGTTAACAGTGCAAAGCCCTTGTTAATTAGGTAAAAAAAAAAAAAAAACTCAACTGAACTTTAGCATCAAAGCTTTTTATTTAAAATCATACAGCACAATAAATAAATGAACTTTTTGGCTAAAATATATGCTAATTTTACCCATAACTGTGTATCCCCTTTCTAGGTGTCATTTGAGTTCAAATCTCTGCTCCACTCACAATTAGCGACAGTATTTTTTGATGAGGTGGTCAAACAGATGGTCAACGCTTTTGAGACGCGAGCAACCAAACTTTATGCCACAGGTGTTCATCGACAGAAGACTTCATTCAGAAGAGCAACTCATTGTTAAAACGGATACAAGGAGATACATAACCACATAAATTGTTAAAATGTTCTTGAGAAGAACAGCTTTTTTTAAAAATCCAGTTTGTTGGATTTTAAGGCCTGTACATATTTTTGCTGGGAAAAAAAGAACACGTTTGAGAATCCTATTTATTTAAACCAGATATAATAATTTATTGAGATGAGTGTGTCTGTACAATTTATATATTATCTGTGGAGTGAAAGAGAAAGATGATTGCAGTAAAAATTGTTGAGGATGAATGCTTTTTCATATTTATCATCATTATATTCACACACTTGACAGAAGGGGAAAAAAATCAGCTCTAAATTATTCTTGAGTGCACTTTTTCTAGACTTGTAATAAAACAATAATATATTTACTTAAAACTGTTTTTTTCATGATTTATGTGCTGTCAGAACCACACAATACACTAGTCATCCAAAGTTTAATCCTTAAGAAAAAAACAAAAACAAAAAAACTTTGGGTTATAACAAAGGGTTAGAAGAATAAACCTTAAAGGGTTAGTTCACCCAAAAATGAAAATTCTGTCATTACTCACTCACCCTCATGTCTTTCCAAACCTATAAGACCTTTGTAACTTGTGATACTCTTGTGAATGTGTGTCAAGGACTGACACAGAAGAGAAGAAATTGTTGAATAAAGTAGTCATTTTTGTTTTCTTTGCGCACAAAAAGTATTCTCATAGCTTCATAAAATTACGGTTGAACCACTGATGTTACATGGACAATTGTAACGATGTTCTTACTACCTTTCTGGGCCTTGAACATTTCAGTTGCATTGCTGTCTATGCAGGGTCAGAAAGCTCTCGGATTTCACTGAAGATGAACGAAGGTCTTACGGGTTTGGAACGACATGAGGGTGAATAATTAATGACAGAATTTTCATTTTTGGGTGAACCATTACTTTAAAACTGTAAAGAGGTTTAAAACATGAGGCACAGTTGATTTCTTTCATAGATTTATTTAAAATCTAACTGTCTTACCATACCCGAACCCATAATCTGGTTTTCTTTATAAAATATTGCAACAAAAGAGGACACAATGTTTTTTGTTCATATACAAAAGCCACAGGACATGACATAATAGGTATAAAGCACTTCTGTTTTTTTGTATTCAGGTTATGTAACTTGCCTGTATTTCTTCAATATCACAATCACAGTATGCCAAACTCTTTAGTCTCGCAAATAATCTGAAACAACACACTACGCTTCATATATTTCAATGAGAGCAAATATTTTACACATTTTATCGGCATTATGTGTATGAGCCTCACAGTATCACATTCAAAATGCTACTTCAGTGTGAAGTCTTGAAGGTGTTCCAAGAAACTCACATGATTTCAGGATCCCTTACATAAACCATGTCTGCCAGCAGAGGCCACACCCCTTTCTGTCTAAACAGCCAATTCCTTCCTGTTTCTTCAGTGTTGGCCAATCACAGATTAGCTGAGACCACCTCCTTAAGACACCAGTGGTGAGAATATTTTCTTTAAAGAGATTTTCTTACACACACCCTGACAACAAATGTGTCCAACAAGATCCAGATTGACAGTTTTTGTTCTGTCAAACGTCACATTGTAACTCAATGCATTTCCAACTATAACTCTTATGTTCTCTGCAAACTCCTGAGTTACAAGATAAATCAGTCTATATCTCTAACTAATTTGTCCCAAATTTTATTTCAGTCATGAAAGAGATTCTATTCCAAAAATGTATAAAACTGCACACAAATGCAAAACAAATACTGTATATTATTCTGATATTTGATTCAGAGGGGCTTTTTCATATCATGTTGCATCTCAGGATGCTGTCTGGCACAGATTGCGAGTAATTCAGCTATATGATAGCTGATCATGTAGCTCGGGACTGGTTCAGGGTGGGCATTATTCTATTTACCTAGTTCTGTGTGGTTCAATTACATCATATCATATCAGTTTCTTGAAACTAGAGCTTTACACTTTCTGAAGAAATTGTAAGGTTCTTTCCGGTGCAACCTCACAACCATGATGCCAAGTTGTTTTTAAATGGTTGTTAGCATGTTGCTGTTGCTAGGGTACTACGGTGGTTCTTTTCTGGTCCAAGTCAAAAGCTGATGATATTCTGTTTATCTTGATATGGTTTGGGTTACTCCCAAGACCCTCATTCACTCTAGATCTGTTAGAAAAGTAATAGCACATCTGTCCTCTACAAGCTAAATGATTTGAGTCATCATTCCTGTTCATAGTCAAAACCTGCAAGGTCTCAGTTTAACCCTGTAAAGCCTGACATATGATATAATAGTAAGCAAAATCTATGTTTAGTTTATCTAATTTATTAAACATTTAGACAAAATACTAAAATTAATTAATTAAAGTTTGCATGTGTGTTTTTTTTTTTTTTGATTATTATATTTGACAAGTTTTTAATGGCTCATCTAGTATGATAAAGGAGAATATGGAGCTCTAAAACGCCTCAGTTTTATTCAGAGGCCCAAACGGAGAAAAAACATTTGCAGTTGATATTTATATGACCAAAAAGATGAAATTCTGATAGCTTGTAATGTAAATCATTAAGATTTTTATAATAATATAGTAGACTACTTACAAAAAAAATTATATAAATATCAGCTGTCGCTTTACAACTCCCAATAATTTGACAAATCGGAGAATATATCTCCCATTTAAATATCATCTTACTATGTGGTTTTTATCTTTGGAAGAAAAACATAATACAATGCAATACAATGATGATTGAAGATACACAAACATTTCTCAAAAGCCTGATGTACAGTATCATATTTGACACTCATATTTTAACATGGGTTTATGTTTACCTGATTATCCATACACCATTTTTAGAAAAATTAAGCTGCTTCAGTCCAGTAAGTGTTCATCTTAAAATATTACAAACAATACAAGTTATTCTCAAGTTTACTTTATAAAAATCATTAAAGGTTCCACAACAAAAAGAAATGTGTATCAGAACCTGAAGTTTTTAAATTACTCTAAAAGGTCTTCAATTTGCTATCAGAAAGGCATGCCAAAAAGTTTTGATTATGATAATTTAGAGGTCTTATTCAATGAATTTAGAGGTCATATAATATTTTGTGTGGATGCTTTCAATTTATTTCAAGATATCTTAATCAGTACTTGTGCACAAGTTTTAAAAACAGATTGTTGAATCCTATAAATCTGTCATTCTAATGCTTGCCTTTAAAGCAGCACTATGTAACTTTTTCTGTGTTCAAAATGTATATAATGAGCGAGTACATCATGAATTCATCTTCCAAACCGCGTTTTTGTCTTATTCCAAATCACTACGGTTCAGTTATAATAAGTACTTATATTTGGACTATTGTAGCCTGGTCAGGTCGTCACCGCTGCGGAGTAACACATACCTGCGTGTGTTTCAGTGCGAAAGCAAAAGCACTTTATTTGGCCTTCCGGAAGTAGATGCAATTAGGAATCATTGGTTAAGATTTATTTACAACAGAACAGCACAACCCAGATGTTCAAATTTGTGCAACGCATATGGACGACAGTTATTTTAACCTAGAAGCGTACAAGGCTGGCTGTGCACAAAGGCTATTTCTTAAAAAAAAAAAAGGGCTATTTCCGTGCTTCTGAATCAGCGACTGTAAGTATGTTTTGTTATTAGTTTAAGTATTTGCTGTGTGTGTGTGAGTGTGTGAGAGGGGAACAGGGTAACATCACAGGAGAGTGAACTGCCTGTCAGAAATCATAGCACGTCAGCTGTCTTAACCGCGGCTTGTGTACTGCATCATCACTGTGTCGGTCACGCGACTCTGTTCCCCTTTCAGGCTTGAACTGATGGAAAAACTAACGACATTATTAGCGGTCTTGATATTTACTTTGAAAGCTGAAGCTGCAATTATGGTAAGGGGCGTTACATTTCTGACGCATGCTTGTGAAGTTCGGCCAATCACAATGCACTGGGTCAGCTGGCCAATCAGAGCAGACTGCGCTTGTCAAAATAGGGGGCTTTGTTGAAAACGACGCGTTTGAGAGAGGCGGGGCATTGAGGACCTACAATAATGTACAGTATTTTAAAAATAATGTGTTTTTTGAACATTAAAGCATGTCAACATATTCTGTTACCCCGAATACACAAAATAATGATCTTTAAAAAAGCATCATATGACCCCTTTAACTTAGCGAAGTAGCTCCGGTTGGAATATTCTTCCGCGGGATGTGTGCAGTTCTGTTTATTAACCGCTAGAGCGCCAAAAGTTACATAGTGCTGCTTTAAGGTGGCTTAAAGGGGTCCTATTATGCTCTTTTACAAAGTCTTGATTTTGTTTTGGGGGTGTACTAGAACATGCTGTTTTCTCTGATGCACTAACTCTGCAGCAGCACTTCTTCGTCGTCATCTCGTCTGATGCATTCACTCAACCAAGCGTTCTAACCACAACCTTGCCCCTCCCCACCCCCCAACCATTCGAATTTCTATAGGCGGGAATTATTTTTAATGATCTTCTAATGAGCCGCTTTGTGATATCACAAAGCCCGGAAACCAATGCTGTAGTCCAAACGAGCTGTTCGTTGTAGTTCTTGAAAAAGGATTTTTAAAAAACGAAATATCTCCCTTTAGAGTGGACTTTGAGATTTGTAACTTTCTAGATCTTTTTTATGCCCAAACATACACAGTACACACTGACTAAAATTAAAAAAGTGAAAAAGCATAATAGGACCCCTTTAAGTAAAACACTTCAACACTGATTTCAGATATAAAGTAGGGACCTGCTTTATGGATTTCCAACTAAGACATATTTTTGCATACACAAAGTAATATTTGTAGGCACAGCGCCTCAGCATCCTCTCACACACAGCTCAATTAGCATGCTAGATATCTTTATACAACCCCCAGGGTTCAAAATCTCTATCTGTGGCCAACATCTGATTTTATTTTGGGCTTGTCCTGGGGTAGACTCAGGGTGCTCATCACGCTCGTTGCCTTAGATAGTTGCAGGTCGGCAGTGTACTCTGATCCTGTGACATGCAAGGACAGATGCACTGACTGCACGTATCACTCTCTCCTGACCTCGCATGATACAGCACACAAACCAGTTTACTGGTATTGGATTTCATAATGGTATGGAATATAGGATAGCAAAGGAGATTGCAACATAAAACAGATTTACTTGCAGATAGACCAATACTATATTCACAATATGATATGGCTACTTTGCATGAATTGGTCTACTTATGCCGCTCCACGTCTAGTCAACTAAATAAGAATTTTAATAGAAGACCTTAGTAATTTTCACAATTTAAAACTTTCAAAATTGTTTACTTTCAAACTTTCAAAGTTGTCAGCTGAACAATCGTCATGTTGTTAAACAACAGTACAACAATCCATTGAACGCACTGAACCTCTGTTCCTCATAGACTCGTTTTCATTCCCGTTAAAAATTTAATTTGACGATACCATGACAAAGGTCAGTGAACTATCATCTAAAAGAAGAAGAGTTAGGCTAGTTTTCATAAAGTAAGGCATAATATATCTGCTCATGTTGCAGCACTGACCGTAGTGTGCTGGTAGTTTTACTACCCCCTAATTGAGTCTAATAGGACTGAAGATGACATTATTATGACATTGTTAATTAAAGGCACACTTACAGTAGGTCTACACTCTCAGAAAAAGGTAGAAAAGCGGTCACTGAGCCGGTACTAATATGTGACCCTGGACCACAAAACGTAAGTATCAATTTTTCAAAATTGAGATTTATACATCATCTGATAAATAAGCTTTCCATTGATGTATGGTTTGTTAGGATAGGACAATATTTGGCCAAGATACAACTATTTGAAAATCTGGAATCTGAGGGTGCAAAAAAATCTAAATATTGAGAAAATCACCTTTAAAGTTGTCCAAATGCAGTTCTTAGCAATGCATATTACTAATCAAAAATTAAGTTTTGATATATTTACGGTAGGAAATTTACAAAATATCTTCATGGAACATGATCTTTACTTAATATCCTAATGATTTTTGGCATAAAAGAAAAATCTATAATTTTGACCCATACAATGTATTTTTGGCTATTGCTGCAAATATACTCCAGCGACTTAAGACTGGTTTTGTGCTCCAGAGTCACATCCTTTAGGTATGAAGGTCACATAAGGAATCAGAAAGTAGGGCAGAAGAATTACCTGAATTAAAATAACTCCACGTTGGTAGCTGGTGAGATGCAGCATTCTGTGAAGATAATCAGACAAAAACAGTGAATAACGGTCACTTAAAATGACGTTTACAAATATGTGCAAAACTAATATTTGACCTATAATCACAGTTGGGTATCAGAAAAATCAAGTATTTTATTGTTTTAGAATACAAGAAAGAAATAAAAGTAAACAATGTAAATGTATTAATGTTTACATTTCAGCAAGACATACATAATAATTCTAAATAAATACATAACTAAATAATTAAATATATACAGTATTATTTACCTGTACAATTTAGAAACCTTTGTCTTTTCTGTTATTTCAATAAACGCTCAAGGAGGCCTGGAAAGAGTTGTGGGTCCTTGTTTCTCCAAAGCCTGAGCTTCAGCATTTGTGCATTAGCACACTGCCATCTAGTGAGCATTTCTTTAATAACCGTATGCATTTCAACACAATACCAAATCATCACCACTGTTCATAGAGCAATTCATCTTAAACACACACACACACACACACACACACACACTGAATCTGCTTTAAAACAGAATTCAGTTTAATGGTCATCATGGATTGAATGAAAAAAAGATTTAATTTCTATAATGAATTTTATTTTTAACCAGATAGTTTAAGTAAATATCAGACACTGAACTGCATCATCTGTTCTTCATACAGCTGCACTGGCAGATGAACTGTAAACATTGTGAACTTTGTGGCACGCAGCACATTTACAAATAACATTGGTGGCCAAAATACTTGTTTGATCTGTATATATATATATATATATTAGTTAATAAAAATAGCAACTTTCTTTTTTCCTACAAATTAATTGGTATGACATTTAAAGGGGTAGTTCACTGTTTTTTTTCTAGGCTTGATTGTGTTTATGGGGTGCAGTCTAACACGTGTTAATGCTTCGCTTTTTAAAAAACGCATTCTTTTTCACATAATTTACCTTTATTCCACTCTGCTCTGTCCCTTCTCTGAGAAACGGGCTGATCTTTTCCTTCTTTTATGAAGCCCCTCCCTCAGAAATAGGTGATGGGCTCTGATTGGTTAGCTAGCCCAGTGTGCTGTGATTGGCTAAACCGCCTCTAGTGCGTCTAACCGTCCCGCCCCTCACCTCAGCGGCATGTGCTCCGGTTGTATTGTAAACAGCAGCGTTGTTAATATCGCTTATCAGTTTGAGCCCGATTGAGAAGCAGAGGATATTATTGAAGAGGATCGTGCAGAACCTGTGCAAGCACGGCTTTTAATGATAGGCCTATGTTTTTTGTTGTCTCATACTTTTAGATACGCTGGTATTTATAAATGCTACTGCTTATGTTAGCTTTTAATATACGGTTTTATCCTGATTAAAGCTTTAATACAGTACGGCAACTGCACGCACATCCATGTTTAATGCCTCTCATAGCTATGTGAAAATAAGTGAATAATTGTAACAGTTCATTGTTGGAGCTGAGCTGAGCTGAATATGAGAGAGAGAGAGAGAGAGAGAGAGATGCAGAGCAGGGGGACACGAGGAACAGTATTAAGAACCACTGCTTTAAAACATTGATTTTGAAACTTGTGAATCCATTACAATCGTTAGAAGACAGAATCACGATTCATATACGAATAGATTTTTACGTGCACCTCTTGTTTTCTCTTCCTCTTCTCTAAAGCAGCACAGCATGGCCTCGCCACCTTTGCTGCCTTTTCCAGAGGGCGGGGGTTTATCTGGGTTTGTGATGTCACGAACCCGGGAAGCAACTTGTTGAAGTCCCTACCAGCCGTTTTTGTAGGCATTAAACTGCCAGAATTTTAAAAGATGATATCTCTGTTTGCATTGAACTTTCAGCTTCGTAACTTTGCAGATATTGTTTATGCTCAAACAGCAACACTACACATTAACGTTAAAAAAGTGAAATCGCAGTCAACCACCCCTTTAAGACAATTAAGACTTATAAACACACACGAAGCTAATGCTCGCCGTTATGAGCTGTGGATTACTGCACTGGGTTAATTATGGATGTCACTATTGACAAGATACTAATCAAAATAACATTCAAAAAGCAAAGCCTAGCTATCAGGACAGATTAGTCTGACAGCGACATTCTTTAAGTGCACCATCTAAAGTTCAGTTTACAGTCACCACTACTTTAAAAAAAAAAATGACACTGAGAAGTTACCAGCAACTAGGCGTTTTAGTTTCTAATCTAATTTCCCTTTTGTAGGCACACTGACATGACAAGCAGATTTACGTGTTTTACATATGCATGAGATGTTTACCACAGAAATATGGAATGTGTTCGGATGTTTTCACAGCATTAAAATTACTTTGCACAATCAATACTAGGCATTTAGGTTATTGACGGGTTACAATTACAGTATATAGCAGAAAAGTTTTACACCCTCACTTTTACACAAGATCACAAACACTAAAACGGAGGAAAAGAATGTAATGCAAACGCTCACATTTGGAGGAGTGCATGTACACATTTACACATACATGAGAACTTTTTACTTCCATAGCTCACAGGTTCAGTGAGATCTGGATTCTGTCATTACATGGTCATGTGTTCTGGAAGTACATAAGAAATATCATCCCAAGGATGGCGGTACAAACCCTGCTTCAACCGTTTCTGGTCCAGATAATGACCTGCATAAAAAGAGATAAGGTTGTTTAAATAATTTTATTTCATAACAGACACGTCAGAGACAGATCTCACACACACACACACACACCTATGAATCCCATGCTGCGTCCCAACACAAAGATTCCATTCAGTGCTCCAATCTCCACAAACTCATCTGCCTCGTCACTGTAAAAAATAAATAAATTTAAAAAAAGTACGTGAGATCATTGTTATTTTTACTACCATTTATGTGAACACTCTACTTTGCCAGTGTTTTAGTTATTGTTAATGATTGAAAATAATTTTCGTTAATTGAAAATAAAGTCAAATATAAATATTAGAAAAAAAAATATTAGAACTGATCTCTTGGCAGCTAACCGAAAAAGTTTTAAGTTGAAGTACTACATTTTCTAAAACTGAAATGAAACTAAAGTTAAAAAGAAATATAAAAATCCCCCAAAAAACTAAAACAAAAAGCGCATAACAAAATTATTAAACTTGAATTAAAAGAATAATATAAAAATAAACGCCAAGCCAAATTATAAAATGATATTTGATAATATAAATTATACGTTTAATTAAAATAAATAAATAGCAATAATACACTTTTTTTTTTTTACTCACCGAGTGAAGCCACCACAGTTTCTCAGCAGATCCACAAATGCCACTCCAATGAAACCATCAACATTCAGGATAAGGTTTGGTTTCTGATGAAGATAAAGAGAGTCAGATAAAGAGAGATATTTTATGAGATTTAAAAAAAACAAACCCTATACTTGAATTTGTCTCGCCACAATGTTCAAGTACTACATTAAATTAAGATGATCTAAATGTATTCATTGACATTTATTCATAGCTGATGCTTTTAGCAAACACATATCCGTCTCACTGCATATAGCATACTGAAGATGTTCCGTGTTTTTCTTATTTTCCTTTTAAAGCTGCAGTCACATTTACTGTTGTATGGTGAAATTTGATGGAGGAAATTTAATCATTTCAACAGGAATCACTGCGGTAAGCAATTTGAATGAGAGGGAGAAAGATTTTACAGTGCCGATTTCTCACTGGGTCCAGTTACAATGTTAATTCCATGGACAATGCTAATACCAGGTGCAAATCCATGACACACGCAAGTGTTTGTACCTTTGAGGTGGTGATCTTCTCCACCTCCAGAGCATAGTCCAGCAGCTGAGCGGCAGGGAAATGCTGCTTCACAAAGTCTTTGAGGATCTGTACCCGCATGTCAGGATTATTGATCTGAAAAAATGAATCAATCAGTAAAGCCAGCAAAACAAAACTGTGAGAAGCAGTGTGAAATGACAATATTTCACACGTTTTTGAACTCTTTCGATTTTCGTGTGTTGGTGTACTTACCGATTTCACCCGGTGTCCGATGCCCATAATGAGTTTGCCATCTTTCTTCATTTTGTTGACAAACTCCATAGGCAGCATGCCACTGTCGAACGCCTTACTGAACTGCTTAGCAGCTGCGTCCAGGGCACCTCCGAAGCGGTCCCCCTAAACACAAATAGAGCCAGTGATGAAACAAGATGCTCTTCTGATGCCAAGCAGACTGTGTGTGAGAAAGTGTTTAGTTCTCGTACGATGGTGAGGAGTCCTGAGGTCAGGCTGGAGATCAGGTCTTTGCCAGCACGCGCACACACTATGGTGTTATGAGCTCCAGAAACAGCAGGGCCGTGATCCGCCGTCACCATCAGACACATCTCGATGAACTGACATGCATAGCGCGGCAGCCTGCAGAAACGCACGGATTATGTGAAAGTTATAAAAGACTGAATACTACAAGTAAAAGAAAACCACAGTAGTTTCCAAAACACAAAAAGTAAACCAGGATGCCACCCAGCCCAATCTCATTCTTAAAGGGGTAATCTGATGCGATTTCAATTTTTCCTTTCTCTTTGGAGTGTTACAAGCTCTTGGTGCATAAAGAAGATCTGTAAAATTGCAAAGACTAAAGTCTCATATCCAAAGAGATATTCTTTGTAAAAGTTAAGAGTTAGCCACGCCTACCTAAAACGCCTCATTTAAACACGCCCCCACATGTCTACGTCACGATGTGGGAAGATTTGCATAACGCCGCCCAAATGTTCATGCAAAGAAAGAAGGCGTAACTTTTATTCTCGCTGTAGTATTGTTGCCGCTGCCGCCATGTCGTGAAGACGCTGTGTGCTTCGTTGTGAAAGCGAAGATACTTTATTTGGTCTTCCAAAAGAGGACACGACTATAAATCAGTGGTTGGATTTGCCACTGATGATTCAAACGCGAGTTTTGGGCAGTGTAGAGTAGCACTTGTTGTTTGTCATTTCTCCGATCACAAATGCAGACAGGGTTTTAGGTTTACGCAGCGCTGTGCAACGCAGCGCGTAAAAAGACAGTATAAGTCATTATAATCAGTAATTATAGCCCCACTGGATGCAACAAATGCCTTGTTTGTAATGGGTTTTAATGTTTTTGTCTCGTCGCTCCGGCCAGACACGGCATCAACAGTATGTGAGGGGCGTAACATTTCCGTCACACGCTTGAGGTATTCGGCCAATCACAATGCACTGGATAGCTGGCCAGTCAGAGCACACCTCGCTTTTCAGACCGATGAGCTTTGTAAAAATCGGCGCGTTTCAAAAAGGCGGGGCATAGAGGAGAAACAATAATGTACAGTATGTGGAAAATAATGTTTTTTTTTTTTTACTTTAAACCGCATAAACACATTTCATTACACCAAATAATGTTATTTTTAGCAGCATCATATGACCCCTTTAATAACAACATAACTTATAAAATTATATATATAATAAACATTTTTAATATTTTTGTATACATACAATATTATATTGTATATTAAAATGTATTCTTAATATTTAATAGCTTTATTATTAATACATTTTAATAGTCAATATACAATATTATACAACATTTTTATTTTTAAACATTATTAAATGATTACAATTAATAATAATAATATTATAAGAAATTTTATTATTTATTACATTTTATAATAACAATATTACTACAGTATTACAACTACTACAGTGTTTCTCAACCCTGGACCTGGGCGCCCCCCCAACACTGCACATTTTGCAATCTCCCTTATCTGATATATATATATATATATATATATATATATA
>NW_015505309.1:67153-115790 GCF_001515645.1 Sinocyclocheilus grahami | reverse complement strand
ATATATATATATATACCCATTTCAGGTCCTGGAGTTTCTTCTAATGAGCTCATGAGTTGAATCAGGTGTGTTTAATTAGGGAGACGCACAAAATGAGCAGTGTTGGGGGGCGCCCAGGACCAGGGTTGAGAAACACTGAACTACTACAAAAAAAAAATTGTGAAACATACCTCCTCTGGAACCAGAGCAGACCGAGGGTGCCGCCCAGCCCGATCTCAGACTTAAAGACCTCAGTAATGGGCATGCCTGCATAAATGAGCTCCTGTCCTCTCTCATCACAGATACTCGTCATGAAGGACGCCGGTTTACGGATCAGACCCAGCTCCTACAGAGAGAGAGCAAGAGATTATTATGATGAAGCACCAGACAAGACTCTTCTACAAAACGCATGTTGTTCATACTCACTCGTGCCCAAGAGTAATCCATTGGCACTGTGGGTGGAGGGACCTCTTTAGCAGGCATAATCACACCCTTGGCTACTAGATTATCATACACAGATCTATAGGATACACAAACATGTGGTTACTGAAGGCCAGGTTAAGATGTTAAATTGACAAGTACGCAAAGACGACATACTTGATGACGTCTCCCAGCTCATCGAAGCTCTTGGGCACAAAGGCTCCTGCCTCTTCCAGAGCTTTGTTCTTAGCAAGTGCAGTCTCAGACGCCTGGTTAGCACAAGCTCCAGCGTGGCCAAACTGGACCTAAACACATAAAGCAGGATACAATGAGTTAATTCAGCAATTAACATTTGAAACAGGTTAAACTCATAGTTGTTTAAAAAGGTCTTTTGGAAACATTATAAGCAATGCACCTCAGATGAGAACAGGGTGGCGCAGGTTCCTATGCACCAGCAGACCACAGGTTTGGTGATCCTGCCTTCTTTAATGCCTTTGCAAATCTTGTACTCTTCATTTCCTCCAATCTAGAAGCAAAGAGAAGGCCCGTGAATGTATTGCGAATTTTATAGTGACTGTAAACTTTTTAAAGACGAGGAAGAATGGGCTATAAGTAGCTGAACAAATGGCTCACTAACCTCTCCGAGCACAACAATCATTTTGACTCCGGGTGTGTCCTGATACCTCAAGACGTGATCCATAAAGACAGAGCCTGGATACCTGCAGGAAACACATACCCCACAGGTATAAACTCACACGCAAATTGTTCAACTGATGAAATGCATCAAAGCATTTGTAGTATTAAACAGACGTCGACTTGAACACACACCGGTCTCCTCCGATGGCAACTCCTTCATAAACTCCATCTGTAGTGCGCGAGATGATGTTATTGAGCTCATTGGACATTCCACCAGAGCGGGAGACGTAGGCCACACTGCCCGGCCTGTACAGCTTAGACGCCAGGATGTTATCCAGCATCCCACCCGTATTACCGATCTTAAAACAGCCTGGTTTAATACCGCCAACCTACAACACATGCACACCACCCACAGACTTAATATTACTACTACTAACAACAACATTATATCAAATTACAATACATAAAATAAAAATGTAATATATATATATATATATAAACACACTACAACAACATTATAAATTTTACATGCATTATATATACACATTTTAGAAAAAAAATTATACAGTTACTAAATTTGCATTTTAATAAATTGGTATAAATGAGTAATTAAGTCAAATTATATAATATAAAATGGATTATTATTATTATTGTTATTAAAAATAATTTCTAATTTTAATGTCATAAATGATTAATTATACATAAAATCTATTTTTAGTTTTATAACCAGTATTAATAGTAATAATAATAATAAACCACAATTTCATGTGCACTGTAGAATTAATAGTTTTTTATTCTCCAATGTATATATAACAATATAACATTATTAGTTATTTAATGACAAATTAAGTCAAATTATATATATATATATATATATATAAAATATAACTAATTTATTATTGTTATATTATTAATATTTATAATATACATTTTAAAATATTAGATTATTTTATGTATTGTAATTTGATATAATGTTGTTGTTAGTAGTAGTAATATTATTACTACTACTATACATATAAAATTGTATTTTATTAATGGAAAATTATCATTGTTGTTGTTGACGTTTATTATTATTATTATTAAACTTACAACACACACAAACATTTTTTGGTCTCTTATCATTGGCCTGTAGAGGGCACACAAACCGACCATTATTCCAACCAATTTGTCCCCCAAGTACATACACACAGCTACACATACAAGTATCCAACAGAAAGGCAGTTTGGAGTCATACCGTTGCAGGACCAATGATAGTGACTCCCTTCTCCTCTGCCATCTTGATGATCTTGCGAGTCAAAGCCTCTGGAATACCCTCAGCTATGATTGCCATAGTGCGGATCTGTATATATAAAAAAACCCCACATAGAACAGATGAACAATCAGACCACACTGGTTTGTAAACAAACATTTAAGCAATAGTTCACTGCAAGGTAGAGTCAGATGAACATATAGTGTGAGCTGATGCTGATCTCAGACCTGTGGGTACTGCATGGTCTCTATGGTGCTGTCGTAGGCAGAGCGGAGGGAGGCAAAACTGATGAGCACATCTACTTCTGGATGTTTCTTCATTGCATCAGCCATGTTCTTATAGACCGGCAGCAGGATCTCCTTATGACCCCAATAAAACTTCTGCTTATGGTCTCCACTGATTAAAATAGAAATAATGTGTTTCCACCCCCAGACATCACTCTATAATGAAATCTGTCCCATATTAGGGTTTTAAATGTAAGCATAAGACTTACGTGAAGGGGTAAACCATGGCTGCTACTGACGGCTCTTGACGTGAGCACACATAATCGAAGTCCAGCATGCCCTGCACTGCACGCGTCTGCATCCCCCACACTATAGCCTTGGTGTGGTTACTGAACAGAGTGGTGCTTTTGGCTACAGAGATAAAGAAGGAAGGACAAAGAGAAACAACAGAGGGAGAAAAGGAGGGGGAAAAACATCATTACAGTACGTTTCTCACTAAGAGTAGAATAAGACAACATGTTGAAGTCAGTCTCTGTAGGCAAGTTTTCTGAATAGATTCATGAAAGGAATGCTTTTAGCACATTGTCCTTAACTTAGCATAAACAATATGTTGCATGTCTTGATATCATCTAAATGTTATGAAGACATGCAGAACAGAATACATGTATAATATAGGCTTTATAATATATAATTCATCTAAACAGGGCAGAAAACTTTCAAATTCAACAAAAGATGGAGCATTCTGAAGACCTGGGACTTTACTACTTAAAAAAATCTGGATGTTACAATCCTTCAAGTGAGCCATATAAGCCAGAGGACTCGATTGAAAAATATACAGATAAAATATACAAACCCCCCCCTCCCAAAAAAAACAGGCCATTTACAATAAATAGTTGAACATTTAGTAATATGTCATGGTTGCCATGCAAAGTCACATTAATACAGGAAGTGCGGCCACAGAGGTATTTACAACGGCTTTGAAGGTGACCCATCCATTAGAAGTGAGAATCAGAATAAAGCATTTTATTATCTAGCGCAGAGGTGCCCAAACTCGGTCCTGGAGGGTCGGTGTCCTGCAGAGTTTAGCTCCAACTTGCCTCAACACACCTGCCAGGAAGTTTCTAGCATGCCTACTAAGAGCTTGATTAGCTGGTTCAGGTGTGTTTGATTAGGGTTGGAGCTAAACAAAACAGGCCATTTACAATAAATAGTTGAACATTTAGTAATATGTCATGGTTGCCATGCAAAGTCACATTAATACAGGAAGTGCGGCCACAGAGGTATTTACAACGGCTTTGAAGGTGACCCATCCATTAGAAGTGAGAATCAGAATAAAGCATTTTATTATCTAGCGCAGAGGTGCCCAAACTCGGTCCTGGAGGGTCGGTGTCCTGCAGAGTTTAGCTCCAACTTGCCTCAACACACCTGCCAGGAAGTTTCTAGCATGCCTACTAAGAGCTTGATTAGCTGGTTCAGGTGTGTTTGATTAGGGTTGGAGCTAAACTCTGCAGGACACCGGCCCTCCAGGACCGAGTTTGGGCACCCCCTGATCTAGCGTGACCATATAATCATATGTTTCCTCAACATGCCCTGGCCAGGATTTCTAAACTGCCTATAGTGTCCAGGTTTTGGCTTTGTTTTCCTATTGATGTGCTCTGCACAGTCCTCATGTATTTTATGTATGTGTATTTGCATTGCTTTGACTGTTCTTTGTAGATCCCACCTTCTCTCATGCCATGATTGGTTGATCATGTACAATGCCTGCACACTATTGGTCAAACGACTATATATTCACCTGTCAGTAATTTTGAAAACATTAGGAAAGCAAAGGCAAAACACAGACATTATAGGTAATTTAGAAATCCCACCCAGGACATGTCCGGGAAATAGAGGACGTATGGTCTCCCTGTATTATCTTTGTGTTGAGGATTGTTTGAAATCCTGCTATCATGGGCCTGTAGGAGGCGCACCAACCTACCATAAATCTACTCAGTTACTGTGATTATTGTCTGCTTGTGGGAGTGTGATCCCATTTGCACTAACCTGGAGGAAGCCCAGCACGAGTCTTTTGAGCAGATGAGTTTTCTGCTCCAGTTTTGACCTCAGAGAAAGAGGCCGATCTGGAGGAGGCAGGAGTCTGGGAGAGGGAAAGAGCAGTAGTAAGAAATGGTCAGTTTTTATGGTGACACGTATAGTCCGGTACAAGCAGCACATTAAGATATGATCTCTAAAAGCAGTGGAGAAAGACTCAACAATAGGAAACTTTACTTTACTAAAAGCCTTGGATCATCTAATGGCATGCTTGAGAGGTTTTTAATGCAAGCACACTTAAAGTAAGACATGAACAAAAGATCAAGTCACACATTCACTCACTGTGGTACCACCGCTAGTGTTGAGAAGGAAGTTAGCAGTGTGGGCAGCAACACGAGGTTGTGTGGCGATTGGCCGGTGACCTAGTGCCATTCCAACAATAGCAGTCATGTGGGTTTCAGTGCCAAAAACATGAATGGGGATACCGGTGGTCTGTACTGCACAAACACACACACACACACACACACACACACAAAAGACATGAACATGAGATTAAGGGCCCTATTTTAACGATCTAAGCGCCAGGTCTAATGCGCACGGCACAGGTGCACTTAGAACGTGTCCAAATCCACTTTTGCTAGTTTAACGACGGGAAAACCCAGCGCATGGTCTAAAAAGGTTGTCCCTATTCTCTTAATGAGTAATGGGTGTGTTTTGGGCATAACATGCAATAAACCAATCAGAGTCTCATCTCCCATTCCCTTTAAGAGCCAGTTGCCATGGCGGATCTGCTATTTACACGGTGGAATTTGCAAGCGCAAAGACAGAACGCGTCTCCAGAGAGGAAACGGAGCTGCTTGTGTGCGAGCAAATAGGTAGCCTAATTCTGATACATGCAATGACTATCCATTATGACATGTAGGCATTTTTATACTTATGTAGCACAATAATAATCTTTTACATTGTAAAACTTTAATTTTTACTATTTTGCATGCTTGTGTGCTGCTGTGTGTGTACCTAACTCTGTGTGTGTAATAAGCAGAGTGTACGCACTGTGGACCCGCCTATACTAACGCGCTCTTTAAATAACAAAAAAAGACTTTAGACCAGGTTTTAGCTGGTCAATGGCGCAGTCTATTTTAGTTGCCTCAAAATAACAACGTTGTTGCCAAAAAAGGCCAACAATGTGCCTGAACACACCTTGTTTTCAGACCAGCATGCCCATGAGTGAACAAATGGGTGAAAATGCATTTGCTATTTAAACAACGTGGTGCAGGGCGTGAAAATTATAACTGTGTCGGGCTGAAACTAGCAAAAGACACTTGCGTCGCGCCTGGCGCCGCATTGCGCCAAGTGTATGATAGAGCCCCAAGTCTCAAAGCTTTGACTATGTACACTTACAAATGTGCACATGCACAAACTCACCAACTTCCCCCATCACTCTTAAACCTTCCTGGTAGTTCGGGCCACCACGACGGACAAATATAGTGACCTCATGCTCTTTCAGAGGGTCCTGGTAATCTTTGATAGCCCTGACGATACCCTGATACATACAAAACAGCCAAACAATCACAAAAAGGGTGTGTGTTACAATATTCACATGTGCTAATGCAGATAGACGGCACAAACGCATATGCACCGTATGAGGGACTCTATGATCAAACCTTGAATGTTGCCGCTACATTGGTGAAGTTGGCAATGCTGCCTCCAATGATCAGGACTTTACCTACACAAGAGAGAAAAAAAAAAAACAGTGACGCATTAGATACCGCAGATATAATATACATAAAGGAGTGATTCATCGTCTTAATCTGCCTACTTTAGGTTTTCAAAATCAAAAAGAATCTTTCAGGAAAGTTTCAGGTAACATTTATCACATGCCATGGAACATGATCATGGCCTTGATTAAACTATCAGTAGATTTTACCACACACAGTACATCAAAAAATCATTCAAAAGTACATTATAGTGATGACATCTTTCCCTTTCTGGTCCAAAATTGAATTTAAAATGAACTTAAATTATTTCCCCCTAGTAATTAGTGATGAAGTGTTAAAGATTTTACACATAAAAAAAAACGTTTAGACAAGACTTGTAAAAAAATATATATATTTAAAATTAATAAAAGCATTTGTTCAAAAAAAATAAATAAAATAAAATCCTTTTAGGTGAAATACTTCTAAAGAAAGTTGGACTTTAAGACTTGGACAACAAGATCTTGGTGGCCGTACCATTGGGGTGTTTCTCACGGGTCATGAGGGAGAGGATGGTCTTGGCATAGTCGTATGTTTGTTGCTCACTCGGAGCACCTGAATACTCTCCGTAATTGGCCAGTTCATTGACTCCGCCCAGATCACAGATTGTGTCACTATGAGTGAGGAAAAATGCAATGTTAAACTATTGGCTATTATGCCAAGAATATTTATGACAGAAATCCTAATGAAATCACAACATTAGGAAACACAGGAAATAGAACAAGTCAATATTAACCAGTAAATCTAGCATCCGTTTTATTTGTTTGTTTATGAGCATTAAAGAGGAAAACATTTGGTTTCTTGATCCTCTGCTCTACTCTCAGAGGACAGCACATACACATCCTAATTAGTCCCACAACGCTCTCTCTCGCTCCATCTCCTCTCTCCATCCAGAGAGAAGGACAGATGCAGCAGTGAAAGATAAACCTCTAGATAACCGTTATCAAACATGGATGGTAATGTCATTTAGCTCTCAGAGTCTGGCTCATACAGGTATCTGCTTCATCTCTCAGTCTATGAAGCACAAGAGTTCTGCTCATTACACCAGCATCTTTCTTCAAATGGTCTCTTACTGTAAATGTCATATTCCAAGCTACTGTTAAGCATTTCACTCATAAGAATTTCATTTAGAAATGAAAATTAAGTCATTGAATCACCATGTCCTTACATATCTGTAGGACTTTCTTCCTTTCTGTGGAGCACAAAAGACGATATTTTGAACAATGTCTTAGTGTTTTTGTCCAAACAATGAAAGTCAATGAGGTCCAGTGTTGCTTTGGACACCACAGACTTTCACTGTATGGGCAAAACAGTTGAACATTTTTCAAAGTATCTTGTGTGTTCTGCAGAAGAAATAAAGTCCTACAGATTTGGAATAATATGAGTCAATGACTGAATCTTTTATTTCTGGATGAAATATCCCTTTAAATTTAAGCAGTTAACACTAAGATTTAACATTCACACATCATATGCAAACTAGACTAACTCCTGAGTGACAGGTACCTGTAGACGACAGAAGCTCCGCCCCCTGCCACCATAGTCCAGATCCGTCCGCGAGGGTTCAGGAGAGTGAGCTTGAGGCTGGCACCACTCTTAGCGTCTAGATCTGCTATGTAAGCCTCCTACAGGAATGTTATGAAAAGATTTGTGTACTGCACCTTACATCAGTGGCTAAACACAAAATCTGCTGTTTTTTCATTCTCAAGTTTGGTTCAAATCACATGGTAAAAAAAAAAAAACAACAACAAAAAAAAAAAGAGATGCATCTACTAGTAAAATGCCATAATTAGAGAAATAAAATGCTTATACATGACAAATAGCAGCGGAAACCCATTCGTTTCAGGTGTGCAGACACAGTAAACAGAAACTTCATAAAATGGCTCGTGGACTGTGTGTTGGCCAAATATTTAATGAAGCCAACACTCTTCCCGGTCCAACCCATATGGATCAACAACCAATTACAGCGGCACATCTGACAGAAAGGTACAAGAGTATACCAAAAGTTATTTATTAAAAACACCAACTCTGATTTTATTCCAGCAAAACCAGTCTGTTGTAACAGCTAATGTATCTGTGTGTGTGAGACCAATTAAACCTGCCTTCTGTCAAATAAACATTGCCTCAACACATACTGCCAACAATGACGCAGAGCAGAAGACACATCGTTCTCTCTCTCTGCATGACTCATCACTGTAATAGTGTCTGTGTGTGGTGAATGAATGATTTATGAAAGACTGCCTCTAATTAATTATTAAATCATATACTTTAGAAGAAGTGAAAGTAAGCAAATGCGGCAGAATGAGAGAAGTACAAGCGTCCTCTGATGAATCAACAACCAGTGATAAAGTCAGGCAGTTCCTTCCTGTTCCTAGTTGGGCTTACAGATCAACTCATACAAATTAATACTTAGATGGCATCTGTTATTGAATCATCTACATGTGATTTTGATTGTTACCTCCGGATAGGCCTCTCTGCCGAAGGGAGGGGGAAACTCCACATCACCCCACTTGGCTTTACACAAGTAATCGGCTGTGGCATCGATTTTAGCAGCCATGTCCAGCACATACACTCCATCCTTAGTGACCACTGACAGAGAGAAAGAGAGTGTTTGTTCATCCCAGTTTCAACTTCACAAACTGATGTCACTTTGCATTTTTTGCCTGCCTTAGGCAATAATGAAATGTACATTTCCACTGAATGCTTCATTTAAATCTCAGTTACTGAATGCTTTGGGTTGCGCTGTGGAAATGCGATGTTGAGGTGCACATGATGTTTTCACGCGCATCAAAGTGTTTCAATATTTTCATTCTTATTGGCATATATGAATCTTGAGTCATGCATTCCACAGGATAACTATGCGCTTTTATGGTTTAAAAAAAGTGAAATGCTATAAGAAACTCGAGTGTATTTTCTAACAGCCAACATTCACTGCTTGTTTAAATATGCGAAATGATAAAAATGTGACTTATTATAGACAAAAACACGAAGAGGAATATCAAAGGAAGTTTGAAGCTCAGTTCACAACACAGGAACAGATGCCATAGGGCACTCGGGGATTATTAATGAATGCCATATGAAACATTCCCAGTCACCATCAAACAGCATCCATGTTAATTAATTAACCTTAATTTTATCAAATTAAATCTTTCCTCAAAACATTCTATGATGTTTTTTTCACACTGAGTTGGATCAGAGTTCAGCCTTCAGTAATGAAGGAAAATAAGCAAATCAATATTGTGTACATAAGATTTGTTTTTAGTCATCCAAATGTAATGAGCAAGCAGAACTTTTACTGCCTTGCAAAGAACTGGAAGTGTCTGAATCAACAGTGCCTAGACTTTGGGAAGAATTGAATCAGAAGTCCGGCTGGGTGCACAATAAACGTCATCCATAAGAGACCGTCAGCTGAGGTGGGATGGGCCGCTTTTAAGACTTACCAAGAGGGTTGATCTCCAAGTATGTAAAGTACAAGTCTTCGTACATGTTAAACAAGCCCACCAGGAAACTAATCAACATCCTGCAGGCAAAAAAAACAAACATCCATGTAATATTCCGTTAACAGAATATTATCATTACATTAAATATTTTGAATGTGCTAAACGGACACAAATTAGTTAGTTTAGTTTAGTTCCACCTCATCATTGACTAAATATGTGGATTTGTACTTGACAATTTAATGACTGTCATTTAAAACACAAATTAATGAACAAACATTGGAAATACAAAACAGACTGGTTAGAGACTCTGAAATTAAGTTTATTTTTCTTTATCCACTGGCACTTGTTTGTTTAAAGGAGTGTTTAAAGGTTTGGGGTTCATACGACTTTAAGTTTCTTTAAATACAGCAAAACAGTGATTTATTATAAAATATATTACATTTAAAAAGTTTTTATTTTAATTTGTAACTATCATTTATTCCTGTGATGAATTTTCAGCATCATTACTTCAGTGTCACCTGATCCTTCAGAAACCATTCAGATATGCTGATTTGCTGCTAAAGACACATTTCTTATCATCAATGTTGGAAACGGTTGTGTGCTTAATATCTTTGTGAAAACAGTGATACACTTTTATTTGAGATTCTTATATGAAAAGAAAGTTCAAAAAACATCACTGATGATCCATGCAAAACAAAAAAGTATTCATTCAAAAAGTCAGTAAGCAGCATTTGAAAAAATAAAAATACTGATTAAGAACATAATTTTTGCAATACTGACTACTGATGCTTCTGTAATATTGTATACAAAACAAACTGGAAACAGACAGACTATGAACAGTAATGGCACTCGATTTAACGACAGAACTGGTTACTGGTGTGAGCCGGAACAGCTGGTGTTTGAGGTAATAAGGGAAAATAGAGGGAGATGTGAGGGAGGAGAAAGTGAGAGAATCATCCGTCATCCACCTCATAAAAAAAATTAATTGTGATGGTCCATAGTCCGGAGAGCAAAAATTATACCCGGAATGACAGGGAGACTGAATCATAGAAGGAAGAGGGAGGAACTTGTGGGATGACAATAAATCAGTAAACACTGGAGGAAGAGGGAGAACTCGTGGGATGACAGTAAATCAGTAAATACACTCGGTGAAAGATGACAAAAGGAGATCTAGGAAGGGAAGAAAATATATTTTACGGCACAATATTTGTGAGAGGGAGTTGCATGTTGTATTTCATGTTGTGTGTGTGTGTTTGACTGACAGTAAGAGAGAGGAAGAATAAAAGAGATGGATGAATAGAAATAGAGGTGTGTGGATACTGGCCAATGCAGCCAATCCTGTCTCCCCGTCAATCTCAATGTCAGCCAAGACGGTGAGGCCAGCCGAGATGTCAGTGTATGTGTGCCATCAAAAAGACGGACAGTTTATAGACGTGAATTGAATAATACTGGGGGGGTGGGAGGAGACGGGGAAAGATTTCATTTGTGTAATGGATCAAAGTGGACCTCAACTAGTGCTGCCACAGCTGAGAGCACCTCGTTTGATTGTTTGTCCTCCGTTCCTCTCCATCAGTCTCATTTTTTTGCTCACTGTTATCCTGTCTCGATATAGCAAGACCAAGAACTGCCTTAAAGGGATAGTTCACCCAAAAAATTTAATTTGATGTTTATCTGCTTACCCCCAGGGCATCCAAGATGTAGGTGACTTTGTTTCTTCAGTAGAACACATATGATTATTTTAAGTCCATCAGTCTTATAATGGATGGCAATGGTAACAAAATCTATGAGAGTAAAAAAAAAAAAACATGCACAGACAAATTCAAATTAAACCCTGCGGCTCCTGACGACACATTGATGTCCTAAGACACAAAATGATCGGTTTGTGCCAGAAACCGAACAGTATTTATATAATTTTTTACCTCTAATGCAGCACTATGTCCAACGGTCTTTGTGCGCGCGCACGACTTTCGGTGCGTGAGGTGTGTACGCGCTCTGGTGTAGTTTACGTTAATGGGTGTGTCGTCGTGGGAGGAGAAAACGACAGACACCATTTATTAACAGAAAATAAACAAAGTGTCCAGAAAAAAGGGAATCAAGTGTCCAAAATAAACAGGGGATCTGGTGTCCTCGTCATGCTGCGGGGTTCGTGAAGGGAAGGGCAGTGGTCAGGAAGGAAGGGTCCAGGTAAGGGGCGGAGTCCGGCGGCCGCACGCACTCCCCTCTCCGGTCTGGGGAGCGAGGGGCGGTGGCTTCTATCAGCGGCTTCGTCCTTCTCTCTGCCCACGGCGCTTGAAGGGACTAGTCGGCCCAGCATCCTTGCCCGACGGCCGTGTAATGGGTTGCGGGTCCGGCACTATGGCGGCACGAGAGTCCCTCTACGCACCCCTCCTGGACCCACGAGGACACCACCGTGCATGCACGGGGAAGAGACCGGTCTCCCGAGGAGAGGAGCGCTCGGCATTTAAACAGCGGCGGTGATGAGGCTCCATTCGGTTCAGGTGTGCCCCATCACACGCTGCCAGCCCTGGCTATTTCAGCGCCTCTCCTCTCTCATGCACCCACTCCTGTCGGGAGCCTGGCGAAGAGCGCGATTAAGGGACCGGGTGATGCTTATAATTAGGGGGAGGCAGCCGACTCGTCAAAGTGTGTTGATATCCAGCCGAAGAGCAATCAACCATAACTTCAGGCGAGCAGGCTCAGAAGTCGGTTTGAACAATCCGGATAAGCGCAAGTAAGTACCATTTTGATTAGCCGTCGTATCTACAATGACTGTGCAAACAATGAGTGACGTATACGCGCGAGATCACTTCCGGCGCTTACGTAAACTATGCCAGAGCACGTACACACCTCACGCACCGGATGCAGTGCGCGTGCTCAAAGCAGTTGGACATAGTGGTGTATTAGAGGTAAAAAATTATATAAATACTGTTCGGTTTCTGTCACAAACCGATCGTTTCATGTGTTAGGACATCAATGTGTCGTCACGAGCCGCAGGGTTTAATTTGGATTTGTCTGTGCATGTTTTTTTTACACTCATAGATTTTGTTACCATTGCCATCCATTATAAGACTGATGGACTCCAACGGTTGGACTTAAAAATCATCAAATGTGTTCTACTGAAGAAACAAAGTCACCTACATCTTGGATGCCCTGGGGGTAAGCAGATAAACATCAAATTTTCTTTTTTGGGTGAACTATCCCTTTAAGCATCTTACATACAGGGATGTAGAAGTGACCCCCAAGGGGGTTTTGAAGCTATTAAATTATGGTTATATTTCCCCTAGAGTGGTTTTTATATGGCAAAGGAAGTTGAATCAGCATATATCATAAAAAGGAGTTTCTATACAGATTTTAAATCTTGATTTTCATGCACAACTGACAGAAAAAAAAAAAAAAACTAAATTGCGGACCAGCATAACAGTGAAGTGCAAACACCTCAGCACAACACAAAAAGGCTAAATAAACCATTCATAAAAACTATAGATGACTCGAATTATAGTCTATAGATTTCACTCTCACTACAATTTAGTGAGAAAATCGATGCATTTCTGCTGAATGGATTAAAATATGTTAAAGGAACACGCCACTATTTTTGAAAATAGCCTCATTTTCTAACTCCCCTAGAGTTAAAAAAGAGTTTTACCATTTTCGAATCCATTCAGCCGATCTCCGGGTCTGGCGGTAGCACTTTCAGCTGCAGCTTAGCATAGATCATTGAATCTGATTAGACCGTTAGCATGAAAATAGTCCCCAACTAGGTAACTATCATTGCGCCTGTTGCACCCATGGTACGGCAGCAAAGTTTCTTGATTATTACGCCGGAATGAGAGTATTGTTCCTAGCCATATCGGCCTAGAAAATAGCAACTTTTCATTTTACGTCGGTCTTAGTACACGATGTAACTACAGAAGATTCAAGTTTAAAATAGGAAAAATATCTAAACTCTTTGGTCATTTGAGCGAGATGCTAACGGTCTAATCAGATTCAATGATCTATGCTAAGCTACAGCTAAAAGTGCTACCGCCAGACCCGGAGATTGGCTGAATGGATTTGAAAATGGTAAAACTCAACTGTTTAACTCTAGGGGAGTTGGAAAATGATCCTATTTTCAAAAATAGTGGCGTGTTCCTTTAACATTTATACAATATGTAATATTTATTTATTTGATTTAATTGTCTGACTCACTCTTTCTTATCTGCAGGGGCGTGTGTGAGGAGCTGACTCTTGACTGTGTCCGCACTGATCTTCTCATCCACTCCTACCAAGAGTTTCAGGGCTTTAGAGTCCACGTCTCCCACGTCTACACCTCCTTCATGATGGAAGAGCATGTAATCACCTTCACGTGTGGCATAGATACACACGTAAAATTCCTCCTCCTGTGGGAAAGTCACAATTCAACAATGTTACCTCTCCCTTCCTCATTTTTGCTCAAGCTAGGTCTCGGATAGTAATCCATTAACATACAATATCATAATTTTACAATTATTTAAATAACACAACCCCTACTATAAAAATGTATATTAGCAGCAAAATAGTTAATAATAATAATAGCTGCAGAATTATATTATTATTATTATTAACAACAATTCTGCATCTAACATACATTATTATTCCAATTTATTTTACTAATTTATTTTAATTATTATTAATATTATGTATTGATGGGCTCACCTGCTTGTGGGCTACGAAGGGCTCAATCAGGAAGTTTTTGAGGATGCCTTTAGCCTTCCCCACCTGAGAGACAGATGTTCATTTTAAAAGCTTATGCTAGTATATAAGGCTTTCCATAAGGGTTAAATGTCAGAAATTGCCTTTGGTCTAAATTTAAAAGCTTCTCCTAATGAAAAAACACACAATGAAAAGTGAATTATGTAAGAGGCAGAAGAAAAGGAGGCCAGAGATGGGAAGGAGGAGGTAAAGAAGAGGAGAGCAAATGTTCATACAGTCTAAAGCCTTGTGTTGAGCACCAGTGACTGGACCTCAGTGTTCAGGGACTCTGAGAAAAACGAAAGATTTGACAAGCAGAGCCGTAAGCCAAACACACACACACACACAAAACAATCTCATTTGTGCTGCAGTCAAAACAGTGGGCCAAAAGGCCAGTTGATATAAATCAGCTAGAAAGAGAGAGGAAGGCGAGGTGACATTTCAAAGAAAGAAAGAAAATAAAGAGATGACATGGTGGGAAAATTATGAAACGCTCCCTTGAAAGAGGGAGAGTTCACAGGAGCTATGACCAGTCTAGCAGACGAAAGACAGAGAGAGACCTTGCAGAAATAACTTACAAAAAAATATGTGCAGCATAAGACAGCAAAACACAAAAATATTATAAGAAGAAAACAATGTCTTGTCTTTCTCTCAGCAATATGTTTTTGGCCCTCAGGTAACGCTGAATGCAGGACATGACATTTAATATACTGGGTTACATAAACTGCACACATGCAGAAAAGAAAATGCACACACAGCAAATGCAATTTACACAATAATATGCCAATGAAACTAAAGTCAAAGGTTAAGAGATGGTTTGGGTATGTCCTCACCGTTGTCTCCTTCATAAGGCGGGTTTGGAGCCATTCCTTCACGCCCTCCAGATCCAGGTTCACACCCACCAGTCCCAGTTTTCCTCTGCGCTTGATCAGCTGATCTGGCTTAACAACCAACCGCTGGACAGAAGCATGACATATTCATTATCATTTATTAGGTTAAGCATCATATCCACCTTTTTCCTGAATGCACTAATCATTACGGATAAGTGCATTACATTTCCGGTCTCTGGTGTTTCTAGTCAAATTAACGTATTTAAAAAAAGGATAATATAATGTTAAATCTATGAAAATAGTTTAAGAAAGTACATGGCACCATAGTTTCATCACTTTACACTGTAAAGTTTACAGTGTCGCAACCACCGTCTTTTTGCACTCAATGTAACTTTTTGCAGTAACCTGTCATAGTTTAATGAATGGGAGGATGACAAAGCGACACGAGGTAAGCTGCATTGAATACACATGTGCACACATATCCTACATACAGCTCCCGATCGGGGCGATGTTCACGGGATTTTGTCCACAAAATGATAAGAGCACACATTATTTTAACATTTTATTATTTTACACACAGTATTTTCAATTAAGCGCTGCAAGTCATGCTCATTTTCTCTAGTCAGCTTTTGACATCAGCATCAATTGACCTTTTTACCCCATTTTAACAGATTTTTAGGGAGACCGAAACACAAGAGCATCCAAAAGGAAGTTAGAATCATGGCGGCGCTCATCGGTTACTCTGGGAAGCCCTCCCTGCACATCACCCACCCAAATCACTAGAGTGCGGTAAATGTACGTACAGGCAGTAAAGAAAACAATGCATTCAAAGACTTCTGTAGTCAGCATTGTTCTGATAAAAAGCCAAAAAAAAAAAAAAAAACATCGTACCACACCCAGTCCCTCACTCACACATTGCTGTATCAATGTACATCTAGATTTGACATGCAGCATCACTGCAAACATCGGCCTGAAGGAAGTGATGAGTCATAGTGGACTCACAGAGACCAGTGATGTAAAACAAGTTAAGCATAATACCACAGAAAACCAAGAAAACTTGTAAAATCAACTATAGACTACATCCAAAAAAATTGATCAAGGTGCAGCTTTTAAAATATAATCAAATGGAGCACAGGTTCCATAATTCACACCCTAAAACTGGTCTTTAAAATGCTTTTATACACTGTAAAAAAAAACATTTTATCACTGTAAAAAGTATGCCTTGCAAGAAACGACTATTTCAGTCTTTCGACTTCAAAATATCATGTGTAATTCAATGTGTTACTTGCCAATTCTTTGTAATTATTTGTGACATTTACTAGCTTCTTACTTGACTTTAAGTAAAAACTGTTTCTCCACTCAATTTTATTTCTGTAAGTTGAGGTCTACATTCACATCTCTTACGAAATATCACACTACTGTGACCACTGCATGCAGCAAAATACCATACAGAGATATTGCTTCCCCACTAAAACTGCAGAAACTTTCTTTTAGAAAATAAAATCAAAACAAGAAGTTACAGTAGGATTCTGACAGCTTACACTTACTGGAAAACATAGCATATTTTTGGGCTAGTAACAATAACGGCAGTAACTACAGAAACAACGTTTATCATGGCACATTTTTGTAATATAAATGAGTAAGAGAAAACCTAGCAGTGTGTTTCTAGATTCAATAGATTTGTTTGTTCGTTTATGATTTAACGCCATGCGAGCTACCTTCGCTATATTCATTGTGAGAACGAGGTTAGTTAAGTTAAATTAAGTTTTTTAATTTGATCTTAGATAAAAACTCTAAAACTAAATCTGGCCTTACTTCATTTAAAAATCTTTCCATAAACGTCAACAGAAAAATAATGAGTTCTGACAGACTTTGAAGCACATTTTGATGGATTGTAATAGTTTAAAGATAATGGATTCTGGCATAAAGAACATAAAGGAGGATCTACACCCGCCTAAAGAAAACTATGGGTTAGTCTGGAATGTGGATTCAGTAGATAGTCTCAGCTACAGAGACTGATGTGTCATGTACTTTCCTATATTACCGCTGCAGAGTGTTTTAGTAGTATTGATCCTACTGCACGCAGAATTACCAGTGACCTGATATGACCCCATTTACAAGGGTACGGTAATGGCATCAGATGGTAATTACATTTAGTCATTTAGCAGACGCTTTTATCCAAAGCGACTTACAAATGAGGACAATAAAAGCAGTCAAAACTAACAAAAGAGCAACAATATATAAGTGCAAATGACAAGTCTCGGTTAGCCTAACGCAGTACACGTAGCAAGGTGTGTATATACATATTACACACACACACACAAAGAAAAACAAGAAGATAGAATTGAAAAAATAGAAAGCTAGTGTTTGTTTGTTTTTTTTTATAAAAAAGATGAAAAATATAGATCAAGTAGAATTAAAATAGAATAGAAAGTGTTAGAGTTAGAGGGTCAAATAAAGGTGGAACAGATGTGTTTTTAGTCGTTTCTTGAAGATGGTTAAGGACTCAGCTGCTCGGATTGATTTGGGCAGGTCATTCCACCAGGAGGGAACAGTTAATGAAAAAGTCAGTGAAAGTGATTTTGTGCCTCTTTTAGATGGCACAATAATACGCCGTTCACTTGCAGAACGCAAGCTTCTAGAGGGCACATAACGCTGAAGTAATGAATTTAGGTAAATGGGTGCAGAGCCAGTGGTGGTTTTGTAGGCAAACATTAATGCCTTGAATTTAATGCGAGCAACTACTGGTAGCCAGTGCAAATTGATGATCAGAGGTGTGACATGCGTTCTTTTCGGCTCACTAAAGATTAATCTTGCAGCGGCATTTTGGATTAATTGTAGAGGTTTGATAGAAGTGGCTGGAAGACTAATGGTGTCCTTATTTTTCTGTAAGTGATGGCCAGTTGCATGCACACACGTTCATACTGCACTGCACAGCTAAGGGCTTGTGCATCACACTAGTAGCGACGCAGCTGATTTATAACTGTGTTTCCCTCACTCACAAAACAGCAGCAGTATCATTCATCACACTGGAAGGATGCGGGGAGGAGCGGGGGATTTCACAGTCAAGATATTGATCTCATTGCACTCCACACTAACCCAACACATATATCTGATTCAAACATGCGTATAAGACCTGTTACATTATAATAACGCTAAAGACAAAATTGCAATGTTTATGACGGGTGTTATAAAATCTTATTTCTATCTTTGCTGATCTCTATTTATCTAAAGCGGGGGTCTCAAGTAAGTTAGCTCGTGGCCTGATTGGAGGTAGCGCACCAAGACGTTCTTGTTCTTGACATATCTGCCCTGAGGTTGTCTTAATTATCCTATTTCATATTTTAATTATCATTAAATCCATATTTGATTATCGCGATTTGAAAAAATTGTGGTAAATCCTGCTTAGCGTTAAGCAAAGTTAGTAAGAGTCTCACGCAGAGTAGGTTACGTTTTGTGTGAAAACATGACTAAAGGCAGACTGCTGAGAGAAATTATATGAAAGAACGTATAATTGAATGAATTGTATGAATGCATAAGGGGGAACCGACTGTTTTCAGAAAAGTTTTGATGGCATTTGCTTTTCATCTTCCCTCTGTGCAATGCGCAATAAAGCAAGCGCAGCGCTGCTTTGTTAACAGAGGTTACCAGGGAAATGGCTCTATTTCTGTTGTTCCATAAGCGCCACCTGGGGCCAGTTGCATAAACTTAAGACACTGTCTTAACATAGTGGCTAAGAACTAGTTTGAACAACTAGCAGTTAGCCAAGCGGCAAGAATTCTTAGGCTATTTTTCAGATTCAAGTTAGGCCAAGCTACATTTTTATGTAAGCGTTTCAAAAAAAGTTACGAGCAGTCTTAATTTTTTTTAGATGACTAACTTTTAAGACAAGTCTAAGCCTTTTATGCAACCAGCCCCTGCTCTCAGACAGTGGATCTACATTTTCCTTCAGCCTGTCTGCCAATTTTGTCCAGACTAACGCAAAAAGCAGACCACATTTTTGTAGTAAATCTTAACCGGTCGATGGAAAATAGGCTACCTTGTTATCCGAAGTGTTGAGATTTTTAATGAATAGTAGCTTATGTAGAACTGTTTATGGAGGAGATAAAATATAATTTATCATTCTGACACATCCTTTTCACAAAATATTTCAAGGCTGAAATGTGAGGTTTATCATTTTATAAAACTTTTTTGGGTCAAAACTTTACTTGAACATGCAGAACATGTCAGTAGATAATATGTTATGAATATTTTTTTTGCTAGTTTAAAATCCAGACAACGTTTTTAAGGTTTTTATTTCAATGTTTGTGCAAACAAAAAGTGCATAGTGCTGCTAATTTTATTTGATGTTTTTCTACATAAAATGATTTCAGGTTGTGTATCAGTACTTTTTCCAGCACATTTTAACAATACTGTGTATAACTTGTTTGAACTGATACATTATTTAAGAGATTTAAGTATGGGTAGCTCTCAGACACTTTTATTTTTAAAAAGTAGCTCTCGAATGAAATAAGGTTGGAGTCCCCTGATCTAAAGCATGGATGGATCTTCATTATTTGAGCTCAAGCTTATATAATGCTTCATCCAAAAGCTGATTCACTTTAATTTGCTTTAATTAAATTCCTGACTACAGAAATCCATTTAAACATTTATTCCTCCTGTCAAACTAATCCGTATGTTAGTTATGCTACTAGTACTTTTTATCTTTTAATCACTAGCAAGTAATCCACTCGTTTCACTAGTAACTACTCACAAAATACTAATTCCTTTGCTACTAGTCACTATACCAATGGAATAGTTGCTTGGTAATACTGGGATAGTGACTAGTAGCAAGGGAATAAGTACTAGTGTCTAAAGCACATGTGACTAATTGACTAGTAACAACTGCAATATGCACTGGTGACTAATTGAATTAGGTATCAGTCTCTGATGGAACTAGTAGCAGTGTGCAAGTGCCAAATCTAATTAATAGCAACTAGTGAAACCAAAAATCATACTGGTCACTATTTAATTACATACTAATAATTGAAAGATAATATTAGACAAAATAAATACTGGTAAGTTAAGGAGTATCATCTTGTCTCCAGCCTAGACTCTAATTAACTAAAGGAAATGAGCTGAATTTAATTCATTTCTTTTAAAGCTTCTTGTGTGTTTTGTTTTGTTTTTGAAGAACATAAAACGCATTTTACACTTCCGTATATGTGAAAGGTGTTAACGAAGCCATTCATTCATTTAAATTACAGGTAAAACGTACGGGTCTGTAACGTATGACTGATTTTCATGATCAAAATAACATGTAGACAAGCTAAGCTAGAGTTCGTCACCCTGATCCAAACAGTGTTTTGGGCAGAAAGAGCTGTGTCACTGTACGTTTATATATTTTCTGTTTCTTATTTTCGCTAAATGTACTTGCAAATGAGAGACTGCTTTCAGTATCCACTGTTTATATTACTAGTAGGGATGGGCGATACCACTTATTTTGTTTTCGATACGATACCGATATTTTTCAAGGCAGTATCGTCGATACCGATACCGATACGATACTTCTGAACTAAACTTTTAAATGATGAAATGTATTAAATTATTAAATTACTAAGAGTAAAATGGGTAATGATAACCACTTAACTTTGTTTAAAACACATTTTAACATTCAATACGCCTTAATTGTAATTTATTAGGTTATATTTTTGTTTGCACATGGTTCAAATGTGTTTTTGTTTACACATGATTCAAATCTACAAATACTACAGTTGAACTATGGTCACTTTAGTAAAACCATGGTTCATTATCATAAGGGACTGCCAGTGACCGGCTGTTGCATCCATAAAATGCAACCTTTTTGTTCTGACAGTGTATGATTTCTATTAACATTACTGAATAGAACATGATCTATATTATCTTTCAACGTTCAATTTAAATAAATGTAATTGTACAAACTATGTAGGCTACGATTTGTTTATTGTGAAATAACTCAAACATATGTTTTTTTCTGTCCTCTGATAAGCATTGCTCAGGGCTGCCGTTCCCAAAAGCTTTAATGCTTTCTTATGATACTTTTGGGAAACGCAGCCCTGTTTGAATGCGCTGTCAGCAGTGAGTGAACGCTCTCTGTGATTGATTAGTTCTGTCTTGCAACATTTGCGTGTGTTCAGATGAGCAGGAAAATAATTCTATCCTACACAATTACTTGCGAACAAAGGTTATTTGTTCAATTCAATGCATTTGTACGCATTATTATTATTATTATTATTTTAAATAAACGAAATCACTGGTAAATAAAACACACCTTAGTATCGATATTTTTAGTTTGAGTATCGATACTTTCGATACTCGCGTCAGTATCGATATATCGATACTTAGGATCGATACGCCCATCCCTAATTAGGCTACTAGTACGCTGAGGTTAAGTCACTTACCAGTGCATGCACTTCTAACGCTTCTAGCAGGTTTTCTCCTTTCAGGAAGCTCCTAGTGTACAGAGTCTGGCTGAGAGTGTTGACAGGCGAGATATGGTTGCAGGAGACACTTTTTCCTCCAGAAAGCGTGGCTGCTCGCTCGCTCGCTCGCTCCCTCTTTCACTGCGCTTTCAGCCTTTCATGTTTTCTCTACGCCGACATCTGACGATGGCCTTGGCTGATTTCTTCTGTCTCTGATTGGCTCTCGCCATCCGCTGTGATCCGAGGCCACGCCCACTCGAACAGTGAACGATTCATCGGACCGGACGGAAAATGACCCGAATGTGCAATGTGGACCGACTTTTGAAAGTGGCGATTTCTAAAATTGTCACAATTATTTCTATTTTGCCAGACAAGCAAACAATCATTGCTAGCAATTGCGCCATACTGCACGCACAGTCTGGTCACGTATGCAGGTCATATTGTAATAATTAGAGTATTTAATTTATAATCACTTTAATCACTTATAAATTATAATCAGAAAACAACAACCATTATTTTCACAAAATAATGCTCACATTTGCTAACCAAAGACTGAATCATTAATCAATATACACAAATTCAGAGGCTTTCTCAAAGCCAGGCAGCACATTCCCGTCTTTTGCACAGGAGTCATTTAAAATTAAATTAGCTCCATATCTAATGCTCCACGTCAGATAAAATCGGAGCTTTTCAGGTGAATTAATTGGCCTTTACAAAGGGCACTGCCGCACTGGCTGTTGCTAATGCACTGTTTGGCTCCTCTGTCCATAGCAGCATCAGTTAATGGGTTTGAAAAGCTCTAGCCAGGAGACATGACTCAACCTGAAATCACAAAACAGACAGTACAGGCTTTAAATAGAAACATAAGCATTGATCACTGGATGTCAACAGTGTTTGCAGAAGCAAGACTCTGATAAGTCAGTTTGGAGACCACAAGTTTACCAGCGTGGCATAGATCTTAGTCAGGGTAGTGGTATTTCATTTTTGAAATATTAATGTGAAAATTACGTGGTTTTACACCGTGTGTGCCATTGTAAAGTCTGAAAGTCACAGCTGTTTACACCTGAATAAGGTCTACAGGGTCAGTGTCCAGTTGCAAGAAAATCATTAGCTGTATGAAGTTATTTTATCTTCTGGCTCCAAATTGTTAAAGCCTGCACAGTTGTGAAAACACACACGCATGCATATATATATATATATATATATATATATATATATATATAAATAAAAACACACATCCGCTACATATTTAGAGAAATAAGACTTGGCAGGAAATGATCGCCTGATATGCTGATACAAATAAAATATTGCATGTCCGAGAGAGATAAATATATGTGGGAGGGATTATTTATACAAAGACAAAACCAACATATTCTCGCCTCTGGTTGGTCAACTCACTAGCTCTTGAGCTGCAGCAGCATGACTATTGTGCTCCATCTAGAAGCTTTTAGTGGAGACAACCGCCACCTACTGGCAAAAGCAGAACACTGAGTCACATTGAATGAACTATGAATAGAAAGAGGCTTATGCTGTCAATAATTAAGATGATGTATATTCATAAGCCACTTAAACTATAGTTACTTCCCCTGCATTTTAAAGAATTACATTTCCTATGAAACCAGAAACTGGTTCTGATTAGGAACCAAACTTCAGCTGCAGTTACACATTGGCAAGTTTGGGTAAAGGTTGAAACTATTTGAAGTGGAATGAGCATGAAACCACCCATTTGGAATAAATAATTACATGCACATCCTTAATTAGGAGCTAACAAAACTGAAATCCTAAAAACAAGAAATGAATACACTTACAGCAAGAACAGAAAGCCAGGGTTATCAGAGCCAAGCACATTCTTTATTAAGTGTACAAAAGCAAATGAAAAACAAGGTAAGTGCAAAAAATTAGTGCCTTGATGTCAGACCTACGAGAAGCATGGCTTCGGCCATCTAGAAACCTACAGAAGAGGAAGGCACCAGAAAGATTCTTGTCACAGTATTTAGAGCAAATTTTTTTTTCATTGATATGAATGAGAGAGAGTAAATTTACTAGCACACGTGAACATACTGGTTTATGAAAGAGCTGATCGTACAGATATAATGAAGAGAAGTACAGGCATTTCTCATCCAACGTGACAGGCTGTAAATTCAGCAAATGAAGGGGTCTCCGATGGTCTGACCAACACTGTGTAAACGATAAGTTTATGACAGAACACTATTTCATACACAGACAGACACACACACATTTTAGCCTAAAAACATGTCAGAGATGTTTTGATGTATTCAATAAAAAGAAAAACCTTGGTGAATTTTACGCGATTGTGAGAGATTAACAAGGTCTTTTTTTTTTGGCAAAAGGCATGCACACACACACAACAGATCACTATCGGTAAGATTATAACAACGATGCAGCATGAATTCTTGGAAATGATCAGCTCCACAAAGGCTGAAGAAAGAGAGGGACCCCGAAGAACCACATACTAAACTAACAAATTTATACTCCATACCAAAACTTCCTGTGATGAAGGATCAAAATGCTCCATTTCATGAAATCGAAGATCTAAATGTAAATTTAGAATGCAAACCTTCTAAAAATACAGCCTCAAACTGAATTTGAAACTGCACCTAGACTAATCAACAAAAACTGAGCTGGAACAGAGTATAAATCAGTTAATCAAACCAGTAAAGTTGTGCTAAATCTATAAAGTGTTCTACATGAGTGTCACGTGTAAGGAAGACTGATCATGAATGTACCTGTGTAAAGGGAACAAGGATGGTGTGGCGGCCAAAAAGCCATGCGAACTAGCACCTAACGCAGAGTGATCCATGACCTTAAGGCAGATACTAAGGCCTCGGAGCTTGTGTTGCCAGGCAAAAGGAAAAAAGGCACCAGCTAACAGAAAGCCGGGAGCCAGCAGGCCACTTTGGAACGTCTGGTCTCACACTACCTGCCAAATCATCCCAAGCCATCCCTGTGCACACACTAAAGCTGCGAATCATACACGCAATCCACCTACACACATGCAAAAACACATCATCCTCAGCCAACCGAGGGCCGGAGCCCTTAGGAAAAATGTCTCCACCCCCCCCCCCTCTTCTCCTCCTCCTCCTCACAGAATGGTACACTTTTTCTTTTTCTTCTCTCCATCCTTTTTGCCCTGGTCATTGGTGGGCTTGTCATCGGAGAAGCTAGAGAAGGTGGTGTCTGCAGTAATCGGTTCCCTCAGGGTGAGGAACCAACGGCCCTCGCTTAGGTAGGACAAAGTACCCAAGTCCATCTCGACCTGGGTGCCCTCCTTGCCCTCTTTCTGCAGAGCCAGTATCTCCAGCAAATCCAAACCGGTCTGAACCGCCTCCACGCCTGCCGAGCAGCCTAATGTGACGTGGGCACGGCTACCCATTGGAAGAGCCTCAACACTGGGCATGAGGGCTGGAGCGACCCCTTCTTTGTCCTCTCCCTCGGGCCACAGCTTCATCTGGGTTTCCGTCAAAGCCACACGGGCCCCAAATATACGAGGGGTCACTATGAGAGCAGTGACGGAAAGCTCATCAGACTTGGCAAGTGATTCCTTGACCACCTGCAAGACAAAATATGGCCAAATACGTACTGTATTAATATTTTGGTTTTATTAACATTAATGCATTCGGTTTCATGAACTACTAATAAACAATTTCAGCATTTATTAATCTACATTCACATTTTTTATTATTGATTTGTTATATATATATATATTTTGTTGGATGTCATTATATTTCGGCATTTTGATTTAGTTCTCCTAATAATTTTGTGAACATGTTGTTTAGGTGGAGGCTTTAAATAAGCCCTTATGGGATTTCAGCTTCTCCTGGCACTGTATAAAAAAAGTTATTGTCTTGCAATTTCCTTCATATATATTTTTTAAATTGTGCAAAATAAACTAATAAATATGCCATATGCTAATAAATTATCATGGCAAGAAAAGGGTCAAGTCAGCTACAAAAGGTAAATAAACATTAAAAATCGAGATAAAGAATAGACAAAAAACAAAAATGAACAAGATGATAATTATAAATCTATTGTAAGTTCATGATCTCTCATTGATTGTTTAATTTGAATTGTAAAGTGTTATCAATATAGCACGTTTCAGACACTTAAAGGACAGATTTGACAATCATCACTAACAAATTTTCAGGGAATGTTACATATTAGATACCATACAAGTATTGGCAGATATTAGTAATATTTAATTATCAGTATTGGTCTGAATTTGTTGATATTAGAAGCTGATAATATAAAGGGGGTTCCGCCATCAATATTATGATGACTGATTTTCAACTGTAAAATTACATATGTAATATTTTATACTGGAAAACAAGATAGACATTTTTGCCAGAATATTAGTTATTGACTGCAATTATATTATATTCAAGCAGGGATCTGATTCCAAAAACACATCGGAGCACATACATTTGCACTACATGATATGACACATCTAAGAAAACGGCTTGTGTGGAAAACTAACCTGTAGCTCTGCATACTCTTTTGCCCCCTCTGCTTTCCCATAATCACAGAACTTTGTAGTACAGTGGAGGTGCAATGGGTTCTGGAAATACTGCTCAAGATCCACTTCTTTTTCCGCCTCACCAGTAACTGGGAAAAAAATTAAATAAAATCAGCACTACAAACACACCAACTCGGAGGAGAAACACAAGTGTATTTGTTTACACAGTCCACTCACATTCACTGATGTGTTCTTTGAAGGCCTCCAAAGTGTCCAGGGTCTTGAGAAAGTCCATGGTTGCACACTTAATTCGTTCCTCTTCCTCTGGAAGCAGGAACCAGCCAAAGAACAAAGGCAGCTCTGGCTCTTTCGGCTTGGTCTCGGCCTCTTTTGGAGGCTCAGCTTGAACTCCATCAGCCTCTGGTTGTACCTTATCCTCTCCTCCTTCTGTCTTGGTCTCCTCACCTTTATCAGATTCTTCTGGCATGGCTTCATTCACAGCAGTGGGTTTGGACTCTGCCTCTTTGGCAGACTCCTCTTTCTTAGGTTCTACCTCTTTCACAGCTTCTTCCTCCTGCTTCTCAGGTTCAGAATTCACTTGAACCTGTGGCTCCTCAGACTTCTTCTGCTGTTCTGGCTCAGGAGGTTTCTCAGAAGACTCGGCAGCCGGGGTTTCCTTAGGAGATTTTTCCTGATTGAACTCCATCAGCCTCTGGTTGTACCTTATCCTCTCCTCCTTCTGTCTTTGTCTCCTCACCTTTATCAGATTCTTCTGGCATGGCTTCATTCACAGCAGTGGGTTTGGACTCTGCCTCTTTGGCAGACTCCTCTTTCTTAGGCTCTACCTCTTTCACAGCTTCTTCCTCCTGCTTCTCAGGTTCAGAATTCACTTGAACCTGTGGCTCCTCAGACTTCTTCTGCTGTTCTGGCTCAGGAGGTTTCTCAGAAGACTCGGCAGCCGGGGTTTCCTTAGGAGATTTTTCCAGAGCCACCTCGGGTTCAGATGGTCTGGCAGGAGGTGCTTCAGAGTCTGTCGCTTTCTCCTTTTCTGGCAATTCCCCAGCCAAAGGCTCGTTCTCTGGGGTCTTCTCTGGTTTACGGGCTGCTTTTGGAGGATCTGCTGGTTCTGAAGGTGCCACCTCTTCAGACCTAGGCTCCGATTTCTCCTCTTGTTGCACCGCCGCTTCCTGTGTCTCAGCAACAGCCTCTGGAACTTCCCGATTCTGTTCAGCTTCCATTGCTACACAGCAGGCCGCTTCTGATAAACAAGGTATATTTGGCAAGAGTGAGTGTGAATGCATTTTACTAGAGATTACGCTGTACATGAGATGAATAGTGTGAGAACTGCATGCAAATGTGAACAAGTGGTTAAATGACAGGCAGCTCCAGGAACGCTTGGTAAAGATTAACAGAAACTATCCACCTGAACATGGCAGTTAAAATGACCACTTCTTCAGACCCTTCACAGTACGTAGGCACTTGGAAACTTCAATTTTACTACCCACAACTGCATATTTGAGTTCTGCAACCTCTGTACAGAGTCCAGCTCTCGTCCTTTCGAGCAAATCTGAAAACCACTGCTCTGTTTAGACCAATGCACACTCGGATTCATTTGAAATAAAACACCACTGTGCATTTCTAGTGAAATCGGAGTAGGCATGAGACTGCCAATGCATGAGCTGCTTTTTCTCTGGCCTACACATTACTCCTTTGCTTTTTATCCATATTACTCTTTTTTTTTTTTTGCAAGTAAACCACAGAAACTCTGTATGCTTGGAGTCTTCGGTTTTAACGATACTTTGCACCGTTATGTCGCGGTCTCCTAATGTTAGATTTCAGATTAATAAGCAGAAGTTCAGCTGTAGCCCAGATGATTAGGTTGTGCTTTCGAGTCATCAGATGTCAAATGACTTTTTCATTGTGAAACCAGTTGTCGTCATCACCTTCTGGCCAAAATACATCTGTTCCCCATTTTATAGAGCAATGCAAATCTTCACAGCTTAATCAAATGGCAAACCTTCATATCAGCCAGGCGACAATTCCCAGCTAATGGGTTCAAAAGGCACCTTTACAACATACTGCCACTAACTGTTAACTTCTCTATGCAGTGGCCCGATTTTACACCAACAAAGCTTTAATTTAACCTTGGGCACGTTCCAGGTTCTGATGAAAGCATGTGAAAAACAGGAGCCCAGCAGTGAGTCGTGAGACACTAACACCTGCACTTCATTTGGGCCACTTCTTTGTGGCGGTGTCTTAATATCAAGTGTGCTGCCTACTTAGACAGCATTTCTGGGAAGTAAACACGTTCCGAGTCATTTCAATGTGTCTGGTGCCCAATTGCTTTCCAGTAGGCAGCTCACTGGATTTTGATTCTCACGCAGCCTTTGTGCGACCAAATTAGATTCGTACACGCCGCCTAATCTATGGAAGACAAAAGAAAACCCAAAACGCCCAATAGATTCACTCAAACAGCATCAAGCTGAGCTCACGCGTTACGCTCTTATAACGGTACTAGCTTTAGCGACATTGCGCACACGAATTTAGACAACTTAGTGGAAAAATTGTGCGCCGATTTAAAAGTAACGCGGACTACACTTCATTAAATGAATGTCTAAATCTATAAAGGCTCGTAGATGAATATGACCAAATAAGCGAACCCGTTAATTAACGGTAACAATGCAAAGCCATGGATTCGGGGAGTGGCAGTGCCCCAGCCACGCTGCATGCAGACAAAACAAATCAGGGTGGCAATGCCTAGCGCAGCTGGGAAAGAAAGCACATGTCAGAAACACCAATTATTTGTTACATCTAAAATATTTGTTTTCGATAAAGTTTTTGATTTGCATAACCAAACTTACTTGTTGCAAATACGATCTACAAGATTAAAACATAACAGTCAGTGATCAGCGTAAATGCAACTCACTTGAGTTCAGCGTTGGTAGATGTATGAAAAGCTGTCACCGTTTTCCGAGGCTGAAGGTTCAAAGCGCCGTACAGCCAAATTCCACGTTTCTCCAGAGCGCTGCGCAGAACCCCCGCCTGGCCGAGCACTAGCAATAATCAGGAAACAAAACGGAAACCAATGGCACTTGAGCACGCTCCCTGCGTGCACGAGAGCGCGGACACGGAAGGGAGAGGCAACAGAGCGCGCTCCCGCCTCGCAGTGCACGTCAGCACCCGGATTGTTTTGTCTCATCATACTGCTCATCAATTATCATGTGGTTTAATTACTCCATTAATACAGTTCAGTCTTACCTTTAATTTCATATCAATGATTAAGTTGATCTTAAGTTTAAAAACTGTAAGTCCTTTAAGTTAGCATATGATGCAAATTATAGGTTGGGGGTCTGTTTTACGCTGTTTTTAGACGCCAACGAACAGAAGTCGCGATTGCCGTTAATAAAGCATTAAAGTACTTTTTATTATTCATCACTCTATCAAATATTTGCACATCACAAATATATCACAAAAATTGTGTTACGTTAAAAAAATTTAAAAATATAAAATGTATATATTTGGTGTTTAGCTATGCGTAATAGCGGCGTGAAAGTAGACTGCGTTGCGGAATTTTGCGAAACTTTGCGCCCCCCCCCAAAAAAATGTAATTGTTTATATATAATAAACTTCACAGAAGTTTAGAATTCGTTTAAAAAGTCAACATTCTTGTAAAACAATCGCCCCCAAACGCATTGTGTATAGGCTACTTGTAAAGCAAACTGTTTCCATTTTGATACACTGTCACTGACTGAGAACAGATATTCAGTAGGCCATTAAAGGAATTCAAACCTTTACATTTGATTTGCCTACTGCGTAAATGTATTGCAACAATCTTTGAAAAAGACAAGGTGGCAAACAAATGTATCAATTTTTTCAAGCCTCGCACAAGCAGACTCAGTAAAGTACGGTGACCATATCTGTGACCATGGACCACAAAACCCAGTCAAAAGGGTCAATTTTTCGAAATTGAGATTTATACATCATCTGAAAGCTGAATAAATAAGCTTTCCATTGATGTATGGTTTGTTAGGATATGATTTGTTAGGATAGGACAATATTTGGCTGAGATACAACTATTGAAAAATATATGAAAATCTGGAATCTGAGGGTGCAAAAAAAAAAAAATCTAAATATTGAGAAAATCGCCTTTAAATTTGTCCAAATGCAGTTCTTAGCAATGCATATTACTAATCAAAAATTAAGTTTAGATATATTTACGGTAGGAAATTTACAAAATATCTTCGTGGAACATGATCTTTACTTAATATCCTAATGATTTTTGGCATAAAAGAAAAATCGATAATTTTGACCCATACAATGTTTTTTTTGGCTATTGCTGCAAATATACCCCAGCGACTTAAGACTGGTTTTGTGGTCCAGGGTCACATATTTAGTTTTCCAAAAAGAGGACAGTGGGTTCGGGCGGGATGGAGTGTTGTTGGTTGGTGGTTAACGTAGTGCCCAAAGTAGCATAATGACCATATCCCAAATATCAACACTCAAAATATGTCATTTCCATACCTAAAATACATATTTTACAGTGACTGTTATTTATCATAAACACAGCTAAAAAGCTTCCTACCAGTGGCCCTCCTTCACAAAACTGAACAGCACAGTTTTACCATAGGCAGAGTGCAAAATGTGTCAATACAAGCATTTCAGACAAATGTAATTTATGCAAGATTTCAAACCTTTAATCCAAGGGGAAAAATCAACCCATGGCAACAGTTTAAAAGTAGCCCAATTCCATGGGGGGAAAACGCGGGCTTGACATCCCTGCATCCAACACAAGCTATAGGAGTCAGATTTGACTGATCACGGGTTGAGAGGAGAGATGGCTGACAGACCATGCTGAAGGATTTGCTGCTCAACAGATCCTGAGCTCATTGAAACATATCTGATCTTCCTTTACACTGAGCGCGCGTGATCTCGGAATCGATCTCGAACCACCACCAGAGAATGTAGAATGTTAGAATGTTTGTGGGAGCGGGCGGAATGGACACAGAACATCTCGGGAGCAGAACAGGAGCGGGCGATAATGGTCAGAAATTCAGCGGGAGCGGGATTAAGAAAACAGTCCCTCGCAGGGCTCTAATACAAAAACGCACACAATGAATGGTGATTGTAGAAAGCAAAAGCCAAATCCCGGACATTTTGGGAGTTCTATTTTTTAGGTCCAAAAAGAGGACATGTCCGGGAAAAAGTGGACGTATGGTCACCCTAAAGGTTATTGTAATTATGATTGTCATAAAATATTATAGTGAATACATGCCAATCAAAATGATCAAAGTATTAATTTAAATTGTTTGTGTTTTAAAATGAAGTTTGTAAAGAGTAAAACCCGCAAGGATCCGCAGGCACCTCCTGTTTTGTGAATCCATGTTTACATGCCAGTTATACAGGAGCATACCTAGCAAAACAGCTGGAGTGTTCATGCTGTGTCTTGTTGATATCCGTGAGGGACGTGTGAAAAGTATGCAGGATTTTTGAGTGGTTATGTGTTCTGACATTGCACAGACAGGTTTCGCAGTTAAGAATCACTGCTTCAGCCTATCACAGTGGAGTTCAGAACAAATGCAAGTTGGGGGTGGCTGCTTTCTCACAAGTGTTTGTGGTATGTTCGCATAATTAGAAGATATATAACCCATACAAACATACTCACACACAAACTGGGAGTAATGCGTTAAGCATTCTGTCAGTTCTGTTGAGCACACAATCAAGGTCAATATCGACTCAAAAGGTGGAGTGTAAAATTGGAGGTCAAAGCTAAACTCATTTGAATGATTTTCAATTCAAACCTTTATGGTTGGATTATGAATTAAAAAACAGAAGGTCACTGCATGTCTGTGTCTATTGCAAGACATTAACAGTATCTGGGCAACATTGCTTGGACACGGCATCACAAATATAAAACATGATTTGTTATACCTCTGAAACTGAGAGTTTATTTATGTAAAACTATGCAAAATATATTTTTATCCATATGGAAACAAGCACAGAAAAGGCAGTCATAAAGTAATCCTTCACCAATGACACTGACTGCAATCCAACACAATGTTCCTCAGGCAAACTTTATTCCACTAGTAAGGATGCATTAGTTCTGACTTGTCTTGGAGGAGGATGGAGTCGATTGCAGCCATTTTATTCAGAGGGGCCATTTTACTGAATCACTCTGTGTCTTGCTTCACGAAGAGCCTGCAGGGCGAGAGATTGAGGAATTGATTAAAGTGAATCAATTAATATACAGTAACATCAACATGAAAAAAATATGATATCAGAGGAATGGGATAGTCAAGAATCGGATAACATACAAGAAAATGAAATGAAAATTGATCAATGAATGCATGTTAATATTACAATTATCTGTTCATATTATGTATTTAAAAAATGTGAAACCATGTTCTAACTAACTAATTGCTCTGCTTATGGAAGTTCAGGGTTTTGTACTATTTTGTACAATTGTACTAAATATTTATTTATAAAGTTTTCTTTATGAAGTAAAAAATTTATTTAATGCAGTTAATATTACATGTAAAAGTGAATACGTAAAAGTAAATACATTTTAAATTGTTATTGTAAGTAAATTAATAAATCAAAACAAATTTAACGTCTCCCTCAATCTCATTTGCGTAAGAATTGTCACGTGACAAATCTGCATTTTGGTGGATAATAGACTTAACGGTAATGCTTGCCTGTTGCGTGGCATAAAATGATGTTCCGCGTTTTTAACAACATACACGAACTGCAGAGAAATCTGGAGACAACGAAAAACTCAGCTGAAGATATTAATGCCGTGCTTGATGATTCAGGACCCGGACAATCAGATAAAGGTGATCCACAGGACGCAGCCGGGTTAGCCGCACACTACTTTTATGCCGACCATTTACATCCAAATGTTATTTAATTTTCACAGAACACAACCTTTAAATAGATTTGAGAATATAAACAGTTTATCGTCTATTCAATAAGACTAAATAAAAAGTGTGCGCCTCATTGTGCATTAACTTGAATCAAGCCCAACACATGTCTGTTTTAAAAAGATTGGAGGAGTAATTCACTCCTTGATTTGCTTAATAAAAGCCTCCTTTGAGATCGTTTTGATAGACATGTTTATTGTGCATTTTAAACGCGTTTATTGCTAAGTTTAGTGTGACAAAATAGAAGCGCAGCTGTAATTCGTGGGCAATGTATGTGGTTACCATGACAACCTCACGCACTTGCCACCTGCTCTATGTGAATGTGAATATGTAGATTTACTATAGAAAAACTAAAATCTGTTTAAAAGTACGTCTGACCAAATCCACCGGTTTGGTTTGGTCCCCCCAAACTCAAACGTCAAGCTACGCCTATAAAAGCACAGAGAAACGATATCGTTGAAATCACTTTCAGAGCATTTTTTTCCAGCTGATGAATGATAAAAATATTGACAGCCAATCAGAATGAATCCTGCTATAATGAGCTCAAGAATTTAAAGCGGCAGACGAGCGTGCGCGTAGAATAAACCGACGATATCATCTGCTGGTGTGGACGCTAATACAGTTATCGTTCTTGGTGTGAGCGGCTCTTTAGGTGTTGAGGACTAGTGCATCTTTGAGCCGTGATTCAGTATGAGTAAAATACCTAAGTACTGTTAAAATCAGATACTGATCAGATAAAGACAAAATCAGATAAAGACTTTTACTCAAGTTGTTTTGTAATTGGTAACTTGTAATGGAGTCATTTTCGCTGTAAGGTATCTGTACTTTTACTCAAGTATGGTTTTCAGGTACTCTTTACTCTGCTATATAGCAAATGACAACTGCCTGATTGTAGTTTGAATGGGATTATAGAAAAGGCCACAGGCGAGATGGATGGTGAGAGGGATGAGGGAGAGAGTGAGAGAGCAGGATAGGAATGTCTGTGTTGACCTTCTGGATGGCTTCGCTGGCAGAGACATCCTGCAGCAGTTTTGCCCGGTCCAGTGCCCTCTCAAAGTGTGTCACACAGGCCTTGTAGTTACCCAGCTTCACTGTGAAAGAGAGAAAGAGGATGTAAAATGATTTAATCATACAGCATGGCATGGATTAAATATACTTACACTACGGGCCATTGAATGCTTGAATCTGTTTGGCTGACTAAGTGGCTGTTCTAAGGTGTGCAATTATTTTCAGGGAAATGCACTGCGAACGTAGTTAACTAACGACCACATTAACTCCTACTGATTCTGAAAGATGTGGGAAATTTGATTATTCATGGTCACTTTCTGGGATTCTGGGCGATGTAGTTTTTTACTCACATTCTGCCTGTGCCATGAGCACACTGGCATTGAGCTGCCATTTTTCATCGCTGATTTCATCTGCAGCCATGAGCGAGCGGGAGCCATAGTCTCGTGCTTCCCTGTAGAGTTTCAGCTCTAGGTAACATCGGCCGATCTCATGGAACAACCAGGCATTTTCTAACCCACCACATGCTAGAGGCAACTTCTCCTCCCATCTACGCAAACACACACGGAACAAAATCAAATGACTATTACAATAGATTTTTCTGTGTACATCAACACCAAAGCCAACATTAATTAAAAGCAAATGCACTTACACTTCTATAGCTTGTTGAAACTTGCCGATCCGTGCGTACACACGGCCAATGTTGTCCAGAGCCCTGGATTTACTGTCCATCAGGTCGCTATGAAACGAAGCACAGACCAAACACACTGGATGAATTGGTAGTTTACTAGCCAACCAAGAAATTCAGAAAGGTAGCTTTCCTACTCTCATGGTCGCCTACCCTTTCTTGGCCAGCTCCAGATCCTTCTCGTGTTGATGTAGAGCCTTGTCCATATTCCCGAGATCCATCAGTGCATTGCCTACATAGAACATAAGAGAAACTTTTAATATAAAGTTTCATATCTTTGGTTTTTCTGCTATTGATATTATATATTTAAGTATATGACTACCAATGTAGCTGTGCAGGTTCCCAAGCACTTCTCTCTTATTGGGCAGCACCTCCTCAGACCATTCCTTCACCGCCTTCATGAGTTCACGAGCCTTCTTCAGGCCGCTTTCTGTATTGCCTACACTCAAGGCTGTTAATTGAAGAGACAATACTCAAAAATTCCTATAATATACAAAACATTTTCTGAAAATTATGTAGAGTAGTGCTTGCCCATCCAAAAGTCATGTAATGCCAGAGCATTGATAAGACATTATTCTGATTCTGACATGGGGGTTTTCCTTCAATACAAGTCTATGGAATTTTCTAGTCTGTTTTGTTGTCCGCCAACCTGATATCTCACAGTCACAGCTCACAAAGAAATAACTTTTAAACCAAACAGCTTTTCTTTTGGTCAATGTGGTGAATCCGCGTAACCAACTTTTTGACAACCAAAATTTGCAAGACAATGGTAAATATGACCGCAGATTTAGAAAAGTAATAGCACATCTCTTTTCTCAAGTCACAAAATTTGATGTGTTGCTCATGTCCATGGCACAAATTACGTACACAGTTATGTGCCAAAGTTTGGCAATTAGATTTAGGGTTTTGTTCAAATGTCCTCAGCAAGCACTATTAAATATTTAAATAATCAGCTGGGTGTGTTATGCTTACACAAACATTGTGGGGTGACCTAGAGAATAATTAGGATCATAATCCCGCCCTTACCTCCACGTTGTTATTGTTTCTTGAGCACCAAATCAGCCTATTAGAATGATTTCTGAAGGATCTTGTGACACTAAAGACTGGATTAATGGCTGCTGAAAATCTAGCTTTGCCATCATAGGAATAAATTACATTTTTAAATATATTAAAATAGAAAATGGTAGTTTTAAAGTGTAATAATATTTCTGTTTTTACTGTATTTTTGATCAAATAAATGCAGCCTTGCCCTTGGTGAGCATAAGAGAATTATTTTTTTCAAATATATACAGTATATATAAAAAAACTAATTCTAACCTCAGAACTTTTGATCGATAGTGCATGGTTTTTTCCTGCTAGGAGCCTATACTGTGAACTTTGACCCAACCCAAACTCTGCAGAGGTTCACCTGTGTCAATCTCCTCCAGACTGTTGAGGACGTATCGAGTGGGGTCTGAGGGAGGCTTGTGAAGAACCCGGTTCCACTGCTGTTGCATGAGTTTTCTGTCTCGCTGACGAGCGTAGATGGGCTTCTGCTGCTGCCAGAATGCAGTCCGCGTGTCCAGATATGAGATACAGCCTACGATCAGATCTTGTACACGCTCTCCGGTTCTTATCTTACCTTTTATAAGATCTGTATTGGAGCAGATTGTGATACTTTATATAGAACATGCACTTTCACAGATGCAAACTGACATTTAAAAAGATGTACAAAAAAACCTGAAACACACACCCTCATCTTGTAGAAGTTTCTCTAAGTATTCTCTGTCACTGTATAGCTCTCCCAGAAGTTCCTTGGCTCTTTTTTCACTTTTGTCCATCTTCCGGCCATGCTTTTTGGATTCCCTCTTATGAGAATGATTCAAATTCTTGGGACGAACCTTTGGGATTGTATCAAACAAACAAATATGTATTACTAACTACTGAATTGAACATAAACGTAAAGCATTAACAGTGGCAGGGTGAATGATGGGGGCAGGTGGTATAATGCGAGAGAGAGCAAGAGACAGAAAAGATAAAATAGCCAGCTCACCCCATTAGACTTGTGGAAAAAAGACACGTCTCCTTTATTTTCCAGCTTCACAGAGGAAGGACCTTTTGGGTTGGGGTGAGAGATGTGGGTTTTGAAATCTTTGATGAAGTAACTGAGGTCTGTTTGCTTTGCAACCAAAATATGAGCTCCACATTTCTCATCATGTTGTGCCTTAGGACTTACTGCCCACTGAGTTGTCGATTGCCTCTTGAGCTTTCTGGATTCCCAGCCTAAACTCCTGCAGCTCTGGACGCAGCTTATTGCCTCGGTGATAGTAGACCAATGCAAACTCAAAATCGCCCATAGTGTAGAGGGCTTCTGCTTTCTGATACAGACCCTGCAGGATACAGGATGGAGACCGAAGGAGAATAGGTTATCTGTTAGAAGAAACTTTTCATATAAAGCAGTTTACAGTAACTAAAGGGACTGGATGCCTAGAGGAACATACAATGGCACCAAACATTGTTCTTTCATAATTCCTACATGACACCACATGCTTTGTGGTAAAAGCCAGCTAACAAATCACAGCTATCACATGATATACACTCATCTGAATATCTCTTGGTTTAATAACCCAGTAAAAATATTTAATTTCATGTGATGTGTAATGTAAATTCATGTATATAAATGTTTGTGTTCACCAATGCTGCATATATTTGATCAAAAATCCAGTAATAACAGGAACATTGTGAAGTATTATTACAGTAAAAAATATATAATATATTTTAAAATGTATTTTATTCCTGTGATGAAAAAGCTGAATTTTCAGTATCATTACTCCAGTCTTCAGTGTCACATGATCCTTCAGAAATTATTCTATTATGCTGATTTGCTACTCAAGAAACATTTCTTTTTATTATCGATGTTGAAAACAGCTGTGCTGCTTAATATTTTTGTAGAAACCATGAGAATTCTTTGATGAATAGAAAGACAACGAAACAACAATTTATTTACTTTTTATTTATACTTTTCCTATCAATTAAAATGTTGTATATATATATATATATATATATATATATATTAATTCAGGTGTATTTTTACAGATAGGAGCGGATATCATTAATAATTTAGAGGGTTTATAATAGCTCCAAAAAAGTATTTGGATACTTAAGCCACACTTAAAAATTAATGAATTTCATTGCATTACACAAAACAAAATACCAAGCTAAGTGTCATCTAAAGGTTACTTTCCCTAGAACTAACCTCACTTTTCTTGGCCAGTTTGCAACTACTTAGGTGATTTTAGTGGATGCTCTCTCACATTTTACTAGTTTGATGTGCCCTTTTTGTCTTAAAACCTTTAGTTTCTTTATTTTGTTTATTAATTCAAAATCAGTTATACATTATTTTAGTAAAATACTGTATTCGAAAGCGTGTCTGTGACATAACTGTCACGTGGTTGAATATTTAGTTACCTAATGCAATAATATTTATCAGTTTTTAGGTGTGCTTCAAGTGTCCACATACTTTTGAGGCAAAATAGTGTCCTACTTTTGCCAGAATCATCATCTGATTAGGTTTCAGATTATGTAAGTACGCCCCGTTCAGGACAAGTGTTTTATTACACACAAACATACAGACACTAAACCAGGGATCCTCAAATCTGGCCCACGAGATCCAATTTCCTGCAGAGTTTAGCTCTAACCCTAATCAAACACACCTGAGCATGCTAATCAATGTCTTCAGGATCATTAGAAAATCACAGGTAGCTGAGTTTGATCAGGGTTGGAGCTAAACTCTGCAGCGCATTGGACCTCCAGGGCAAGATTTGAGGAACCCTGCTCTAAACTGTACCTGCTGGGGGACCTTCTGGACCAAACGAGGAGATCAAACACAAATTAGCAGCAGATGAACACACCTTGAAGAAGCATTTGTTGTCTTGAAGTGAGGTCTCAGCATCTTTCAGCGCGCTCTCTGCGTCCCCTAGTTTCAAATAACACCTGGATCTGGCGACCAGACAGTTCTTATCATCCGGCTGTAAACTTAAAGCCTGGCGAACAAGAGAAGACTCTTATAAAGTGTGAAACAAAGAACTCGGTTTAATTTCGTCTTCGTGTGAGAAATTTAAAATGTATTTTGCAAAATCCCCAGTTATATTTATTAGCTTACCGTGGAAAAGCTCTCAACAGCTTTGACGTACTCTCCCTTCTGAAACAGCTGGTCGCCTTCAGCTACATAGGTGCTAAAGGTACTCTTCGGCCCTTGACCTTCCTCGTTATCGTACATTTTATTCGTAGTCATACAAAATTATATCAAAACCTTTCAGTCCGTACATCAATAAAAGAAGACCGGGACAGTGTCGCCCGCTGTAATGTTATGTATCTTAGCAACGCGAATAATAACAAAACCCGGAGCGGCCAATGAACCGTGAGAGGACCTTTGATTGTTCCATCTTAAATGCTAGGCGTAACATACATATTTTTAATTTCCAAAATATAAAATATATTCTAAAATCATATTTTCTGCAGCAAACGGTTCTTAACCTTTTTTTTTATCAATAGAGCAAGAATGTGAGCATGCCTGGTGATGCAAACTAATCTAAAAAAGTATGTATTTGAAGAGACAGAAAGATAAGTATTTGGTGAAGGGGAAAACAGAAAGAGGCTTCCTTTATTTACATGGCTTTTTAAAAACGGTCCACAGTCAAGACTGTTCCAGCGGAGTGAGCAAAGTCAGCATGGACATTGTCTTTTGAATACACTGAAGATCTTTCAAGATGAGCAACATGAACAGACTCCAGACAAATGCTTAAAACGCACATTTCCTAACTGTGTACACGGTCAAGTCAAAGACAGCAAGAGAATGCTGGAGCACAACGAATCTTCAGCGATCACCAAACATGGCTCACTGATCATGCCTGCAATTTACATAGATCCATATTACACACACTGTGGAGTCAATGATATCAAGTCAACAAATCAATCAGTTCTTCTGACAACACTCCCTCTGGAGGCTCTTTAATTCAGAAGTTAATAAGCGTGCTGGCCAACATAGTCTCTTCCCTGGGTTTAACTTGTAAGAGTGTAGATCCTAGGTGTATTGAAAGATCATCCATCCAAAGCTCACATCCAATGAACTTACAATAAATATACATATCAAAAAAGTGAGTGTTTTTCGTAGTTAAAAAAATTAAACAGTCATGAACTATCAACACAAAGAAACACTTTACATTCCAGTAAAATGTACAATGCAGCAAGGGGTTGAATGGCAACATTAACAAATGAATCATACAGAGAGGGAACATGGACAACAGGTGCTTGAACTCTCTCTCTCTCTCTGAACCTTTGTATGCAGTAGTCGAACAATCCACTTGCGTGCCGAAATCCAGAAACAGCGTTATTCTTAAAGTGAGATTTGGCATGAGGCGCTGCATTCACATAATAGTTTGCGGAGGTCTTTAAAATGGTTCGCAATGTTGCATAAATATAATATCTGTGTGAATTCTGATTCTGTACATGCTTAATCTATACGGCAATAGCAGTAATGAATTTCTGTGCTAACCCGGATTCTGTACTAATTTGTATGATGTGGACCATTTTACGATCAGTAATAAGAGGGGCTGTCTATGGGCTGATAGGATATTAGAGTATTTAAAGTATTAAGTACTCCTAATCAGTGTCAGAGAGAAACAGCAGATTTGCATGTAGCACTTATGTTTCCCCAAACATCAACTCAATTTGTAGCTGAAGCTTTTGAAAGTGTTAAAAAACAAACAAACAAACAAAAAAAAAGTAAAAATTATGCATTCAGGGTACAATCGATAAAGTGGATTAAAAAAACAAGACAAAACAAAAAAACCCCTTTGCAGAACAATACAACTAAAGCTGGAATAACATGGGCCAAAAAGGACACTGATCAGAAATAGATGTGTGCAATGCATCGTGTTGTTTTTCTGGTACAGAATGGTCATGCCCCTGTCGTTGTTGTCTTTGCGCGTATGCAGTAAAACAAGTCAATGGGCACAGACGCAGGTCCAACTGTGGGGTCCGAAAGCCCGTTACACCAGAGTGTAGTACATCAGAGAGCAGGGATGGAGGAGAGTAGTCCGGTTCAGGGGAATTCAGAGGTTGTGAAACTACTGCATACATGCTGAAAGTTGCCAAGCTAGCCAAACTGGAAGAAGAAATTTCCAGGTCCAGATGCTGCAGTACAAAAGAAAAAAAAATTAAAAATTAAAAAGACGGGAACAAATTGAGTGACACTGAAAATACAAAAATTAGAACTGAAGAGAATATTATGAACCACAAATGAGCTACATCATCACAACAGCTATAAGACTATAATTTTATGACATACAATTAAAAGTTTGGGTTCAGTAAGATCATTTTGAAAGAAATTAATGCTTTTATTCAACAAGGATGTATTAACTCCGTGGTTCCCAACCCTGGTCCTGGAGGCACCCCAACACTGCACATTTTGCATGTCTCCTTTCTCTGATGCACCAATTTCAGGTCTTGAAGTCTCTACTAATGAGCTGATGACCTGAATCAGGTGTGTTTGATTAAGGAGACGTGCAGTGTTGGGGTGCCTCCAGGAGCAGGGTTGGGAACCACTGTAATAACTGATCAAAAGTGACAGTAAGGACATTTATAATGTAACAAAAGATTTCTATTTTAAATAAATGCTGTTCTTTTAAACTTTGTTCAAAGAATCGTGAATAAAAGCATCACAGTTTCCATAAAAATATTAAGCAGTGCAACTTTTCATCATTAATTTGTGTTCTTGAGCAGCAAATCAGTATATTAGAATGATTTCTGAAGGATCATGTGACACCAACACTGCACATTTTGCATGTCTCCTTTCTCTGATGCACCAATTTCAGGTCTTGAAGTCTCTACTAATGAGCTGATGACCTGAATCAGGTGTGTTTGATTAAGGAGACGTGCAGTGTTGGGGTGCCTCCAGGAGCAGGGTTGGGAACCACTGTAATAACTGATCAAAAGTGACAGTAAGGACATTTATAATGTAACAAAAGATTTCTATTTTAAATAAATGCTGTTCTTTTAAACTTTGTTCAAAGAATTGTGAATAAAAGCATCACAGTTTCCATAAAAATATTAAGCAGTGCAACTTTTCATCATTAATTTGTTCTTGAGCAGCAAATCAGTATATTAGAATGATTTCTGAAGGATCATGTGACACTGAAGACTGGAGTAATGATGCTGAAAATTCAGCTTTGCATCACAGGAATAAACTACATTTTAACATTCAAAATAGAAATGGTGTTATTTTAAATAGTAATATTTCACAATATTACTGTTTTTACTGTATTTCTGATCAAATAACTGCTTCCTTGGTGAACGAACCCCAAACTTTACAACAGTACGGTTCATTCAATGGTTTATTGTACAGTCTGAACATGGGATTAACAAATGATTATGAGAAGTAAATAAAAGGTCTGCCTTACATGAATTACCTTCGAAACTAAACCCACCAGGGCCACCAAAGAAAGCTTTGAAGATGTTATTGGCATCGAAGTCTGAAAAAGCAAATAAAAAGAAACAAAATCATTAGCCATCCTCCGTAAATCGAATACAATTTATTTGATTGTACCAAGTAATAAACAAAGCACAAAACATTCAGATTAATGAAACCCATATTCCAGAATAAAATGGTGTTGACCGAAAGAGAACTAAAAAGAGGCTGAATGCGTGAAGACGACAGACCCATATTCATGTCGTCATCCTCCAGGTCGTGGCCGCTGTCATAGCGGGACTTCTTCTTGGGGTCAGAGAGCACTGTGAAGGCCTCGCCCACCTCCTTAAACTTCTTCTCTTCCTCTTTCTGCACTTCAGCACTCGCTCCGCTGTGTCGGTCTGAGAAAAACATAAGAGAGAACGTGTTAGAGAATCAGAAAAAAAAAACTGAGGACTTTCTTACATGCTGGTGATCCCAGTGCTGTCTACAGAAGAGGAATTCACAAATGTAGACCGTGTACAGAGAAAATGTTGTGATTCTTTCAAAGAAATACATACCTGGGTGGTGCATCAGGGCTCGTTTACGGTAGGCCTTCTTGATTTCATCTTCAGTAGCGTTTTTATCCACACCAAGGACCTTGTAATAATCTTTCCTCTTACTTTTCTTCAGCTCTAACTGAGCATTCTTCAACAAGTTCTTATGCTCTGAAACGCCACAGATTAAATGAGATTTGGCACATCTTTAAGGGAAATTAAAGAGTTTAATGCACATTCAAGATGAACACACCTTTAGTCTTCTCTGTTTGATAAACCTTCTCATAGTCTCTGACAGCCTCTTCATACTGCTCTGTGTCCATGTAACTACAGGTTAAAATGCACAGGTTAAACAACAAATAAAGTTTCAATTATGTTTAAAGTGTGTAGAAACACAAACGTACCATTGGGCTCTTCTCAAATAAGCTTTAATATAGGTCTCATCCAGTTTAATAGCCTTTGTGCAGTCCTCAATGGCCTGCTCCAGTTTGTTTAACTGAAGACACAGAAGAGAGAGAAACATCATGTGTTAGTGCCAAACAATGACCAAAATGAGACAGACACACGTGACCCAGCTTCAGAGCGGGCAAAGGGTCTACTATTTGTCCTTGTGGGGCACTCCAATACTGATAATGCATTGAAACAAAATGTCTACGAAAGTATAACGCCAAAACAAGGAGTATATCAAGGGCGGACCTTGGATCCGACGGTGGCTCGGTTACAGTACAGCTTGGCGTTGGTTTTGATGTTGTTTGGGTCGATGGTCAGGGCCTCCGAGTAGAGGTCATATGCTTCTTCAAAGCTGCCCTCTTTAAATGCTTTGTTTCATCATGTGTTAGTGCCAAACAATGACCAAAATGAGACAGACACACGTGACCCAGCTTCAGAGCGGGCAAAGGGTCTACTATTTGTCCTTGTGGGGCACTCCAATACTGATAATGCATTGAAACAAAATGTCTACGAAAGTATAATGCCAAAACAAGGAGTATATCAAGGGCGGACCTTGGATCCGACGGTGGCTCGGTTACAGTACAGCTTGGCGTTGGTTTTGATGTTGTTTGGGTCGATGGTCAGGGCCTCCGAGTAGAGGTCATATGCTTCTTCAAAGCTGCCCTCTTTAAATGCTTTGTTCCCTTCCTCTTTCTTCGCCTTTAGGGCTTTAGCATTCTATAACAGAGAAACAATGAAGACATTTCACAGAGACCGTACTAAAACAATTGAAAAGAATCATTCAATTTGCTGAAAATGTACTCATCCTCAGGCCATCCAAGATGGAGGTGAGTTTATTTCTTCACCGGAACAGATTTGAAGAAATTTAGCATTGCAGCATTTGCTCGGCCATCAGAATGAGAGTTCAAACAGCTGATAAAAACATCACAATAATCCACAAGTAATGCACACGGTCAATCAATTAATAGCTTGCTAAACACAAATCTGCATGCTTGTAATTTAACATTAAAACGTTATTAACTTCAAACTGTTGCTTCAGGCTAAAATACGAGTCTGCCATCCATAAAATTGCTTTCTCCAGTGATAGTCATCTGAATGAGAAGTGAAATATGCACAGATCAAACAGAATTTACAAGTAAAAACGGTCCAACACAGTTCTGAAGCAATATGTCGATGGATGTTGATGTGAGAGGACAACAGGGGATGGACTTTTTCCACTGGAGGAAGCATTATCATGGACTTATATTTTGGCCAGAAGCAACGGTTTTAAAGTTGAAATGTATTAATGATGGATTTGTTTCTTACAAACACAGCATGTCGCTTCACTGATAAACAGAAATAGCGTGGATTGCTTGTGATTTTTTTTCCCAGATATTTGAGCTCTCATTCTGACGGCACCCATTCACTGCAGAGGACTCGCTGGTGAGCAAGTGATGTAAAGCTAAATTTCTCCAAATCTGTTACAATAAAGACAAACTGTTCTACATCTTGTATGGCCTGAGGGCGAGTAACATTTCTGCAAATTTTCAATTTTGGGTCAACTACACCTTTAATCTGAATACTTATAATGCAATCAATTACACTTACTCTGCAGGCCAAACGGGCCTTCTCATGGTCTGGTGCCATGCGCAGCGCTTGAACGAAAAACTGCACAGCCTTATCAATGCAGTCCTCGTAGTACAGACATAATCCCCGCACATACAGGGCATCGCCGTTGGTGGAATCCATCCGCAATATGTCACTGAAGATGCAAAAAGCAAGAGTGAGATAGAAAGTATACATTAGTGGTTAACTGATATGGATTTTTCAATGGACGATAAAAACAGATATAATGTCAATAATATATAGAAAATGTGCAGCCTGAAATTTTAGACTTCTGTTTGGCTGAGCAAGCAGCTTGGCCAAGGCATCAGTATAATAATAAACATTAAAGGGGTGGTTGATTGTGATTTAACTTTTTTAATGTTAGTTAGCGTGTAATGTTGCTGTTTGATCAAACAATATCTGCAAAGTTACAAAGCTGAAAGTTCAATGCAAACGGAGATATCGTCTTTTAAAATTCTGTCAGTTCAATGCCTACAAAAACAACTGGTAAGGGACTACAATGAGTTACTTCCCAGGTCCGTTACGTCAAGAACCCAGAATTTTACATAAACCCCGCCTCCGGGAACACACAGCAAAGGGGACGAGTCCATGCTCCGCTGCTGTAGAGAAGAGGAAGAGAAAACTAGGGGTGCACGTAAAAATCTATTCATATATGAATCGCGATTCTGTCTTCTAACGATTCTAATGGATTCACAAGTTTCAAAATCAATGTTCAAAAGCAGCGGGTCTTAATACGGTTCCTGGCCTCGCCCTGCTCTGCATCTCTCTCTCTCTCTCTCATTCAGATCATCAGCTCAGTGAATACACTTATTTTCACATACTATAGTTATGAGAAGAGTTATACATTGACACGCGTGCGGTTGCCGTGCTGTATTAAAGCTTTAATCAGAATAAAACCCTACAAATACCAGCGTATCTAGAAGTATGAGACAACAAACAAAAATCTTAGGCCTACCATTAAAAGTCGTGCTTGCACAGGCTCTGCGCGATCCTCTTCACTAATATCCTCTGCTTCTCAATCGGGCTCAAATTGATAAGCAATATAGACGACGTCATTGTTTACAATACAACCGGAGCACATGCCGCCATGTTGAGGGGCGGGGCGTTTAGACGCGCGCTAGAGGCGGTTTAGCCAATCACAACACACTGGGCCAGCTAATCAATTAGAGCCCATCATGTATTTCTGAGGGAGGGGCTTCATAAAAGCAGGAAATGATCAGCGCGTTTAGAGGAGAAGGGACAGAGAGGTGTGGAATAAAGGTAAATTATGTGAAAAATAATGTGTTTAACAAACAAAGCATTAACACATGTTAGACTGCACCCCATAAACACAATCAAGCCTATAAAAAAAAAAACAGTCAACCACCTCTTTAAGAGACATTTTCCACACATACATTACCAGTTTGGGGTCAAGATTTTTTCATGTCTCTTATAGGAGTAATGGTACACGTATTTTGGTTCGGTACGCATGTGTACCGAACAAAAACAGCATTGTTTTAAGCACTGCACGAGTGGAATTCATTGGAAACTTCCAGTTTTATATATTGTTACTTTGGATTAGAAAAAGTCTCATCTTTCAAATTATGTCAATTTTTTCAGGAAATTCAAACAATAAATGTTGTTTTGATGCTCTTTGATGTGGCAACAGATCGCAGTATAAACGCCTCAGCTCAAACGGCAGTGCGGAGCGCAATCATCCCTTCCTCTTCACTACTAGTTTTAACGCAAAATAAGCATGAATGAACATCTCATGCCTCATGTAATCGCTCAATCAGTGTTTCAACTGCAGAAGTCAATAAAACAGGTTGTAAACAAAATGCCACGTAGCATTTCATTTACCTCAGGAAGTCAGCAGTGTACACAGGCCATTATTCGCTAGAGAAATAAAGTGTAAAGAAGAGCATTTCGCGAAATATTAGACTATATACTCATTATATTTTAGTTTACCCGTTAGAGATGTCTTAATCTTCTTTCATCTCTTAATTATCATTAAAACCGTATTAGATTACCACGATTTGAACAACTCGCGGTAAATAAATACTGTCCAGCATAAAGCACAGTTTTAAGTAACAGTCTCACGTGCGCACAACACGCACAGTAGTTTAGTTTTGAGTGAAAAAAGGGCAGAAAAGCTGGGAGGTTTTAAAAGAGTGATAAGGGAATTATACAAATGAATATATGAATGAATTAATTATATGAATGTAACTCTGAAGGTTCTGACTGTCTTCAGAAATGAATCAAATGGCATTTTGTTTTCATCTTCGCTCCATGTAATACCTAAAGGAAGTGTTCTTAAATCGCAATACTACTTTGTCCACGGAGGTTACAGGAAACAGCTCTAATTCGGCTTTTCCATAAGCGCCACCTGCTGTCAGCGAGTGGTTGCCTGATATAAAGAGACGTAAGCCCCAAAACAGAGCTTCCCACTTGCGCAATATGGATATCCAGTAGCCCCTCACTGGATCCACATCTAGGGGGTGGAGATGGTAGGTTTAGGGGTGGCGATGGGTGGGTTTAGGGATCAGGGGGTGGAGACGGGTAGGTTTAGGTATATGTAAGGTGGGAGGAGTTGGATATGGATCCATATTGTACCTGGTGGGGAGTGCCCAATGTAAACATGAAACGTATGCCATTACCTATATTGTACTGTGATACAGTTATGGAGGCCCTTCATAATGCAGAGGTCAGCTGCCTGCTTTGCCAATAGTTAGCAATGGCCCTATAGTATGCAGTGTTACAAAAACAGCTGTTTTACTAAATTCTTCTGAGGTGAAATTTAGTGTAGTCCTGTATCGTGATACGTATCATGACTTTGCTGGTGATACACAGCCCTACCGTTACACCTAGTCTTTTATGCTCACCAAGGCTGCATTTGTACGAATGAAAATACAATAAAAAGTAATATTATGAAATATTATAACAATGTAAACGAACTTATCGATTTTAATGTGTTTTAAAATGTCATTTTTATCAAACAGGAATTGTGCGCGCTAAAAAAAAAAAAAAAAGAACAATGAGTTCTCAGGTGTTCCAATCAGACCAAAAAAAAAGGTCTTAAAAAAAATAAAATAAAAAGATTTTATTTTTTATTATCCATATGCAAAAGTGAAAAAAGTGACAAAAGTGCAAAGTGTATTAAAAACAGACATTTCAGCGCTCATGATGTGGATAATAAAAACTAAATTTGAGAGACTTATTCCGGTCTGATTGGAAAAAAAATTCAGTGTGCGGGCAAATTCAGTGACTTCAAATGTAATTTTAAAACGTGTAATTGTGATGGCAGTTGAATTTTGAGCAGCCATCACTTCAGTCTTCAATGTCACATGATCCTTTATGATCCAATGCAGCGATACATTTTTCCCCAAGACTGGTGAAAAAAAAAACGTTCAAAAGAACAGCATTTACATATGTTTTGTAGGTCAGATAATGGCAAAAAAAAAAAAAAAGGTTAATAACAGCAAAATTATTTTAAAGGGGTCATATGATGCTGATAAAAATAACATTATCTCGTGTATTTGGTGTAATGAAATGCGTTTATGCGGTTTAAAGTAAAAAAAACAAAAACAAAAACTCTTTTGGAAGACCAAATAAAGTAGTTTCGCTTTCACAACGAAAAACACGGCGGCCTAGCGTGAGCAGAAGCCGCGGCTTAGCGTGAGCTGAGGCCAGGGGGAGAGAATGAGCTGAGGCTGGGCTAGAGTGAGCAGAGGCGGCGGGGTCGGGAACGGCGCGCCCGGCGGATTCGACGAAGGAGCGGCAACCACATGTGACGACCCCGGGCTGGACTCCGCTTCGTCCACGGTGAAAG